>NC_060069.1:924642-1232857 GCF_922984935.1 Meles meles
TTGCCCCACAGCCACCAGATACGGCCTGCAATCTAGGTCCCAATTCTAAACCTTGCGTTTTTAGGCATCCATCCCCAGAGGCATGGCCTCATATCCCTCCAGAGGGGGGACCCCTGAACCACAAAACAGAACTACTCCAATGCCCCAAGAAGGAAACCTTGCGATTTGGGGCTGTGTAAAACCTTCAGTGTAGGAGAAACCTGAATGGTCCATGCATCCACCATGACTTTCAGAGGCTGTCCTGCACACAAACCTGCATTGTGACCCTCAGCCTGAGTCCTGTTTTCAACTCAGCCCCATGGGTACCTCAGCCCAAAGCCATCAGATCAGGCCTGCCCTACTACTGGGCCATATTCCTAACCCTAAATGGGTTTTCAGACATCCATACCTAAAGGCTTACTCTCAAATCCCTACATATGGGGAACCCCTGAGCCATAAAACAGGACTCCTCCCATCCAGAATGAAACCTTGCTATTTGGAACTGCACAAAAGCCTCTGAGCTGTAGACATGTTGATCTCCCCCTGATGCCACATCCACATTCAGTGACCCCCATGAATACAAACTCTAGCCTGAGGCACAGACTGACACTTCCATATTTTCATAACCCTGAGAGCTTGCCTCACTGTCTGCAGATCAGGCCAGCCATGCCCTAGGCCCTAACCCTAACCCTAACCCTAGCTTAGCTTTCAGACTTCCATTCTCAGAATCCTGACCCACAAACCCTCTGGATTGGGGACTCCAGAACCACACCACAGGACTCTGCCTGCCTTCCCAAGGAAACTATGCCCTATGGAGTTGCACAAATCCCGCAGGTTAGGAGAAACCTGTGGCCCCCCGAGCCCAGCCCAAATTCAAAGGCTTGTCCTGGACACTGGTATGCATTCTGACCCTCGGCTTGAGCTCAGCTCTAAACTCAGCCCGCTGGGTACCTCACCCCAGTGCCACCAGAGTGGGACTGCCATGCCCTATGCCCTAACTACAGGCCTATCTTGGGTTTTCAGACTTCAGTGCACAGAATCCTGGCCCCAAAGCCCTCCAGACTGGCGACTCTGGAGCCACACCACAGGTCTCTGCCACCCCTTCAGAAGGAAACTGTGCCCTATGGAGTGCACAAAACCCCTGGAATAGCAGAAACCAGCATGGCTCCCAATGCCACCCCCAGTTTCAGAGTTCCACCCTCGACACTAATGTCCATCAGACACTCATCCTGAGCCCCTTTTTCAACTCAGCTTCCGGGTGGCTCTCCCGAGAGACAGCAGATCGGGCATGCCAATCCCGTAGGCCCTGAGACTAACCCTATATTGGGTTTTCAAGCATCCATACCCATAGGCCCAGCCTTGAATCCCTCCCTACTGGGGACCCCTGAGCCATAAAACAAGACTCCTCCTGTCCCACAGAAGAAAACTTTGCTATTTGGAGCTGTGCAAAAACTCCAGAGAGGTAGAGACCTCCATGGCCCCTTGAGACTGCCCCCACAATCACTGGCCATCATGGACACAAACTGAAGAGTGAGTGAGTGCCTGAACATTGCCCTACCTTCAGATCCTGGGGAGCTTGCCTCCGCATCTGCAGATCAGGTATGCCAAGCCCTAGGCCCTAACCCTCACCCTAGCTTGGGTGTTCAGACTTCCTTCCCCAGATTCCTGGCCCACAAGCCCTCCAGACTGGGGACTCCAGAACCACACCACAGGACTCTCCCTGCGTTCCCGAGGAAACCATGCCCTATGGAGCCGCACAAAACCCGCAGATTAGGAGAAACCTGTGGTCTCCCGAGGCCAACCCAATTTCAGAGGATTGCCCTGGACACTAATTTGCATTCTGACCCTCGGCTTGAGCTCAGCTCTGAACTCAGCCCACTGGGTACCTCACCCCAGAGCCACCAGAGTGGGACTGTCATGCCCTATGCCCTAACCATAGGCCCAACTTGGGTTTTCCGACTTCAATGCACAGAAACCTGGCCCAAAAGCCCTCCAGACTGGGGACTCTGGAGCCACACCACAGGACTCTGCCACCCCTTCAGAAGGAAACCGTGCCCTAGGAAGAACACAAAACCCCTGTAATAGCAGAAACCTGCATGGCCCCCAATATCACCCCAGTTTCAGACTTCCACTCTGGAGACTAACGCCCATCTGACACTCAGTCTGACACCTGTCCTCCACTCAGCAAACCCTGGGACCTTGCCCCACAGCCACCAGATATGGCTTGCAATCTAGGTCCCAATTCTAAACCTTGGGTTTTTAGACATCCATCCCCAGAGGCATGGCCTCATACCCCTCCCTAAGTGGGGACCCCTGAGCCACAAAACAGAACTACTCCAATGCCCCAGGAAGGAAACCTTGCCATTTGGGGCTGTGTAAAACCTTCAGTGTAGGAGAGTCCTAAATGGTCCATTCATCCACCACCACTTTCAGAGGCCATCCTGCGCACAAATCTGCATTGTGACCCTCATCCCCTAACTAAACTATCTTGGTTTTTCAGACTTCCATCCCCAGAGTCCTGATCCACAAACCCTCTAGATTAGAGACTCTGGAGCCACATTACCGGACACTGCCTGCTTTCCAGAAGGATCATGCTCTATGGGGCTGCACAAAATCACCATATTAGGAAAAATCTGCATGGCCACCGATACCATGCCTCTTTCATAGCGTGCCCTGAACACTAATGTGCAACCTGACACTAAGCTTGAGCCCTCCTTCATCTTAGGCCCCTGGGTAGCTTGCCCCACAGCCAACAGATTTGTCCTCCCAAGACCCAAGGCACTAATCCTAACCCTAGCTAGGGTTTTCAGATATCTGTCCCCAGAGCCCTGATATTAAGTCCCTCTATATGGGTGACTCCAGAGCCACTAAACAGAACTCTTCCTTCCCCAGAAGGAAACTTCCTATTTGTAGCTGTGTAAAACCCTCAGAGTAAGATAAACCTGCATGGACCCTTAGGCCATTCCCACTTTCATAGGCTTCCCTGGACAAGAAACTGTATTGTGACCCTCAGCCTGAATCCCGCCTTCAACACAAACTGGGTAGCTTGCCCAGCAAGCTGGGTAGCTTGCTCCAGAGCCAGCAGGTGAGGCCTGCCATGACCCTAGGCCCTAATTCTAACCCTAACATGTTTTTGTTTTTTTTTTTTCAGGAATCTATCCCCAGGGGCCTGGTCTCAAATCCCTCCATATAGGGAGCTCATAGAAAAAAAAAAAAAAAGAAAGAAAGAAAGAAAGAACCCCCTGTGCCCCCAGAAGGAAACCTTGTTATTTGGATCTATTTAGAAACCTCAGAGTAAGAGAAACCTACATGGCACCTAAAGCCACCACCACTTTCAGAAGCCACCCTAGACACACACCTACATTGTGACGCTCAGACTGAGCCCTGTTTTGAATGCAGTCCCCTGGGGAGATCACCCCAGAGCCAGCAGATAGGACCCGTCATACCCCTAGGCCCTAATCCTAGCCCCAGACTGAGTTTTAAGGCATCCATACCCAGAGGCCTGGTCTTGAATCCCTCCATATCGGGGACTTCTGAGCCACAAACAGAACTCCTGTCCCCCATAATGAGACCTTGCTATTTGGAGCTGTGCATAACCACCAGAGTGGGAAAAAACTTCACAGAACCCAGAGGCCACCGCCATATTCAGCGGCCCCCATGGACACAATCTCCAGCCTGAACCACAGGCTGTCCTAACTTCAGATCCTAAGGAACTCGCATCAGCATCTGCAACTTGGACCTGCCATGCCCTGGGCCCTAACCCTAACCCTAGCTTGGGTTTTCAGGCTTCTGTCCCCAGAGTCCTGGCCCTCAAGCCCTGGAGACTGGGGACTCTGGAGCCACACCACAAGACTCTGCCTGCCTTCCAGAAGGCAGCGCTATAAGGAGCTGCACAAAAACCCGCATATTAGGAGAAACCTGCATAGCTCTTGAGGCCACCACCACTTTCAGAGGCCCGCCCTAGACACTAATGCATATTCTGACACTCAGCCTGAGCACCACCCTCCACTCAGCCACTGAGGTACCTTGCCCCACAGCCAGCAGATCGGGCCTGCCATGCCCCTAGGCCCTATCCTAACCCTAGCTTGGGTTCTCAGGCATCTTTCATCAGAGGCCTGGTCTCGAATCCCTCCATATGGGGACCCCTAAGCTACAAAACAGGATTTTTCCTGTCCCCCAGAATGAAATCTTGCTATTTTGGTTTACACAAAACACCTAGACCGGAGAAACCCCCATGGCCCCCTGAGGCCATCCCACATTCAGCAGCCCTCATGGACACAAACTCCAGCCTGAAGTACAGCCTGACACCCGACCTAACTTCAGATCCAAGGGAGCTCATCTCAGCATCAGCAGATCGGGCCTACCATGCCCTAGTCCTATCCCTGTCCCTAGCTTGAGTTTTCACACTTCCGTCCCCGGACTCCCAACCCACAAGCCCTCCTGATGGGGGACTTTGGAGCTACACCACAGGACTCTGCCTGCCCTCCAGAAGGAAAACGTGTCCTATGAAGCTGCACAAAACCCGCATATTAGGAGAAACCTACAAGGTCTCCAAAGCCCCCCCATTGTTGTAGGCTGCCCTGGACACTAATGCACAATCTGACGCTCATCCTGAGCTCTGCCCATCAAATCAACCTCTTGGGTAGCTTGCCCCAGAGCCACCAGCTCAGGCCTGCCATGTCCTAGGACGTATTCCTAATTCTACCTTGGGTTTTCCGACATCTGTCCCCAGAGACCTGGTTTCAAGTCCCTCCATATAGGGGACCCCGAGCCACAAAACGGAAATCATCCTGACCCCCAGAATGTAATCTTGTTATTTAGAGCTCTGTAAAACAATCAGAGTAGGAGAAACCTGCATGGCCCAGAGTGGCCTCCCCACTTTCGGAGGTCCGCCATGGATACAAACTCAAGCCTGAGCCACAGCCTGACAGCCGCCATAAACTCAGACCCCAGGGTGCTCGAATCAGCATCTGCAGAACTGGCCTGCCATGCTGTAGGCCCAAACCACAG
This sequence comes from Meles meles, assembly GCF_922984935.1. Lineage (NCBI taxonomy): Eukaryota > Metazoa > Chordata > Mammalia > Carnivora > Mustelidae > Meles > Meles meles. The sequence goes on from NC_060069.1 coordinate 929,632, forward strand.
ACCTCCATTCCCAGAGTTTTATCCCCAAAGTTCTCCATATTGGGGACCCCAGGGCCACACAGTTTACACAGGGCACCGCATACTTCCAATACTCCATCTTCAGAACAAAACCGTGAACTGTCCTTGTCAGTCCTGTGTGCAGGCTCACAGTGAGTCCTGCGAAAGCTGGACACCTTCTTGAGAGCACTCAGCCTCTCAATCGTCTCCTAGCAGATGGAGGGCGCTGCTTTCCCTGACCTCTGTACCAGCTAGAGAATACTTAGAAGAAATGACCATACTCCATGCAAATGTACATTCTTCATCTACAAAATGATGGAGGGTGAAACACCATGCATTCCCTGCACCTTCTTGAACCTAGGTAAGTTGGAGATAGGCCAGAGCTATTTTCCCCAACCCCCACACATAACCTTCCCTTGGGTACTCCAGACCCATTTCCATCCACTTTGCTCATTTTCGGCCATTGTCTCTACAAAGAAGTACAGTAGCATGGAGGTGCTGGGACTGAGGTTCTGGATGCTAAGCCACCACCTTGGACGCAGTTACTATCAGAAATTAATATTCATTTTATTAACAGTTGCATCCCAGAACATCTTGCCATCACGGCCAGTAGAAAAGTCATTACAACAGAGGTCCTAACAATGTGTGCCAATCTCCATGGCTCCACCCCCTGGTTCCAGGGATTGGCTCATCCATGGGCATGTGACCTGGTCCTGGCCAAAAAGCCAAGCATGGTCTGGGCAATCCAGGCCAGGGGCTTTTCCATCATGACTGCAGAAGTAGTCTAGGCCAGGCCCGTGCCAGTGCCAGAGAGGGCCCAGAAAGGCATGTGTTCCATAACATTGCTGAGGGCTGAATCAGAATCATCCTGAAGCCCACACATGCTAGATCCTCCGCTAAGTCAGGAGAACCCTAAATGTGTTCATGGTCTTGGCCTGAATAAGATGACCATCTGTGTGGTATATAACCTACAAAATATACCCACCCGGCAATGGGGACTTACTCAGCCAAAGAATACCTATTCAACCACAGACAAACGTGTTGGGGGAAGCCCAAAGCCCAAAGAAGTGGGGAGGGGAGATTCCTGAAACCTTAATTGTTGGCCAATCACACTATCATCTATTTGTTTGCCTTTCAAGTGGAGGAGCTGGGGTCAGGCAGGATAGATCCCAGTGTACTCACACCCAGCCACTGGAAAAGTATACTCCCACTCTGCCACTGGAAAAGAAGAGCCTTCTCTCCCATCATCCATCATGTTGAAAATCTAGGGTGTGAGAAATGACCACCCATGGACCAAAGGAACCTACCCCTGTATTCTCTCAATCAAGTGTGGCTGGAACATAAGTTATGGTTGGTTTGTGGCTGCTTTCGAACCAGAATGCAAGAGTGGAGTCATTGTCAGAGATACCACATGGACTGCAACACCTACAGAAAAAATTTACAGAAGACTTTATACAAAAGTTTGTGCCTATCCCTGGTCCCAAAGATCTTAAGATCATGTCCTTCTTTGAGTAGAATGTAGCGCCTTCTGGGTCTAATCTAATTGTTTCACCCCTAGAGGCAAGGATTTCCATCCCTTTAGCCAGAACTGCATCTCCATCCTCCTCTATTTACACCTGGAATGGCACGTCTACAGGTCTCCAGCCCAACAGGAATTCACTGTTATTTCCATGGTAATGATGCTCAGAAATGCAGGTATAAGTGTGAACTTGGGCGGGCGAGTGTGTGCTTCCTCTCTGGTAGCCACAGTGTGCAAGGAGAATACAATACAGCAGCATGCTTTCTGTCCCCCAGGAATGGCCATTCCATGTGGTTCCATAATGATCTCAGAAGGAAGCCACCTTCACAGAACAAGTTCATCTCGCAGAACTCCCAAATCCCTTGTCCTAGACACTAGATCTCTCCGAGGCTGGGGGCACACAGAGGGACAGAGACTCCCCCTGCCCATCTGGATTTTGAAGGAGGCCTACTGTTCTAAAAAGATCCTGAAACCATTCATGGGCCTGCCATCCAGACAGGCATCTGGGAGAGAGATCTACTCCAAGCAGGAAGGACAGACCGAAAAACAAAAACTGACAGCCTTGTGTGACACGTGCCATGACAGGGGACACTCAGGAGGACTGGGGGTGTGCAGAGTTGGCCAGAATGGGGGGCAGGGTGACTGAGAGTGCTCCAGGAGTATGTGGCAGCTGTGCCCTTGGGTGGCTACATGTGTCAGTGTGACTGGGCATTGGCCAGACCAGAAATAACAGCACGGGCGAGGAGCGGTGTCCCTAAACTGTTTTCTGCAAGGCAAAAGTTAGGGAATGAGATTTCTTTCAGTGCGATTTCATGTCACGTGCATCTGGGAGAACCTAAAGCTGATTGTGTAGAACATGAAGTGTGTAGTTGGCTGTGGCTTTCAAGCCTGAGGTGTGGATATTTCATACTCTGCTTTCAGAGTATGGTGACTTTTCCCGCCTTCATCTCTGACACAAGCACAGGGAACAAAGGCAACACAGTTCTACTCTTTGAAATGTCAACAGAAATCTGAAAACCCAAGTTCTCCCAGGAGCTAAAGCTTCAGGACCAGCGTGATGGACAGGGGAGGCAGACAGCAAGGAACCAAAGAACACACATCATGTGCATGTGAGCTGTCCCACTTCTCTACCTGTCAGAAGCAAGCCATACCTGCCTGGAGGGATTCCCCCATGCACCCGGTCCTTCTGTTTGCTGCCCTTGAGCAGGGCAGAGGATGGGCTGAGATGGGTGTGGGTGTCGGGGGAGATGGCCAGCTGGCCACAGATGCTACCTGCTGAGGACCTATATAGCACCAGCTCCTGGTCCTCAGCTAAGAAAAAATAATATTTATGTTTAGTGACCCATTTCTGGGGACAGGGAATGTGCTCAGTGCTTTGCTGACTATATCCTCTCCCATTGTATTTTTTAAAAACCCCTTAGGCAGCTAAGATTCACACACAGAAAACTGTTCATACTTAATGTATGCAACTTGACCCTGACCCTAACTCTCATCTCTAGTTAAGATATACTCACTTTGGAATATTGCTCGCAAATTAGAGGATGGTACTTAAGAGCTAAGGAATTCAGGGACCAACCCTCTTCTATCCTCTCCCTGGTAAATCTGAATACATTTGGGCACGTGCTACCTGGAGAGTGGCCACACGGGGGCAACAGGGAGTCAATAGTGCCCAAAACCCCACTGCAAAGCCCATGCTTCCTTCATCCTGTCAAACCTTGTTCATTCAATGTTTACGGATCATGGTAGAGATTATGAAAAGTGTGACTAGGTTGAAGTTTTTAAAGCCAAACAAATTCTTTCAACCTGTTCAGAATAGAAGATGTTTTCTAAAATCTCAGAGTTGGCAAGCAGAGGAAGGCCCAGGGACCTGGGAAAAGGCTATTACTGTTGAATCTCTTCAAGTCTACTTAGGAAACAAGGATGACTTCTATTCCACTTCGTTGTAGGAAGAATCAGTGTCCGCTCACAACACTGAATCCACACAAAATAGTGCAGCTCAGAGAAAAACAAAGGACAATCAACAGCCTACAGAAGCAGAGAAAGAGCCACATCCAGGAACCAAGAAGACAGACCAGGAAGGTTCTGAGCAGGTCAATTTGCATTTCTGTAGGTCCTCTGGAGCTAGACTACCCCTAGCACCCCTGGGGTCGCGGGTCAGGCCCAGCGCACACCCTGATGCTGCACTGTTGGAACCCGTGATAAGCCTCTTGGTCCCTTCCTCCACGAGACACCCCCTACCCCTGGACGACTCCAGCCTGCTTCTTGGAAGTCCCATTCCCCTTTTTGACCCCATCATTCACTTTTCCCAACATGGCCATAATACAGAGTACATTGAACTACTTTCTATTGTGTCATCTAAATATTTTTTTGTCATGGTTGCTCTAAAACTAAACCTTGTATCATCCACCCTGACGTAGGATCACTTGTTGCTCTGCATGACTGAACGGTGGACTCTGAGTGCCCTCAGTGTCATGGGGCTAGTGTCCAGGGCGAGATCCTCTCTAAGCCGACCCAGAGGTTGCAGTAAAGGCCTGACCCAAGCACTGCTGTTTTTGTGCAAGTAAGGCAACACAGCCAAAACCTGGGTTCTGGATCAGAATGGCTCATGGCCTCTCAGCCACTTCGGATGGCATGGGGGGCACGCCCTGAAGACACTTGTTAGTCCAGTGTCACCCTGGGAAATTTCCATGGAGTAGCCATTGTGTCAAAAGGAGGAACTCAACAGAAGCGGGGATGATGGGAGTCAGAACTCCTGAGATAGAATCCACCTTGGAGAGTGCCCAGAACTTCCTAGGAGTTCATTCCATCATCTTGCATGAATCAATTCATCTAAAAACATTTCCTCGTTTTAGAAATGATGAGCCTCGGGATGCCTAGGTGTCTCAGTTGGTTAAATGGCTGCCTTTGGCTCAGGTCATGATCCCAGCATCAGGGATCAAGTCCCACATTGGGCTCCTTGCTCGGCAGGGAGCCTGCTTCTCCCTCTGCCTCTGCCTGCCATTCTGTCTGCCTGTGCTCGCTCTGTCTCACACTCTAACAAATAAATAAATAAAATCTTAAAAAAAAGAAAAAAGAAATGATGATCCTCAAACTCCAATAAAATAACTCTCCTAGGTGGTATTGGAAATCAGTGAAAGAGCCTGACTGAGCCTGGGGATGGCCTCCAGCAGGATCCCCCAGAGCGGCTTCAGCTAGAGCTGCAATCACCCATTTATCTTTCCTGAACCCCCCAAATCTCATGGGATTCATCATGGGCCCTATTTTGGGTACAAGGGTCATGTCAGGGCCACAGAAACCTCTGACACTGCTTCTAATGAGACTCTGTGATGTCAATGGAGTCCCAAGCCATAGGCCCTCTCAGAATTTGTCTGCAAAGATACGGTTGGTGGAAAAGCCACATGCTGACAGAGGGTGGAGGAAAATGGAAAAGCTAGGGAAAGAAGGGCTGCTCACGTCACATCTGGCCCTGCATGATATGAGGTGTTCAGCAGTGTAAGCTGCCAAATGCCCCCCAGCGGCTTCACAGAACTCACCCCTACATTTTGAAGCTGAGCTTCATACACAGGTCATGAGCATCCTGGCTAGCTCATGGAAGCATGACACAGGATATAACGAAGCCACAGCCTTGACAGATTTATAGTCATGGAGCAATAGCTTTCTCCAAATATATTCTGATATGGTCAAAAATTCATTGATAAAACATAGATATTTTTGATTAAAAAGAAAACCATACTTGTTGAATTAATAAATATTTATGGAGTATCTACTTAGTGCAAATGTACAGCTCTAGTCCCACCTGGGAGCTTGCAATGAGTGTGGGATATAATCAATAAATCAACAATAGGAAGGAATGCAGGCTAGGGCCTAAGAGAACGATTCCATTCAGAGATACCCACTAAGGAAGTCCACTCAGAAGATGCTTTTAGCCAAGACCGGAAAGATGGGGCCAGCAAATTCATCTGTGAGAAGAGTCACAGAGCAATTCAATTTTTAATTATTTTGATGATAAAACATAAATGTCAACAAATATTGTCTTAAGTGTTGCTTTGGAACATTTCCTTCTTCTCCATAACTAGGCTACATGCTAAACTTTACTCACTGTAAAATACTCTCAGAAAATGTCTTATTTAAGCGTGGACATCTTGTGTTAAAGGCAAATAAATTAACCCTTGCAAACCCCTAAACCCTAACCCTAACCCATGACCCTAAATCCTGACCCCAACCCTGACCCTTGGCTGGGTTCCAACGGGTATTTCTCCAGAGACCTGGCTGACACCACAGGCCCAGGGACTAGGGACACCTGAACAATTTTGGAGGACTCCGCCTGCCACCCAGAGTGAAACCATGGCATTTGGAACTCTGAAAATAATTCAGAGCAGGAGAAATCTGCATGGCCACCTGAAGCCACCCCCACATTCCGTGGCCCGCTGGACACAAACAACACCCTCAACTCAGCCCTCTGGGAGTCTGGCCACACAGCTGGAAGGTTGAACCTGCCATGATCCTAGGGCTCAATCCGAACCCTATGTTGGCTTCTTAAAGGACCATACCCAGGTGTGGCTCCAAATCCCCAGGGAATGGGGACACCTGAGTGAAGCAGAGACTCATCCTACAACAAATTCAGAAATCATGCCCTTTGGAACTGCAGAAAGGATTTAGAGCAGGAGAAATCGGAATGACATATTGAACCAATACCTGCTTATTCATACTTTCATACCAGACTGAACACAGAGCCTGAGCCTAATACTCTCCTTAACTCTAGCCCTCAATTCAGATGTCTCTGAAGGTCTCCACACCTAAGCAGATCACACCTTCCATAATCCTGAGACTACCCCTAATCTAGCTGAAAACATAAGTGAAAACATGAACACACCTTTCTACCAAGAGGACATAAAAGTGACCAAGAGACACATGAAAAAGTGCTCCACAGCAATAGCCATCAGGAAAATATAAATCAAAACCACAGTGAGATACTACCTTGCAACAGCTGGCATGGCTAAAATTGTCAAGACAGGGAAAACAAATGCTGGCGAGGACTTGGTGACAGGAGAACACTCTTACACTGCCGGTGGGAATGCATGCTTGTACAACCACTCTGCCACATGTTATTGAGTTTCTTCCAGAACTTAAAAATAGAGCTACCCTACAACCCAGCAATTGCACTACTAGGTATTTAACACAAAGATACAGATTGTGGGACATCTGTGTGGCTCAGTGAGTCAAGCCTCTGCCTTTGGCTCAGGTCATGATCTCAGGGTCCTGGGATCAAGCCCCACATCAGGCTGTCTGCTCAGCAGGGTGCTTGCTTCCCCAACCCCCTGCCTGCCTCTTTGCCTGCTTAGTATCAATCTCTCTCTCTCTCTGTCAAATAAATAAATAAAATTTTAAAGAAATACAGATTGAGTGAAAAATAGTGGCATCTGCCCCCCAGTGTTCATTACAGCATTATCCACTCTAGAAACTATGGAAAGAGCCCAGATGTCCAGGGACAGATGAATGGATAAAGAAGATGTGGTTCATATCTACAATGGAATATTACTCAGCCATCAGAGAGGATGAAGACTAACCATCACATCCACCTGGATGGAACTGGTGGGTATTATGCTGAGCGAAATAAGGCTATCAGGGAAAGACAGTTGGCACATGGGTTCACCCATGTGTGAAATAGAAGAAACACCACAGAGGATCAGAGGGGAAGGGAGGAAAACTGAATGAGAAGTCTCCAAGAGGGAGAAAAACCATGAGAGACTCTTCATTACAGAAACGAACTGAGGCTTGCTGGAGGGGAGGGGGATGGGGTAACTGGGTGGTGGGCATTAAAGAGGGCACATGATGCCATGAGCACTGGGCGGTATTTCTATCTGATCTATTATTGAACACTACATCTGAAACTAATGAGGTACTATAAGTTGGCTCATTGAATTAAGTTAAACAAAAAGAACTCAAGCAAACACTCCTAAAAATTTGTATGGAACAACCAAAGATACTGAACCACCAATGCAATGTTGAGAAGAAAAACAAGGCTGGAGGAGTCACAATTCCAGATTTCAAGTTGTGCTACGAAGCTGTTGTCATCCGAACAGTATGGCACTGGCACAGAAATACACACAGCGACCTACGGAAAAGGATAGAGGCTCAGCTATAAACCCGCAATTGTGTGGCCTATTAGTCTTCCACAAAGCAGGCAAGAATATCGAAAGGAAAAGAACAGTCTCTACAGTGTTGGGAAAACAGGACAGCTACGTACAGAAGAATGCAGTTACTCTGCTTCCTTATGCCATACAAACACAGAAGCTCAAAACAGTTTCAAGACCTCAATGGGAGACTGGAAACCATAAAAATCCTACAAGAGGGCACAGACCATAACTTCTTGACATGGACCAAAGCAACATTTTTCTAGACTGTCTCCTGAGGCAAAGGAAATACAAGCAAAAATAAACAACTGGGACTGTATCACAATAAAATTTCCACACAGCAGACGAACTAGGAAGAAGTAATAATAATAAGACAACGTACTCAAAGGGAGAAGATATTTGCAAATATCCTATGCAATAAGGGGATAGTTTCCAAAATATGTGGAGTGGATACAACTTAACACCCAAAAAACAAATAATCCAGTTAAAAAATAGTCCGAAGACATGAACAGACATTTCTCCGAAGAAGAAATACAGATGGCCAATGGTCCCATGAAAAGAATTTCACCATCACCCAAGCTCAGGAAGATGCAAATCAGAAATACAATGATATATTACCACGTACTGTCAGAATGGCTCCCATCAACAGCACGAAGAACAACACATGCTGGGGGATGTGGGGAAAGGGGACCCTCATGCACTGTTGGTGGAAAAAACACCTGCTGCAGCCACCCTGGGAAACAGTATGGAAGGTCCTCGAGGCGTTAAACACAGAGCTGTCTTGGGATCCAGCAACCACACTACTGGGTGTTTACCCAAAGCATATGAAAACAGTAACTCAAAAGTATACACGCACCCCTATGTTGCTTGCAGCATTATTTACAAGATCACAATACGGAAACAACCCAAGTGTCTGTGGATAAAGTGCTAAATGAGATGACAGATGTGTACACACACACACACACACACACACACACACACAGTGGAATATTATTCAGCCGTAAAAAGAGTGGTATCTTGCCATTTGCAGCCACATGTAATGGATGTACAGCCACAGGATGGATGTAGAGAGGATTACCCTAAGTGAAATCAGTCAATCAGAGAAAGACAATACCATAGGATGTCACTCTTGTGTGGAATTGAAGAAACAAACATACATAAATAAAGGAGGAAAAGGAGACAAACCAAAATAGAGATTCTTAACAATAGAGAACAAACTGATGGTTACCAATGGGGAGGTGGCTGGAGGGATGAGTGAAGTAGAGGAAGGGGACTGAGACTACCCTTTTCTTGATGAGCACTGAGTGATATAGAGAATTACTGACTCACGCTATTGAACACCTGAAACTCATATAGCAATCTATGTCAACGCAATTGGAATTAAAATAAACAATAACAAAGATTTTTCTTCCACTAACCTATTTGAAAAAGCTTTGGTACACAACATCCGCAGGTCCTACTTGGGAGTATTTCCTTGACAATATCCATTCATTATATGCCTGGAATTCAAATTTCACTGAATTCTATTTTCCCTGTTAATCCTAGCCCACAGGAGCCATGGCTCCTTTCCATCCAGGATCAGCACCTATGCATTCAACAGAGTGTAAGCAGAGATAGAAGCCATGTCATAATCCAGAAAGCTATTACTATTTCTGTTTTAGGATGAGATGGTCACAGAGTGAGGAACAGGTTTCAGAGCAGGTTTGTTCTCTATCCTGCGTGGCTAATTCAGTGGTCATTCCCTGGATCCATTTGGCAAATAGGTTCCCTGTGGATGAGTGTGCTTCCAAGCACATCCATTGGAGACACAAAGGTGGGTGGGCTCAATGTAGGACAGGAAGCAGGTCAAGTACAGACAATGGTACAATCCCTCCCCTGATCCAGGAACTGCCATGGGTGCGGGTATGGGAGACAGAAACAACGGGAAGCCACCAAGTTCACCAGCTGAATGCAGGAGGCACAGGTCAAGGGATCTCGAGATGCGGGGCATGGAGGCTGCTCTGAGCTAATTCTGGGAGGGAGAAGGGGGAAGGCATGAGAAAAAGGAACTGCCTCCACCTGGCTCATGCCAGCCGCTCACTGCACCTGGCACACATCAGTCTACACAGTTGACACAGCCCGGGCTCAGGATGGGCTGGCTTGTGTCCCTCAGCACCCAGTGGGACAGCTGGCTCCAGGGCTCAAGGACATGCTGAGGGAGGTGGCAGAGAAGGCTGCCCCTCCCAGGTCATCGCCTCTTTGAGCAGACAGCCCTGCAGGACTGCTGAAAACCCACTGAGAAGTTCAAAAGACATGCTATGGATGAACTAAGGCATGGAAAAACAGAAAACAATAGTATTATTAAGGTCAGAGCTATCAGCTCATGACATGGGGACAGCTTCCCAGAGGACTGAAGGGAGGGCAGGCCATCCTGAAAAAGAAGACGTGGCTCTCCTGATTGGGGACCTAGCCCCCTTCCAGGGCAGCGCATCATCCTCACTCACAGGGGACTGATGGAAGTGTTCCATCAGGGGACTGACAAGTGCTGACTCTTGAGGAAGCTACCCTGGCATCGGGTCACACAAGGCAGAGGATGAGGGCCAGATGGAGGCAGACCATCCCCCGGGGGGCCATGGGGCAAGAGCAGAGGTTCATGGCCATGACTATGATGAAAAGTAGGAGGCAGCTGAAACCCTAACCCTAACCCTCGCCCACAACAAATCACCATATCAGAGCTGTCATGCCCCTTGGCCTTAACACTAACCCTACAGACTCACCCCAAGACCGCCAGACTGCAGATGCCTGAGACTCTGTCTGGCACTCCTCTGGCCACCAGGGTATTATGGTGCCATTTGGAGCTGCGCAGAAACCTCAGAGTGGGAGAAACCTGTGTATCCCCGGAGGCAAGTCCGAGCATCTTCGTCCCTCCTGAACACAAACTGGGACTCAGATGCGTCGCCTGCCACCTGCCCTCAACTCAGTCAAATGGGAAGCCTGCCTCAGCACTGGCAGATAGGGCCTGCCATGCCCAAAGACCCTAACCCTAACCCTAGTTGGGGGTTTCAGGCTTCCATCCCGGGAGGCCTAGTCCCCAAGCCCCCTGGATTTAGGACCCCTGAGTGACACTGCAGGACTCCAACCATCAAGTGGGATGATACCTTGCAGTTTGGAGCTGCGCCAAACCTTCAGAGGGGGAGAAAACTTCAAGCTCCCCTAAGCCACCCCCAACATCAGCGCTGCCCCCGCGTAGATCCAGATTCTGCTGAGCTGTTGGATGCATGCCTTCAACTCAGCCCTGAGGGGAGCCCACCTCAGCACCAGCAAATCGGGCCTGCCATGCCCCTAGGCCCTAACCCTAACCCTAGGTGGGGTGTACAGGCTTTTGTGCCCAGAGGCCTGTACCCCAAGCCTATCAGGCAGGGGATGCATGAGACTCCTGCTGACACTGTGCTGTCTGCTAGGGCAAAATGGTGCCATTTGGAGCTTTGCAGAAATCTCAGAGCAGGAGAAATCTGCATGCCTCCCGAGGATCTGTGCCCCAACCTCCCCCCAACACAAACCCAGACTCCAGCCCCCACCTGACACACACCCTCCAATCAGCCCACAGGGAGACCACCTCAATACCAACAGATTGGACCTGCCATGCCCCTAGGCCTAAACCCTAAGGCTAGTTGGTGTTTCCAGACTTCCATCCCAAGAGGCCTGGCCCCCACACCCACCAGATTAAGGACTACTGAGGACACCAGGACACTGCCAGCCAAGCGATTGGAATCCTTGTGGTTTGGAGCTGCGACACACCCTCAGAGGTGGAGAAACCTGTATTCCCCCCTAATGCGAATCCACCATCGACACCCCACCCCACCCCCGACCATAAAGCTGGAATCGACCATGCTGCCAGATTCACCAGATTCACGACATTATCAAAGCCCTGAGGGGAACCCGCCTCAGTGATTAAAGATCGGGCCTGCCATGACTAGTCCCTAATCCTAACCCTAGTTTGGATTTCCAGGGATCCATACCCAGAGTCTTGCTCTTGAATCCCTCCATATGGAGGACCACTAGGCCGTAAAGCAGGACTCCTCCTGTACCCCAGAATGAAACCTAGCTTTTTGGATCTGCACAAAACCCCCAGAGAGGGAGAACCCTCCATGGCCTCATAAAGCCTCATAAAAACCCCGTCATTTGGCGGTCCTCAGGGACACAAACACCAGCCACAGCAACTGCCTGTTCCTCGCCCTAACTTCAGATCCCAGGGATCTCGCCTCAGCATCTGCAGATCAGGCCGGCCATGCCCTGGGCCCTAACCCTAACCCTAGCTTGGGATTTCAGACTTCCATGCCCAGAGTCCTGGCCCACAAGCCTTCCAGACTGTGGACTCTGGAGCCACACCACACGATTCTGCCTGCCCTCCAGAAGGAAACTGTGCCCTATGGAGCTGCAAAACACCCCAGATTAGGAGAAACCTGTACGGCCCCCGAGGCCACTCCACTTTCATAGGCCATGCTGATCAATAATGCGCAGTCTGACAAAGGCTGAGCTCCAATCTCCAGTCAGCCTCACAGATAACTGGCCTCAGAGCTAGCAGATTGGATATGCTATGCCCCTGGACCCTAATCCCAATGGTCTTGTGTTTTCAGGCATCTGTCCTCAAAAGCCTGGTCATGAATCCCTGCCTATGGGGGACCACTGAGCCACAAAATAGAACAGCTTGAAAGGAAACCTTGATATTTGGAGCTGTGTAAAACCATCTGAAGAGGAGAAACCTGCATGGGCCTTGAGGCCACCCAGACATGGGGAAGCTGCCCTGGATACAAACCCTCATTGTGACCCTGACCTTGTGCCCATTTTCAACTCAGTGTCCTGGGTAGCTCACCTGTGAGTGAGAAGATCAGACCTGTCATGCTGCTAGGACCTAATCCTAACCCTAAATTGGGTGTCCAGGCATACATTCCCAGAGATCCGCTCTCAAATTCCTCCATTGGGGGACCCCTGAGCCATGATAAATGAGTCCTCTTGTCCCCCAGAATGAAACATTGCTATTTGGAGCTGTCCAAAACTCCCAGAGCAGGAAAACCTCCATGGCCCCATGAAGCCACCCATACATTCGGTGGCCATCATGGACACAAACTCCAGCTGCGCAACCACCTGACACTGACCCTAACTTCAGATCTCGGGGAGCTCGCCTCAGCATCTGCAGATTGGGCCTGCCATGCCCTAGTCCTTAACTCTAACCTGAGCTTGTCTTTTCAGACTTCCATCCCCAGAGTCCTGGCCCTCAAGCCCTCCAGACTGGGGATTCCAGAGCCACACCACAAGACTCTGCATGCCCTGCAGAAAGGAAGGTGCATGAGCCCCTAAACACACTCCCACCATTGGCAGCTCCCTGGACAAAATGCCGGATTCTGCCGCGACACCAGATGCATGTCCTCCACTCAGCCCTGAGGTGGCCCACCTCGACACCAGCATATCGGAGCTGCCATGCCCCTAGGCCTTAACCCTAACCCTAGGTTTGTTGTATAGGCTTCCATACCCAGAGGCCTAGCCCCCAAACCCGCCAGATTGGAGATGCCTGAGACTCACTCTGGTAGTCTGCTGGGCACCTATGCTGTCATGGTGCCATTTGGAGCTGCTCAGACCTCAGATCGGAAGAAAATTTCGTGCCCTCCAAGGCAAGCCCCAGCATCTGCCCCCCTCCTGGACAAAAACCCAGATTCACACAAGCCACCTATCACCCGCCCTCAACTCAGCCCACCAGGGAGCCCGTCTCAACACTGGCAGATTGGGCCTGCCATGCCCCAAGACCCTAACCCTAGTTTGGGTTTTCAGGCTTCCATCCCAAAAGGCCTTGCCCCAAAGTCCTCCTGATTAAGGACCCCTGAATGACAATCTGACTCCACTTGCCACAGGGGAGGAAACCTTGCGGTTTGCAGCTATGCCAAACCATCACAGTGGGAGAAACCTGCAAGCCCCCATAAAGCCACCCCACCATTAGCGGTCCCCTGGCCATAAAGCCAGATTCCGCTGTGCCACCAGATGCGTGTTCTCAACTCAGCCCTGAGGGGAGACTGAGTCAGTGCCCGCAGATCAGTAGTGCCATTCCCCTAGGCCCTAACTTTAACACTACTTTGGGTTGACAGCCTTCATTCTGAAGGGCCTGGCCATCAAGCCCCACGGATTAAGGACCCCTGAGCTACCCCCCATGACTCCACCTGCCATGCGGTAGGAACCCATGCTGTATGAAGCTGCAATGAACCCTTAGCAGGGGAGAAAACTGCATGTCCCCCTAAAACCACTCCCATCATCTGTGTACCCCCGGCCATAAAGCCGGATTCTGCTGCGCCACTGGACTCATGTCCTCAACTCAGCCCTAAGAGAAGCCTGCCTCAGCACCATCAAATCAGGCCTGCCATGCCCCTACAACCTAACCCTAGCACTAGTTTGGGTTTTCAGTCTTCCATCCAAAGAGGCCTGTCCTTCAAGCCCCCCCCCCCCGATTAAGGATCCCTGAGCAACACCCCAGACACAACCCACCACGTGGGAGGAAACCTTGCAGTTTGGAGCTCACTGAACACTCAGAATGAGAGAAAACTGTATGACCCCCCCAAAAGCCACCCATACCATCGGCTGCACACCTGGCCATAAAGCCAGAGTCTGCTATAGTGCCGGACCAACTCCCTCAACTCAGACCTAAGGGGAGCCTGACTCAGCACTGGCAGATCAGACCTGTAATGAATCTAGGCCCTAAACCTAACCCTAGTTTGGGTTCTCAGGCTTCCATCTGAAGAGGCCTGGCCCCCAAACTCCCGGATTAAGGACACCAGAGTGACAACCCATGACTCCACCCACCACATGGAAGGAAACCTTGTGGTTTGGAGCTCACCAATCCCTCAGAGTGGGAGAAAACGGCATGCCCCCTAAAGCCACCCCCACCATCAGTGTCCCACCTGGCCGTAAAGCTGTATTCTTCCGAGCTACCAAATGCATGCCCTCAACTCAGCCCTGAGAGGAGCCCACATCAGCACCATCAGATAGGGCCAGCCATGCCCGTAGGACCTAATACAAAGGCTTTCATTGCAAGAGGCTGGTCCCTCAAGCCCCCTGGATTAAGGACCCCTGAGAGACACCCCAGGACACTGCCCACCAAGCGGGAGGAAACCTTGCCATTTGGAGCTCGCCAAACCTTCAGAGTGGGAGAAACCTACATGCCCCGCTAAAGTCACCCCCACCATCGGCGGCCCACCTGGCCATAACACCAGATTCTGCCATGGCCCTGGACGAATGCCGTGAACTCAGCCCTGAGTGCGCCTGCCACAGCGCCAGCAGATCAGGCTTCTAATACCCCTAGGCCCTAAACCTAACCATAGTTTGGGTTTTCAGACTTCCATTCTGAGGTGCCTGGCCACCAAGCTCCATGGATTAAGGACCCCTGAGCTATATACAAGGACTTTCCCCACCATATGGTAGGAACCTGTGCCTTTTGGAGCTTCACCGAACCCTTAGCACGGGAGAAAACTGCATGCCCCCTTAAAGCAACCCCCACCACCAGCAGCCTTCCTGGGCATAAAGCCAGATTCTGCTGCGGTGTCAGATGAGTTCCCTCAATTCAGCTCTGAGAGGAGCCTGCCTCAATGCCACCCATTGTGCCTGTAATGCCCCTAGGCCCTAACCCCAACCCTAGTTTGGGTTTTCAGGCTTCCATTCTGAGGGGCTGGGCTCTCACGCTCCCAGATAAAGGACCCTGAGTGACACTCCAGGACTTTGCCAGCCACGTGGTTGGAAACTGTGCCATTTGGAGTTGTGCCGAACTCTCAGAGGAAAACAAACCTGCTGCCACCCTAAAGCCACCCCAAACATCAGTGGCCCCCCTGCCATAAAGCCATATTCTTCCACGGTGCTGGACACATGCACTCAACTCAGACCTGAGGGGAGCACCCCTCAGTGCCAGCATATCGGGCCTGCCATGACCCTAGGCCCTAAGCCTAACCCTAGGTGGGGTGCACAGGCTTCCTTAGTCCACCCCCACCTCTGGGGGCCACTGGGTCACAAAACACAAGGCTTGACACACAGCCTGTCACGCATCCTTGACTCAACCAAATGGGGATCCTGCCTCAGTGTTGACATACCGGGCCTGCCATGCTGCTAGGCCTTAACCTTAACCCTAGTTTGGCTTTTCAGGCTTCCATCCCCAGAGACCTGGCCACCAAGTCCTCCAGATTGGGGAACCCTGAGCCACAACCCAGGACTCCGCCTGCCACCCAGGAGGAAACCATGCTATTTGGAGCTGCACAAAACCCACAGAGCAGGAGAAACCTCTGTGACTCCCTGAGGCCACCCCAACATTCGTTGCCCCACCGGGCCACAAACATGGAGGATGATGTTCAGCAAGACACCCTGACTCAGCATAGCCCCCAGAAAGCTCCACTGGGTAGGGGCCCTGAGGGAATCACATGGGCCCAGCCAGTGTTCCCAGATGGCCAGGACACACACCTAGCGAGAAACTGCTCTAGACTGTGGGCACCTGCACCGCCCAATACGGGCCAATTCTCATAAGCTTTCTGCCTAAATCAGTATTGATTTGAGATAATTATTCAGAAAACCCGCAGCGAACTAGCTGGCAGGGCCAGGGGCTGCCACAGGGCTGCCGCCTGGGCCTGCCCTTGAATCCCGAGTGGTCGTGGTCTGGACCCTGCTATACTGCCCTCTATGAGCCAGGGCCATGCACAGCCTACCACTCCTGCTATTCAGTCCCGTGGGGTGCCTGCCCCAGTGCTGTTGGTTTGGGCCTGCCGGGCCCCTAGGCCCCTGCTCTAAGTCTCCTTTGGGTTTTCAGGCTTCAGACTCTGGGACCTGTCCCAAGTGCTCCAGATTGGGGACCCCAGTGTGGCACCTGCCAGGAGTCCACCTGCCACCCTGAAGAATACCGTGGCCTTCGGAACTGCACAGAACCCTCAGACAGGGAGAAAACCACATGCTTCCCTGAGGCCACCCCCACCTCTGTTGCCCCGCCCCATCCACAAAACCTGGAGTCTGACACGGCTCTTGACCCTCATCTTCAACTCATGCCCCTCTGGGGATCCCACCTCAAGAGCTGGCTTATCAGGCCTGTCATTCCCCTAAGCCCTAATAGTAACCATAGGGTGGGTTCTCAGGCTTCTGTCCCCATAGAACTGGCCCCCAATCCCTCCAGATTGAGGACCCCTGAGCCACACCTCAGGCCTCCGCCTGCCACAAGGAGGAAACTGTGCCATTATGAGCTGACCAAAAGCCTCAGAGCAGGAGAAACCTGCATGCCCACCCCGCCCCCCTGAGCCTCCCCCCCACCTTCGGCACTCCAGCGGGCCACAAACACGGAGGCGGACCCTCAGCTGGACCCCTTCCCTCAACCTGGACTCTGACTCCCCGCCTGACCCTTGTCCTTGTCTCAGCCCCCCAGGGATCCCACCTCAGTGCCAGCAGATTGGGCCTGCCATTCCCCTTGGCCCTAACCCTAACCCTAGTTTGGGTTTTCATGCTTCCATCCAAAAAGTCCTGGCCCACAAGCCCCACAGATTAAGGAAACCTGAGAAACACCTCAGGACTGCGTCCACCACGTGGAAGGAAACCATGCCATTTGTAGCTGTGCGGTACCCTCAGACAAGGAGAAACCTGCCTGAGGCCACCCCCAGCTTCTACAGCCCCTGGACATAAACCCATACTCTGACAAGCTGCCTGATGCCCTCCCCCAAGTCAGCTCAGCATAGAACCCACCTCCTCACCAGAAGATCAGGCCTGCCATGCCCTGAGGCCCTAAACCTAACCCTAGGTGTGGTGTACAGGCTTCCATGCCCAGAGGCCTGGCCCCTAAGCCTACCAGATTGGGGATCCTTTTACTCAACCCCAGGACTCCACCAGCTTCCCAGAGTGAAACATGTCCATTTGGAGTTGTGCAAAACCCTCAGAGCGGGAGAAACCTGCGTGTTGCCTGAGGCACCCTCAGCTTATGTAGCACCCCTGGACACAAACCCAGAGTCTGACATGCCACCTGATGCCCACCTTCAACTCAGCTCACCATGGAGCCTGCCTCAGCACTGGCAGATCAGATTAGCCCCTAGGTGCTAAACCTAACCATAAGTTGAATTTTCAGGCCTCCTTCCCCAGGGGCCTGTCCCCCAAGCCCTCTAGATTGGGAGCCCTGGAGTCACACCATAGGAGTCCGCCTGCCACCTACCTGGAAACCAGTCCATTTGGAGCTGTGCAGAACCCTCAGAGCTGGAGAAACCTGTATGCCCACATGAGAACTCCCCCACGTTGTGCAGCTCCCCAGTTACAAACCTGGAGCCTGATGCACCATCTGAGTTGACTCAGCCCCTTGGGGAACCCACCTCAGCACCAGCAGTTCCGGCCTGCCACACCACTAGGTCATCTCTGCTCAGCAACCCCGTCAGCTCTAGTCAGATCTAGAACTCCCCTGTCTGTGGCAAATCTCTGGGATCCCTCCTCCTTCTCAATTTACACAGGCCCAGGCATTCATGAGAAAGGGGGAGGGCTACCTCCTGAATGCTTAACACCTCCTTCCTCTTCTGCCCTATTTCTCTCCATTTAACTTTGTACCTGGGCAAACTGGAAGTAAGCGTATCAATGGAACCTGTACATGCTCTGAGATCTGAGTCTTTCATTACAGCATTCTGAGGGCTCCTTATGCAAGAAGAAACTAGGGGGGGAGCACAGAGTGTTTCAAAATGACGATCTACAGAACGGGAGAGTGAAAGTCACTCCAGTTTTATCTCAGTCTTCATGAAGTAGAACATGGTCTTCTTTTCTTCATTGACTTCAATTCCAATTTGCTTCCATGTAGTGTTCATTCCTTAGTTTCAGGGGTAGGATTTCGTGATTCCTCACCTGCACAGAACACCCAGAGCTCATCACAACAAATACCCTCCCTAATAGCTATCACCCATTGAACCCTTCCCCTCATACCATAGAGGGTTGCCCTCTAGCAACACTCGGTTTGTGCTCTAAGGCTGAGTCTGTTCCCTCATTGGCCTATTTTTCTCCCCTCACTATGTCCATCTGTTTTCTTTCTGGAATTCCATAGGAGGAGGAGTCAAGATGGTAGAGAAGTAGCAGGCTGACAGGACATCACGTAGCAAGAGATCAGCTAGATAGCTTGTCAAACCATTGTAAACACCAACAAATCCAACAAGAGATCGAAGAGAAGAGCAACAATCCTAGAAAAAGAAAATCGACCACTCTCTGAAAGGTAGGACCAGCGGAGAAGTGAATCCAAAGCGACTGGAAAATAGACTGCGGAGGGAGGGGCCAGCTCCCAGCAAGGGGCGGAGCAACAAAGCACAAAATCAAGGAATTTTAAAAGTCTGCTCCACTGAGGGATGTCACTCCAGAGGCTTAACCGGGGTAAAGCCCATGTGGGGTCAGCATGGCCCCAGGTCCCACGGGGTCACAGAAGGATCAGGGTATCTGAGTGTTGCAGAGCTCACAGGTATTAGAGCGGGGAAGGTGGCTACAGAGACAGAACCGAGGAGTGAGCTCTCAGGGGTTACCTTGAACAGGTCGCAGGCTGGGTGAGCTCGGAGCACGGTCAGAGACCAGGGAGATGGGAGTGATTGAGCACTTTTCTCTGAGGGCACACTGAGGAGAGGGCCCCAGAGCTCTTGGCTCCTCCAGGCCGGAGATTGGGAGGCTGCCATTTTCATTCCCATCCTCCAGAATTCTACAGAAAGTGTTCAGGGAACAAAAGTTCCCAAAAGTGAATTACTTAGCCTGACCCCTGGTAAGAGCGGTGCAATTTTACCTCGGGCAATGACAATTGAGAAACACTACAACAGGCCCCTCCCCCAGAAGACCAACAAGAAATCCAGCCAAGACCAAGTTCACTTACCAAGGAGAACAGCAGAATTCCAGAGGAATTCAAAGAATTCATGGCTTTCTCCCCATGATTCTTTAGTCTCACAGTTAAGTAATTTTTTAATTTTTTTCTTCAGCTAAATTTAACTTTTACCCTTTCCTCTTTTAATGTTTTTAACTAGTTTATCTTAACAATAACTTCATAAAAAATAATAATAATCTTTTTCGAACCTTCATTATTTTTTTTAAGATTTTTTTTTATTTGACAGACTGAGAGAGATCACAAGTAGGCAGAGAGGCAGGCAGAGAGAGAGGAGGAAGCACGCTCCCTGCTGAGTGGAGAGTCCGATGCAGGGCTTGATCCCAGGACCCTGAGATCATGACCTGAGCCGAAGGCAGAGGCTTAACCCACTGAGCCACCCAGGCGCCCCTGAACCTTCATTATTATAGTCACATTTTATACTTCATTGTATCTAAGTTTATTTTTTGAATACACATAGGGATTTTTCTTCTAAAAATTTGGGGTACAATTTCTTCTAATAGATCAAATATACCCTAAATCTAGCTCTGAGCTTGTTCTAGTCTCCAGCCCAAGCAAATTCTCACCACATTCTTTTTCTTTATTCTCCCAACCAACTTACTTTATCAACTCCTTTTTTTGAAATAAAAAAAAAATGTTATCTTAATGGGCATATTCCATCCCTTCATTGTGTTTACCCTTATATACGTTTTTCATTCCTTAAAATTTTGGGAGGTAGTTTCTTCTAAGAAACCAAAATACTCCCAAAATTAAGTGGGTGGCCCTGTTCTAGTCACCAGTCTAATATATATATATTCTTTTCTTTTTTTCTTTTTTCTTTCTTTTTTAAATTCATTTTCTTAACTTCTTTTTATCCCCTTTCTCCCTCCCATGATTCCGGGTCTCTTCTTATTTGGTTAAATCACATTTTCCTGGGGTCTTTGCCACCCTTTTAGTATTTTATTTGCTCCTTCATATATTCTTTTTTTAAAAGATTTTTATTAATTTATTTGTCAGAGAGAGAGAGAGAGAGAGAGCACAGGCAGACAGAGTGGCAGGCTGAGGCAGAGGGAGAAACAGGCTCCCTGCTGAGCAAGGAGCCCGATGCAGGACTCCATCCCAGGACACTGGGATCATGACCTGAGCCGAAGGCAGACGCTTAACCAAATGAAACACCCATGCATCCCTCCTTCATATATTCTTATTTGGACAAAATGACAAGGCAGAAAAACTCACCACAAAAAAAGAACAAGAGGCAGTACTGAAGGCTAGGGACCCAATCAATAAGGACATTGGGAATACGTCATATCTAGAGTTCAGGATGACGATTCTCGAGGTTTTAGCCAGGCTCAAAAAGGCATGGAAGATATTAGAGAAACCCTCTCCGGAGAGGTAAAAGCCCTTCCTGGAGAAATAAAAGAACTAAAATCTAACCAAGTTGAAATAAAAAAAGCTATTAATTAGGTGAAATTCCATAGGAGTCAAATCATAGGCCATTGGTCTTTTCTTACTGATTTTGCTTATCTTAATCCACTCTAGATCCTTCCACATCCTTGCTGATGGCAAGGTTTCATTATTTTTGAGGCTGGGTCCTATTTCATTGGATAGATGGAAAGAAGATATATCTCTCACATCTTCTTTCTCCATTCATCAGTGAATGGACATTGGGAGTCCCTCCATTGTTTTGCTATTCTTGATAATGCTGCCATAAACATCATGGTGCTTGTATCCCATTGAATGCACATTTTTGTGTCCTTTGGATAAATAACTAGGAATGCAATTGCTGGGTGCTAGGGTTGTTTGAGTTTAGCTTTTGGAGAAGCCACCATACTTTTTTCCCAAAGAGGCTGCAACATCCTGCATGCCCACCGACAGTGCAGGAGGGCTCTGCTTTAAGAAGAACGTTACCTGCCTGCAATTCCCTAGGAGGAAATGGAAAACCTGTGGGATAAGCTGACTCACCGAGTGTCAGGCAAGCAGCCCCAGAAATTCACGCCAGGATTCCTGAAGCCAAGCCCCTTAAAGTCCCCAGAATGCCTGTATCTATGGGAATTCACTAAGACTCTCCTTCTGACTCCACCACCCATGAAACTGCAGAGAAAATACAGCATGTCCAACTATCTAGATGGTCCATTTAGTGAAACTAGAAGGTCAAGCTTCCCTTTAAATCATGCAAGCCTCCTTGGAATCATTTTGAATTTTCCCTCTGCCCTCATTGGAACTCTTTGAATGGAAAGATGAATCCATTAGGATACATCACCTTTGACAAAGGAAAAGACATCATCCAAGTCACTATCTGACCACAAACAGGCACATAACTCTAGATGCCTGCCATTCCACCACAGCCTATGCCCAATGGAATAAACACTGTTAGATGAAGGAACATATTCTATATTCAAAACACACACCGAGTCAATCTCATCTGTGATTCATGAATTGGCATGAGTCTCCTAATGCAGCTCACAATGCCTCACAGGTCTCAAGACACAATGGCACTGTCCCTCCAGACTGGGGACCTGTGAGACAGAACACAGGACTATGCTTGCCACCAGGATGAGAGCATGCCATTTAGAGCTGTGCAAACCCCTCAGAGCAGGAAAAAAATGCATGCCTCCTGAGGCCACCACCACTTCCAGAGCCCTCACAGGCCACAAAACTAGTGCCTGGTGTTCACTCTGACCCCCATGCTCAACTCTGCCCTCATCAGTGTGGGCTCTCAGGGAACTGTGTGGGCCCAGCCCATGGTTGCAGATGGCTGCAACACAAACCTAGTGACAAAGAATTCCAAACACTAGGAGCATGCATGACCACAATCGTTCCACAATACCAGCCAATTCTTACAAAATTTCTGCCCAAATCAATATCGATTTTGGCAGAAATCTCATGTGAATTGGCTGGAAACCTACTCTGAACTCGCATCCAGAGGTGGGAGCCCTGAGAAGCTGCCTGGATCTGGGCCATTGTCCCGAGGGGTCGCAGCCCAAATCTCTCCAGAAAGAACTCTAAACTCCAAATGGACACGTGCTCAGAATTGCCCCAGAATGCTGGCAGTCCTGGCCTCTACTCAGTCCCCTGGGCGGCCGACCTCAGCACTGGCAGAACGGGTGTGCCATGCCCCTAGAACCTAAACCTAACCCTGGGTTGGGTGTTACAGGCTTACAGGAGACCTGGCCCCCAAGCCGTCCATATTGGGAACCCCAGAGCTGCACCCCAGGACTCTACTGCCACAAAGCAGGAAACAGTACTGTTTTGAGCTGCAGAAAACCTCAGATGGGGAGAAACCTTCATACCCTCCTGAGGCCACCCCCACCTTCGGCAACTAAATGGGCCACAAACATGGAGCCTCATTATCACCCTGAGACCCTCCCGGAAATCTCCCCTCAGCTGGAGCCCAGCTGCATGGGCCCAGTCCAAGTTCCTGGATGGTCACAACATGCACCTAGGGAGAAAGCACCCTAAACAGCGGGGGTGAGTGCATCCCAAATTGCTGCACAGTGCCGGTCAATTCTCATGAGCTTCTTGCCCAACTCAATATCCATTTGGGCATAAAGCTCATGAGAATTGGCCGGAAAATCCCACAGTGAAACTGCTTCTGGAAGCACAGACCTGCAGGGCAACCACCTGGGCCTGGCCCATGATCTCAAATGGTCGCAGCCCTAACCCCATGAGAAAGCAATCTACAATCCAGGTGCAAACATGGTCAAAACCTCCCTCCCTCCCTCCCTCTACTCAGCCCCCTGGAGTGCCGGTCTCAGCAATTTCAGATCAGGCCTGCCATGCCCCAGACCCTAACCCTAACCTTATGTTGGGTTTTCAGACTTTCATCTGCAGGAGCCTATCCCCCAAGCCCTCCAGATTGGGGATCCCAGAGCCACACCCCAGGAATCCACCTGCTACCCAGAGGGAAACTGTGCCATTTGAGCTGTGCCCAACCCTCAGAGCAGGAGAAACCTGCATGCCTCCCTGAGGCCACGCACACCATCGGTGGGCCCCATGGTCACCAACCCAGAGACTGAGGCACTGCATGATGCCCACCCTAAACTCAGCCCACCAGGGAGCCCCCCTCAGTATCAATAGATCTGGCCTTCCATGCCCTTAGGCCCTAACCCTAAACGTTGTTTGGGTTTCAGGATTCCACCCTAAAGCCAGGCCCCAAAGCCCCCCAGATTAAGGACCCCTGAGTAACACCCCAGAATTCAGCCCACAATGCAGTTGTAAAGCAGACTGTTTGGAGCTGTGCTGAACTCTCAGAGTGAGAGAAACCTGCATGCCCTCATAAAGCCAACAACAATTTCAGTGGCCCCTGGCCAAAAAAACAGACTCTGACGCAATGACTGAAAAATCCTCAACTTGACCCTGAGCAGAACATGCCTCAGAAGTGGCAGATAAGTCCTGCCATGCCCCTAAGCCATAAGCCTAAACCTAGATGAGGTGTACAGTCTACGGTGTCCAGAGGCCTGGCCCACAACCCAGCCAGATTGGGAACCCCTGAGACTCTCATAGAATTCTGCCTCCCACTGAGGGCACAACTCTGCTGCTTGGAACTGCACAGAACCCTCAGAACAGGAGAAATCTGTATGACCCCCTCAGGCCACCCCAGCTTCTGTGGAACCCCTGGACACAAACCTGGAATCTGACAGACCTCCAGATATATGTTCTCAACTCAGCCCACCAGGGAAACTGCCTCAGCACTGGCATGTAGAACCTGCCATGCCCCTAGGTCCTAACCCTAACCCTAGGAGGGGTGTACAGGCCTCGGCACCCAGAGGACTGGTCCTTATGTCCACCAGATTGAGGATGCCTGATACTTACGCTGGGACTCTGCCTGTCACACAGGGCACTACTGCATTGTTTGGAGCTGTGCTGAACCCTTAGAGCTGGAGAAACTTCCATGCACCCCTGAGGCCACCCCCAGGTTATACGAATGCCTAGACACAAACACAGAGGCTAATGCGCCACCTGAACCTGACCTCAACTCAGTGCACCAGGGCACCTGCCTCAGCACTGGCATATCAGGTCTGCCATGACCCTAGGCCCTAACCCTATCCCTAATTTGGGTTTCTGGGTGTCCATCTCAAGAGGCCCGACCCCAAGCCCCCAAGATTAAAGACCCCTGAATGACACCCCAGGACTCTGCCCACCACGCAAGGAGGAAACCATGCTGTTTAGAGCTGTGCCAAATCCTCAGAGAGGGAGAAACCTCCATGCCATACCTGAGGCCACCCCCACCTTCTACATACCATTGGGCCACAAATGCAGAGGCTGACACTCAGCCTGCCTTCTACCCTGGAGGAAACCATGCCACTTAAAGCTGAGTAGAACCCCCAGAGTGGGAGAAATGTCATGACACGCCTGAGCACATCCCCCTCTTTCAGTGACCCCCACCACAAACCAGGACCCTGTCATGCCACCAGACCCCTGCCCTCAATTCAGCCCCATGGGATCCCTCCTCAGTGCCCGCAAATTGGGCGTGCCATGCCCCTGGCCCTAACCTTAACCCTAGGTTGAGTTCTCAGTCTTCATCCCAAGAGGCTGGGCCCCCAGTTCTCCATATTTGGCTACTGAGACAACACACAGGAATCCGTCAGCCACCCAGGAGGAAACTGTTCTGATTGGAGCTGCACAGAACCCTCAGAATGGGAGAAACCTGCAAAGCCCCTGAAGCCACATCCACCTTTGGCAGCCTACCATGCACAAACACAGAGCCTTCAGTTGCCAAGGGCCTGTGCATAGGGGCATCCCCACGGGAAACACTGAGAAACGCAGCACAAGTCCCCCGACCATCCCAGCGCCAACGGTGCCTTTCACAACTGCGTCCCAGCCATGGATCGAGAGATCCATTCATTCCCCCACAGAGGCCAGCCCCATCAACTGGCGCCCCGGCCGCCCACCAAGGCGGAGGGCCACGCCAGGCCACAGCCCCTCCATCAACTCTGCTTGGGGAAAGCTCCCCGGTGCCGGGACTCCCGGCCAGGCCCAGTCGTAAAGGCGTGTTTTCCGAGTGGCCAAGACATGCCCGGAGCGAGAAAGTCCCCTGGCCCACGGGGAACAGGGCGGTCCCCAGGGCTGCCCAATGACAGCCAATTCTCACGAGCGTTCTGGCCAAATCGATCCCGATTTGGGCAGAACGCTCGTGAGAATTGGTCAGAAAATGCCCGGCGAACACCCTTCGGGCGCAGCAAGGCCGCCCCCCTGGACTGGCGTGGGATCGCGAGGGGTCGCGTCCCAGCACCGCCAGGAAGAGCTCCGTGAGGCAGGGCTGGAAAGGCCGACGCCTCCCGCTCCTCAGCCTCTGGGGGTCCCCTCCCTGGTGCCGGCAGCTGGGGCCGGGCCTGCCCCGAAAGCCGGGCCCGGGCCTAGGCCTGCTTGCTCAGCCTTCCGTTGCCAGGGGCCTGTGCCTGGGGTCCTCCCCCCGGGGAACCCTAAGTCCCCCACCACGAGTCCCCCGACTGTCCCGGCGCCAACGGTGCCTTTCGCGGCTGCGTCCCAGCCCTGGAGCAAGAGATCCATTCGTTCCCCCACAGAGGCCAACCCCCTCCCCAGACGCCCGCCAAGGTGGAGGCGGTCGCACAGCCAAAGCCCCTCCAGCAACTCCGCTTGGGGAAAGCTCCCCGGCGCTGGGGCCCTAGGGTGGGACCTGTCGTCACGGTGCATTTTCCGGGTGGCCGCGACATACCCCGAGCAAGAAAGTGCCCTGGGCCACGGGGAACAGAGCAGTCCCCAGGGCTGCCCAACGCAGGCCAATTCTCACAAGCGTTCTACCCAAATTGATCCCGATTTGGGCAGAACGCTCGGGAGAATTGGCCGGAAAACGCTCCGCGAACCCCTTTGGGTGCCGCAGGGCCGCAGGGCCGCATCCCTGGGCCTGTTCAGGGATCGCGAGGGGTCGCGTCCTGGCACCGCCAGGAGGAGCTCCGTGAGGCAGTCGCTGGCGAGGACGAAGCCTCCCGCTCCTCAGCCTCCGAGAGTCCCAGCCTTGACGCCGGAAGCTGGTGCCGGGCCTACCCCGAAAACCGGGCCCAGGCCAGGCCTACTTGCTCAGCCTTCCGTTACCAGGGGCCTGTGCCTATGGGCATTCCCCAGGGAACCCTGAGTCCCCCACCACGAGTCCCCCGACCGCTCCGTCGCCAAAGGTGCTTTTCTCAGCTGCATCCCAGCTGTGGAGCGATAGATCCATTCGTTCCCCCACAGAGGCCGGCCCCCTCCCCGGGCGCCCACCAAGGCGGAGGCGGACGCCCGGCCACAGCCCCTCCATCAACTCTGCTTGGGGAAAGCTCCCCGGCGCGGGGGATCACGGCCGGACCCGTCGTCACGGCGCGTTTTCCGGGTGGCCGCGACATACCCCGAGCGAGAAAGGGCCCTGGGCCACGGGGAACAGGGTGGTCCCCAGGGCTGCCCAACTCCGGCCCATTCTCACAAGCGTTTTGCCAAAATTGATCCTGATTTTGGAAGAAGGCTCGTGAGAATTGGCTGGAAAACGCCCGGCGAACCTCCTTTGGGCACCGCAGGACCGCAGGGCCACCACCCTGGGCGTGGCTCAGGATTGCAAGGGGTCGCGTTCGGCACCGCCAGGAGGATGTCTGTGAGGCAGTCGACGGTGAGGCCAATGCCTCCTGCTCCTCAGCCTCCAGGGGTCCCTTCCCTGGCACCGTCAGCTGGGGCCGGGCCTGCCCCGAAAGTGGGGCCCGGGCCCAGGCCTGCTTGCTCAGCTTTCCATTGCCAGGGGTCTGTGCCTGGGGTCCTCTCCCCAGCAAACCCTGAATCCCGTGTCACATGTCCCCCGACCATCCCGGCGCAATGGTGCCTTTAGCGGCTGCGTGCCAGCCTTGGAGCGAGAGATCCATTCGTTCCCCTACAGAGGCCAGCCCCCTCCCGGGGTGCCCTGGCGGCCCAACAAGGCGGTGGCAGACACCCGGCCACAGCCCCTCCATCAACTCTGCTTGGGGAAAGCTCCGCGGTGCTGGGGCCCCTGGCCGGACCACATCGTCTCGGCTTATCCTTGTCTCATTTTTAAACCTCTCCCACCATCACTGTTCTTTCTTGGCAGAATCCCAAATTCTGCCACATTATGGGACTCATTTCTTCAACACAGCCCTTAGGGGAGCCCGCTCGGTGCTGGCAGTTTGGACCAGCCTTTCCCGAGGCCATAATCCTAACGCTAAGTTGTGTTTTCATGCGTCCTTGTACAGGGACCTCTCCTGCCAACTCTCTGGCTTACGAGCCCTGAAGTAACACTGTAGGAGTCCTCCTCATACCTAGCAGGCAACCAGTCTCTTTGGAGCTGCACAGGGCCATCAGAGCCAGTGAAAAATTGTGTGACCACATGAGTGCTCCCCCACGTTCTGCTGCCCCCGGGTCACGATGCCCTGCCTGACCGCCATCCTTCAGGGAACCAACCTCCACACCTGCAGTTCGGGCATGCCACACCTGTAGCTCAGCTCTCCTCAGGGACCCCTGTCAGCTCTAGGCAGAAGTGGACCTCCCCTGCCTGCCTCAAAGCTCTGGGAGCCCCTCTCCTTCTTTTCGATGGACATCGGCCCAAGGCTTTCTTGACAATTGGGGAAGGCTACCTCCTGACTGCTTCACACCTCCTTTCCTCTCCTGCCTTATTTCTCTCCACTTCCCTTTGTACCTGGGCATCTGAATCTTCAATGCTCTGACATCTGAATCTTCCTGGCAAACCGAAAGTAGTGTAGCGTACCACAGTGTGTTTGCAAATGATCATCAAGAGAACAAGAGAGCGAAAATCACTCCATTTGTACCTCACTCGACATGAAGTAGAACATGGTCTCCTTCTTTCCTTCCTTGACCTCCATTCCAATTTGTTTCCATGCAGTGTTCATGCCTTTGCTTCAGGGGTAGGATTTCGTGATTCCTTGCCTGCACAGAATACCCAGAGCTCATCACGAGTGCGCTCCCTAGTAGCCGTCACACATTGAACCCTTCCCCCCCACACCCCTGCTCTCTAGCCACCCGCGGTTGGTGCTCTAAGTTGGAGTCTCTTTCCTCTTTGACCTATCTTTCTCCCCTCACTACATTCATGGATTCTTTCTGAAATTCCATAGAAGTCAAAGGACAGGCTCTTGGTCATTTCTTACTCATTTTGCTTAGCTAAATCCACTCTAGATCCATCCACGTCCTTGCAAACCGTAAGATCTCATTCGTTCTGAACCTGGCTCCTATTCCTTTGAGAAAATGTGGGAGATTAGATATCTACGTTCATATATCTATACAGATAGAGAGATATATACACACATACACATATGTGTATGTATATAGATATCTATATCTATATCTATATCACGCGCATCAGCAAATGGACATTGGGACTCCCTCCATCGTTTTGCTTTGGTTGATAATGCTGCTGTCCATATCACGGTGCTTGTACCCCATTGAATGTGCCTTTTCGTGCCCTTTAGGGAAATTCCTCGGAGGGCAACTGCTGCATCCTAGGGTTGTTCAGTTCTTAGCTTTCAGAGGAACCACCATGCTCTTTTCCAGAGTGGCTGCAACAACCCGCATGCCCACCGACAGTGCAGGCGGGTTCCGCTGGAAGAAGAACATTCCCTGTCAGCAATTTCCTGAGGAGGAAACAGAAAACCTGGGGGATAACACGACTCAGACAGCATCCAGCAAGCAGCCCCAGAAGTTCCCCCCAGGGTTCCTGATGCCATGCCCTGGGAAGCCATGAGAATGCCTCTATCCAGGGGAATTCCCAAAGACTCTCCTTCAGACTTCACCACCCATGAAACTACAGAGACCGAATGATATGTCCAAATCTCTAGATGGTCCACTGAGGGACACTAGAAAGTCAAGCTTCCCTTCTCAATTGTCCAAGGCTCCTTGGAATCCTTTTGAATGTTCCCTCTGCCCTCATCGCAACTCTTTGGATAAAAAAGGCGAATCCATGAGGATCCATCCCCTTGGACAAAGGAGAATCCATCCTCCAGGCCTCTATCTGACTGCAAAGATCCACCTCACTCTAGATGCCGGCCATTCCACCACAGCCGAGGACCCATGGCAACAACACTGTTGGAGGACGGAATGCATTCTAGGTCCCAAACACACACCGAGTCCATCTCATCTTCCTTTTCGAATCCAAGGGATGGCCTAGAAAGAGATGTTTTAAATATCTCTGTGAGCCAGAAAGAAGCCAAGAAAATGAGATCCCCTACCAGGTGCTCCCTGCAAGGAAACTCAGGAACCCTAGCAGCCACTCTGCATGGCTGACAGCTGCATTCGTGGGACTCTTTGGCTCCAGTGGAGATGAGTGAAAACCCAGGATGTTTGGGGGGAAAGGGAAGTTTTACCTCCCATGCTGGCGTGGACGTGCCACTGTGCCCCAAAGGCCTGCTGTTATCTCTGAAAGCTGATGTCCTGGGACAAGCTGCCTGATGGATTCAGACGCTGATTTCCAAACTTCAGGTCTAGTGGAGCCAGAGCGAAGAAGCGTTTTCAGGTGAGGAGAAAGAGGCACCTCCCACCTAAAGCCTACACACCTGCTCCGATTTCTGGGAGAAGGAGAGGCACATGCTTGTTTCTTAACTGGTCATTCACTTCCTTCTCAAGCCGGCCAATCCCTTGTCCTTTTGGGGGAAGTACTAGACCCTTCCAAACAGACACTCAACTCCTCGGTTCCAAAGGCACCATGGGTTGAATTTGGTTCCCCCGACTCCAGACCCGCACCGGGAGGACCCCACTCAACCATCCTGACAGCAATTTCCATCCAACCTGGGGAAACGGGGCACAGTGCCACTGAGTGGGGGCCTGGTTCCAGCCATTCTTACCAGCACTGTTGAGCCTGGGGAAACAGTTTTCAGCTCACCACTCTGTCCTGGAAAAACAAGTGCAGTGCCTCACGTTTCCGGGTCCCTCACCCAGCACCTGTCCACGGCTCTCAGAGCCAGCAGGCTGCACAGGCTCCTCTTCTGCTGTTTGCCACGGCAGGTCGCTTCTGCCCCCAGTGGTGGCAAGCAGCATTGCACCCTCCCGTGCTCTAGGGCACCACAGCTCACAACGTCCTCCAGTGGCATGAACCGGCACTGCTGAGCCTTCCACAGACTCCTCATGCAGCTCCAAAAAACGCTCCACAGTGACACACTGCCTCCGGATTGGGACGTCTAGGCCAAAGTCTAGAGTCCATGCCAGGCAAGCGGAAGCACTGCATTTCAGAGCTGCAGAAAAGTCATAACGAGAGTAAATTTGATGACCCAAAAGAGGTCAGCTCAAAGAATCCGCGACCAGAGGTCTAAAAAATCAGAGGTGGACTGAGTGACACAGCCCCTCCAGTAAATCTGTTCAGAGAAAGCTCCCAGGCACCGGGGCCCCCGGCCGGGCCCCGTCGTCTCGGCGCGTTTTCCGCGTGGCTGCGACATGCCCCGAGAGAGAAAGGGCCCTGGGCCATGGGGAACAGGGCGATCCTCAGGGCTACACAACGCCGGCCAATTCTCACGAGTGTTCTGCAAAAATCGATCAAAATTTGGGCAGAACTCTTGTGAGGATTGGCCGGAAAATGCCCAGCGAACCCGCTTCGGACGCCACAGGACAGCAGGGCCTCCCCTTGGGCCTGGCCATGGACCGCGAGAGGTCGCGTCCCGGCATCGCCAGGAAGAACTCCGTGAGGCAGGCGCCGGCGAGCCCGACGCCTCCCGCTCTTCAGCCTCCGGGGGTCCCCTCACTGGCGCCAGCAACTGGGGCCAGGCCTGCCCCGAAAGCCAGGCCCGGGCCCAGACCTGCTTGCTCAGACTTCCGTTGCCAGGGGCCTGTGCCTGGGTCCTCCCCCCGGGAACCCTAAGTCCTGTGCCACCAATCCCCCGACCGTCCGGGCGCCAACAGTGCCTTTCGCAGCTGCGTCCCAGCCGTGGAGCGAGAGATCAATTTGTTCCCCCACAGAGGCCAACGCCATCTCCGGGCGCCCGGCTGCCCGCCAAGGTGGAGGCGGACGCCCGGCTCCATCCCCTCTATCAAGTCTGCTTGGATAACGCTCCCCAGCGCCGGGACCCCCGACCATTGACCGTGGTCATGGCGCATTTTCCAGGTGGCCACGACATGCCCTGAGCGAGAAAGGGCCCTGGGCCACGGGGAACAGGGCCATCCCCAGGGCTGCCCAATGCCCGCCGATTCTCACGAGCATTCTGACCAAATCGATCCAATGGGCAGAACGCTCATGAAATTTGGCTGGAAAACGCCTGGCGAACCCCCTTCAGATGCCGCAGGGCCGCAGGGCCGCCCCCCTGTATTTCATACCGGCCTGGCCCAGTATTTCAAGGGGTCGCGTCCCGGCACGGCCAGGAGAAACTCTGTGAGGTAGGCACTGGCGAGGCCAACGCCTCCCGCTCCTCAGCCTCTGGCGGTCCCCTCCCTGGCCCTGCCTGGCCGGATTTGGGCAGAACGCTCATGAGAATTGGCCCAAGTTGTGTAGCCCTGGGGACAGCCCTGTTCCATGTGGCCCAGGGACCTTTCTAGCTCAGGGCATGTCCCGGCCAACCTGAAAACCCGCCTAGACGAGGATGCCTGGCTGGCGGCCCCAGCACCGGGGAGCTTTCCCCAAGCAGAGTTGATGGAGGGGCTGTGGCGGGGCATAGGCCTTTGCCTTGGCGGTTAGCCGGGGTGCCCGGGGATGGGGCTGGCCTCTGTGGAGGAACGAAGGGATCTCTTGCTCCAGGGCTGGGACGCAGCCGTGAAAGGCGCTGTTGGCACCAGGACGGTCGGGAGACTCATGGCACAGGACTCAGGGTTACCCAGGGGGAGGCCCCCAGGCACAGGCCCCTGGCAACGGAAGTCTGAGCAAGCAAGGCTTGGCCCGGGCTTGGCTTTCAGGGTGGGCCTGGCCCCAGCTGCTGGCGCCAGGGAGGGGCCCCCCGGAGGCTGAGGAGTGGGAGGCATCGGCCTCGCTGGCAGCAGCCTGATGGAGCTCCTCCTGGCAGTGCCGGGACGCGACCCCTCCTGATCCCGGGCCAGGCCCAGGGGGGCAGCCCTGTGGCCCTGTGATGCCCGAAGGGGTTTCGCTGGGCGTTTTCAGGCCAATTCTCACGAGCATTCTGCCCAAATCGGGATCGATTTGGGCAGAACGCTTGTGAGGATTGGCCAGTGTTGTGCAAGCCTTGGGACTGCCCTGTTCCCCATGGCCCAGGGCCCTTTCTCGCTCGGGGCATGTCGTGGCCACCCGGAAAATGCGCCAAGATGACGGGTCCCGGCCGGGGGCCCCCACGCCAGTGAGCTTTCCCCAAGCAGAATTGATGGAGGGGCTGGGGCCTGGTGTCTGCCTCCGCCTTGACGGGCGGCAGGGTCCTCCCGGGGATTGGGCTGGCCTCTGTGGGGGATCGAAGGCATCTCTCGCTCGACGGCTGGGACGCAGCTGTGAAAGGCACTGTTGGCATCGGGATGGTCAAGGGATTCGTGGCACATGACTCAGGGTTCCCCGGGGGGAGGTCCTGAGGCACAGGTCCCTGGCAACGGAAGGCTGAGCAAGCAGTACTTAGCCTGGGCTCGGCTTTAGGGGCAGGCCCGGCCCCTGAGGCCAGCGCCAGTGAGGGAGCCCCCAGAGGCTGAGGAACGGGAGGCTTCAGCCTCGCCAGCTCTGCCTCACGTAGCTCCTCCTAGCGGTGCGGGGTCGCGACCACTCGCAATCCCGGGCCAGGCCCAGCAGGACCGCCATGCTGATGTGCGGCACCTGAAGCGGGTTCGCCGGGCGTTTTCCGGCCAATTCTCACGAGCATTCTCCCCAAATCGGGATTGATTTGGGGAGAATGCTCGTGAGAATTGGCCGGCGTTGGGCAGCCCTGGGGACCACCCTTTTCCCCCTGGCCCAGGGCCCTTTCTCGCTCAGAGCATGTTGAGGCCACCGGGAAAACGCTCTGAGATGATGGGGCCCAGCCCGGGGCCCCGGTGCCAGGGAGCTTTCCCCAAGCAGTGTTGATGGAGGTGCTGTGGCTGGGCATCCGCCTCCGCGTTGGTGGGTGGCTGGGGTGCCCAGGGATGGGGCTGGCCTTGTGAGAGAACGAATTTATCTCTCTCCACGGCTGGGACGCAGCCGTGAAGGACACCATTGGCGCCCCGACGCTTGGGCGAATTGTGGCGGGGGACTCAGTGTTCCCCGGGGGAGGCCGCCAAGCCCAGGCCCCCGGGAACGGAAGTCTGAGCCAGCAGTACTGGGCCTGGGCACGGCTTTCGGTGCAGGCAGGCCCCAACGGCCAGTGCCAGGGAGAGGACCCCCGGAGGCTGAGGAGCGGGAGGCATCGGCCTCGCCAGCGCCTGCCTCACAGAGTCCTCGTGGCGGTGCTGGGATGCGACCCCTAGGGATCCCGGGTGAGGCCCAGGGGGGCGGCCCTTCGGTGTGCGGCACCCAAATCAGGTTCGCCGTGTGTTTTCCGTCCAATTCTCATGAGCGTTTTGCCCATATCGGGATCGATTTAATCAGAACACACGTGAGAATTGGCTGGTGTTGGGCTGCCCTGGGGACCGCCCTGTTCCCTGAGGCCCAGGGCCCTTTCTCACTCGGGGCATGTCGCGGCCACCTGGAAAATGCGCTGAGGCGACGGGTCCTGGCCAGGGGCCCCAGTGCAGGGGAGCTTTCCGCATGCAGAGTTGATGGAGGGGCTATGGCCTGACGTCTGCCTCCACTTTGTCGGGCAGCCTTGGTGCCCGTGTATGGGGCTGGCCTCTGTGGGGAAACGAATTGATCTCTCGCTCGACGGCTGGGACACAGCTGCGAAGGGCACCGTTGGTGCCAGTAAGGTTGGGGACGCGTGGCACAGGACTCAGGTTTCCTTGTGTGGAGGCCCCTAGGCACGGGTCCCTGGAAACGGAAGGCTGAGCAAGTAGGCCTCATCCCGCACCCGGCTTTCGGGGCAGGCCTGACCCCAACACCCAGCGCCAGGGAGGGGACTCCCAGAGGCTGAGGAGCAGGAGGCGTCGGCCTCGCCGGCGCCTGCCTCACGGAGCTCCTCCTGGCGGTGCCGGTTTGCGACACCTCGGAATCCCGGGCGAGGACCAAGGGGGCGTCCCTGCCGTTATGTGTCACCCGAAGCATGTTCTCCGGGTGTTTTCCGGCCAATTCTCAGGAGCATTCTGCCCAAATCGGGATCGATTTGGGCAGAACGCTCGTGAGAATTGGGCGGCGATGGGCAGCCATGTGGAGGACCCTGTTCCCTGTGGCACAGGGCCCTTTCTCACTCGGGGCTTGTCGCGGCCATCTGGAAAATGCGCCGAGGCGACGGGGCCCTGCCGGGGCCCTCGGCGCAGGGGAGCTTTCCCCAAGCAGAGATGATGGAGGGGCTGTGCCCGGACGTCTGCCTCCACCTTGTCGGGCAGCCGGGGCGTCCAGGGATGTGGCTGGCCTCTTTGAAGGAACGAAGGGATCTCTTGCTCGATGGCTGGGACGCAGCCACGAAGGGCACTGTTGGTGCCAGGAAGTTCGGGGGACTCATGGTTCAGGACTCAGGGTTCCCCTGGGGGTGGCCCCCAGCCACAGGCCCCTGGCTACAGAAGGCTGAGCAAGCAGGCCTGGGCCCGGGCCCGGCTTGGGGCAGTCCCGGCCCCAGTGGCCAGCGCCAGGGAGGGGACCTGCGGAGGCTGAGGTGCGGAGGCCTTGGCCTCGCCGGCGCCTGCCTCACGGATCTCCTCCTGATGGTGCTGGGACGCAACCCCTCAGGATCCCAGGCCAGGCCCAGGGGGGGCCGTCCTGCGGACTTGTGGTACCCGAAGCAGTTTCGCTGGGCGTTTTCTGGCCAATTTGCTTGAGCGTTCTGTCCAAATCGGGATCGATTTGGGCAGAACGCTCGTGAGAATTGTCCGGCTTTGGGCAGCCCTGGGGATGGCCCTCTTCCCTGAGCCCAGGGCCCTTTCTTGCCCTTTCTCTTTTTTTATTTTTTTATTCCAATGGTTTTTATTTTATCTGGTTTTCTAGCAGAAGGCCAGATAGATGAAATTAAACAGAATCCACCACAGTAAAATTAAACGGGCCTCTGGACGCCCTGGTAAGAATCTTCCCCTCCCCAAACTGGCCCAGTCCCCCCAGCAACTGGTCCCAGCTCAACGTTATAGCGCTCTGAACACGCGCACCGATTTTTGTGATTCAGACCAGGACCGTCTGGGTTGTGTCTGTGTCTGGGGGATGGTCACGCTTGAGACAGTGAACATATTCCCACCTCTAATGCACCAGATGAGAAAACTGTAACCTGAAATTTGATCAGCTTCCCCAACCCCTGCCGCTATTCACCCGAAGGCTCAGGGGCGGGGACACAAACCTGCTTCAAACAGGGCGGGGTGACTCAGGAGGCCCTCCTCCCATTCCCCAGGGCGGTCCACACCCCAGACCCTCCTCCCAGGCCCCACACCCACGCAAGGCAACAGGAAGCTCCCCACATCTACCCCATGACGCAATGATGACCACTTGCACAAGTATGTCACTCGGTGGCAGAAGGGCAGCGCCTGCCGGGAATTATTTTCTGAGGTTGGAAATGCAAACACCAACTATTGAAAAACCTTAAAAGGGCAGCACAGCTCCCACTGAAAAATAAAGTCCGACCCTGAGGAGTTTAAAGAACCAAGCCTCCCTGCTCCCAGTCCCAGAAGGAGAGAGGGAAAGGTCCACGTCCCAGTCCATTAAGACAGCACCTGTGGGTGCAGCAGGTCTCGGTGGAAGGCACTCACTCCCGGCTTGGGCTCCTCGGAGCCGCCACTTCACACGTGTGTTGACGCTCCCCAGGGGCAGAGTCCCTCTTCAGTCCTCTCCGCAGCCTGGCGGAGCAGCTCCTCTCCACGGTTTTGGCGAGCACTCCCCCGGGGATGGACCTCGCCTAGGGTCTGCGCTCTCTGGCCGAAGGTTCGGCCCGTGCTCTGGGTTCCAGTGGCGCCACTCAGGGACCCTCAGAAGGCCACCATGGCCCGCACGAGCATGTTCAGCATGCTGTCCGCGGGGCGGCAGGCTGGCGTTGCCTCACACGCTGGCGGCGCTGGCGGGGGAGGGCAGCGGGGCTGCAGTTCAGAAGGCCAGAGAAGCGCCTCTGGAGGACGTGTGCCAGGTTCAGGAAGGCGCCCTTGGCTTGCTCGGGAGGTGGCTGCAGGCGATCAGGGACCTCTGCAGAGGCTCCTTCTCCCTCTTCTTCTAGACGGGCTTTCTTGCTTGGGACCAGTCCGACGTCCCTGCCGTCACTCAGACTGCTGTTTCGCCGCTTTCGGCTGACTTTGGCGGGGCATGGGGCACAGCGGGCCGGGGTCTCCTCCGCTGGTGGTGCTTCCCGCGTGTCCATGGGCTCCGGGGAGGGCTGCTCACTGTCGGGGGGCGCTTCCTCGGTTACAGCTTCCGCTTCCCACGACTGGTTCTGGCGAGGATCAGGGGAGCAGACGGGCGGCAAGGGCACCTCGGGCTCGTGGGCTTCCACCTTGGATCCCGATTTGTGCAGAACACTCGTGAGAATTGGCCAGCTTTGGGCAGCCCTGGGGACCGCCCTGTTCCCCAGGCCCAGGGCCCTTTCTCGTTCTGGGCATGTCGCGGCCACCCGGAAAATGTGCCGAGACGACGTGGCCTGGCCGGGGGCCCCGGCACAGGGGAGCTTTCCCCAAGCAGAGTTGATGGAGGGGCTATGGCCGGGCATCCGCCTCCGCCTTGGTGGGTGGCCGGGGCGCCCGGGGATAGGGCTGGCCTCTGTGGGGGAACGAAGGGATCTCTCAATCCATGGCTGTGACGCAGCCGTGAAAGGCACCGTGGGCGCCGGGACGGTCGGGGGACTTGTGGCGCGGGACTCAGGGTTCCCCAGGGGAAGGCCCCCGGGCATAGGACCTGGCAACCGAAGGCTGAGCAAGCAGGCCTGGGCCTGGGCCCGGGTTTCAGGGCAGGCCCGGCCCCAGCTGCCAGCGCCAGGGAGGGGACCCCCGGAGGCTGAGGATCAGGAGGCATCGGCCAATCCAGAGCCTGACTCATGGAGGGCTTTCTGGTGCGCTTGGGATGATACCATTCGGGATCCCGGGCCAGGCCCAGGAGGCGGCCCTGCAGATGTACGGTGTCCAAAGCTATTTCGCCGGGTGTTTTCAGTCCAATTCTCACGAGCCTTCTGCCCAAATTGGGGTCGATTTGGGCAGAACGCTCGTGAGAATTGTCTAGCATAGGTCAGCCTGGCAGACCTCCCTGTTCCCTGTGGCTGAAGGCGCTTTTTCACTCAGGGCATGTCGCGGCCACCCGGAAAACACGCTGAGACAACTCGGCCCACCTGGGGACTTCGGGGCAGGGGAGCTCTCCTGGAGCAGAGTTGAGGGTGGGGTTGTGGCCGGGCATCCGCTTCTGACGTTTCAGCAGCTGGGGCGCCCAAGGATGGGGCTGACTTCAGTCAGGGCACCAAGGTTTCTCTCGCTCTGAGGCTCCTAGGATGTGCCGATAGGCACCATTTGCACCGGGGTGGTAGGGGGATTCGTGGCACAGGACAAAGGGTTCCCCAATTGGAGTCCCCGAGGGACAGGTCCCTGGAAACGGAAGGTGAGGAAGCAGGCGAGGGTTTATGCCCAGGCCTTGGGGCAGGCCCAGCCCCATTGGACAGCGCCAGGTAAGGGACTCCTGGAGCCTGAGGAGCAGGAGGCATCAGGCTGGCCAGAGTCTGACTCTCAGAGGGCTTTCTGGCGTGCTTGGGACATGACCCCTCCAGATCCCGGGTTAGGCCCAGGGGGCAGACCTGCAGACATGCAGCGCCTGAAGCGAGTTTGCTGGGCATTTTCCAGCCAATTCTCACTAGCATTCTGCCCAAATTGATCCCTATTTGGACACAATGCTCGTGAGAATTGGCCGGTGTTGGGCAGACCTGCGGACCACCCTGTTTACTGTGGCTGAGGGCCCTTTCTGGTTCGGGGCATGTCGCAGCCACCTGGAAAATGCGCCGAGACGATGCGCCCACCTGGGGGCTCCAGGGTGGGGGAGATCTCCTGGAGCAGAGTTGAGGGAGGGGTTGTGTCTGAGCGTCCACCTCGGACATGTCGGGCGGCTGGGCGCCCAATGATGGGGCTGACCTCAGTGGCGGCAGGAAGGTTTCTCTCACTCTGAGGCTCTTTGGAAGCGCTGAAAGGCACCGTTTGCTCCAGAGTGGTAGGAGGACTCGTGGCGTGGAAGCTCCGAGGGACAGGACCCTGGACATGGACGGCTGAGGAAGCAGGCAAGGGTTCATGCCCGGGCCTCGGGTCAGGCCCGTCCCATTTGGCCAGCGCCATGGAGCGGACCCCAGAGGCCGAGGAGAGGGAGGTGTTGGCCTGGCCTGGGTCTGACTCACTGAAAGTCTTCTACTGGGTTCGGTTGTGACAACTCGGGATCCCGGGCCAGGCCCCGCGGGGCGACTCTATAGACATGCAGGCCCGAAACGAGTTCGCCGGGCATTTTCTGGCCAATTCTCATGAGTGTTCTTGCCAAATCACCATAGATTTGGGCAAAACTCTCATGAGAATTGGCTGGCATTGGGCGGCCCTGTGGACTGCCCTGTCCCCCGTGGCTGTGGGCCCTTTCTCTCTCTGGACATGGCGCGGCCACCTGAAAAACGACCCGAGATGACGCAGCCCGCCAAGGGTGTCTGGCTCAGGGGACCTTTCTGGAAGCAGAGTTGAGGGAGGGGTTGTTGTCAGGCTTCCGCCTCTGACTTTTTGGGCCGTTAGGGCGTGCAGTGTTGGGGCTGGCCTCAGTGGGGGCAGGAAAGTTTCTCTCGCTCCGAGGCTTTTCCGTAGCTGGGAAAGGCACTGTTTCCGCCAGGTGGGCAGGGGGACTCCTTGCGCCGGACTCAGATTTCCCCATTTGGAAGGCCCGAGGGACTGGACCCTGGAAACCAAAGGCTGAGAACGCAGTCAATCGTTCTGCCCAGTCCTAGGGGCAGGACAGGCCCTCTCTTCCTGCGCCAGGGAGGGGCCCCTGGAGGCCGAGGAGCAGGGGTGTCAGCCTTGCCTGCGTCTGACTCAGGGAGGGCTTTCTGGCAGCTTTTGTGATGCAACCACTCTGGGCCAAGTCCAGGGGGCAGCCCTGCAGAACTTCGGGGCCCAAAGCAAGTTCGTCGCGTATTTTCTGGCAAATTCTCATGAGTGGTCTTCTCAAATCAGCATCGTTTTGGTCAGAATGCTCCTGAGAATTGGCCAGCATTGGGTGGCAATGTGGACTGGCCTGTCCCCCGTGGCTGAGGGCCCTTCCTAGCTCAGGGCATGTCGCAGCCACCCGGAAAATGCACCGAGACGATGTGGCCCATTTGGAGGACTCAGCACAGAGGAAGTTTCCTGGAGCAGAATTGAGGGGGGATTGTGCCCGGGCATCCGCCTTCGACTTTTTGGGCTTCTGTGGCGCCAAAGTTTGGTGATGGCCTCAGTGGGGACATGATTTGTTATCTCACTCCAAAGCTATTCTGCATCTCCAGAAGGCACCGTTTCCACCTAGGTGGTAGGTGGACTTGTTGTGCTGGACTCAGGTTTCCCCAGCTGGAGGTCCCCAGGGTTAGGACCCTCACAACGGAAGACCAAAAAGTGAGAGACGGTGCGCCCAGGCTTAGGGGCAGGCAGACTCCATCTGCCAGTGCCAGGGAGGGCACCCACTGTGGCTGAAGTACAGGAGGCATTGGCCTCCCCTGCGCCTGAGTCACGGAGGGCTTTCAGGCAGGGTTCGAGCCACGACACCTCAGGATCCCAGGCCAGGCCCAGGGAGCGGACCTTTGGACCTGCGGCCCCCAAAACGAGTTTGCTGGGCATTTTTAGCCAATTTTCATGAGCGTTCTTCACAAATCGGGATCGATTTGGGCCGAACTCTCGGCCGTTTGACAGCCCTGCAGTGTCCCCTCTCCCCCTTGGCCAAGGGCCCTTTATAGCTTGGAGCCTGTCACGGCAACCCGGATATCACACAGGATGATGCGTCCTACCTCTGGCCCTGGTGCATGGGAGCTTTCCTGAAGCAGAGGTGAGGGAAGGGTCGTGGCTGAGCGTCCACCTCTGACTTATTGTGCTGCTGGGGCACCAAAAGTTGGGGATGGCCTCAGTGGGAGCACAAATGGTTCTCTCACTCTGAGGCTTTTCCACAGCTCTGAATGGCATGGTTTTCACCTGGGTGGCACATGGACTTTTAGCGCGGGACTCAGTTTTCTCCAACTGGAGGGCCGATGTATAGGACCCTGGCAACTGAAGGCTAAAAAAGCAGGAGTCAGTGAGGACCAGGGCATAAGGGCAGGGCAGGCCCCATCTGCCAGGATGGCATTGGCCTCGCCTGTGTCTGACTCATGGAGGGCTTTTGGGCAGGGTTCGAGCGGCAACACCTTGGGATCCAGGGCCAGATCCAGGGGGCGGCCCTGCACACGGTGTCACATGAACTGAGTTTGCCGTGGTTGTTCTGGCCAATTCTCACTAGTGTTCTCCTCAAAATGGGATCAATTTGGGCAGAAAGCTCATGAGAATTGGCAGGCATTCGGCAGCCCTTTGGACCACCTTGTCCTCCGTGGCCTAGAACGTTTTCTTGCTCGGGGCATGGTGGCCATCTGGAAAAGGCGCCAAGATGTCAGGACCCACCTGGGGACCCCAGTATAGGGGAGTTTCCTGGAACTGCACTGAGGGAGGGGTTCTGCCCGGGCTGCCTCCCACATCTTTTCAGGCCACTGTGGCACCGACGGTTGTGGATGTCAACAGTGGGGGCACAGAGCTTTCTCTGGCTCAGAGGCATTTCCACAACTCTGAAAGGAATCATTTCCACTCAGTTGGCAGGTGGACTCTTGGGGTAGGACTCAGGGGTCCCCAGTTGGAGGGCTTGAGGGACAGGACGCCGGAAAAAGAACACTGAAAAACCAGGCTAGGTTTAGGGCCCAGGCCTAGGGGCATGGCAGGCCCCATTTGTCAGTGCCAGGGTGTGTAGCCCCAGAGGCTGAATAGCAGGAGGCGTTGGCCTCACCTGTGCCTGACACCCAGAGGGCTCCCTTCAGGGTTCGACATTTGGATCCCAGGCCAGGCCCAGGGGGCATCACTGCAGAGGCGGGAGGCATGAAGGAAGTTCGCCATTTTTTCTGGCCATTTTCACAAGCTTTCTTCCCAAATAGGTATGGATTTTGCAGAAAGCTTGTGAGAATTGGCTGGCATTTGACTACAATTTGGACTGCACTTTTTGCTATGTATTAGAGAGATTTCTCCTGTGTTCCTGTCATAGGAATCCTGAATACTTAAGGAAGCTATGCTGACCAACCAAGAGCCCCTGCACAGTTGAGATTTCCTGAAGCAGAGTTGAGGTAGTACTTGTGGCTGGGCTTTAGCCTCTGATTTTTATGGCCTGGTGTAGTGCTAAATGTTGGTGAGGCCTCAGTTTGGGCATGAATATTTCTCTCTCTCTCTGAGGGTTTCTCGCAGCTCTGAAAGGCATGGTATGGTTAGGGTTAGGGCCTAGGTGCATGGCAGACCCTATCTGCCGGTGCTGAGGTGGGTTCCTTGATGGCCTGAGTGGAGAATGGGGTCAAGCAGCACTTCAAGCACTGGGTTTTGTTG
The DNA here is from genome assembly GCF_922984935.1 of Meles meles. Classification (NCBI taxonomy): domain Eukaryota; kingdom Metazoa; phylum Chordata; class Mammalia; order Carnivora; family Mustelidae; genus Meles; species Meles meles. Next base: position 971,591 of record NC_060069.1, read on the forward strand.
TCCTGTGGGCCGTCTGCAGTGAGGGTAGCCTCAGGAATGCATGCGGGTCTCTCACATTCTGAGGGTTCTGGGCATCTCCGAACTGAAGGGTTTCCTTCTGGATGGCAGGCAGATCCTTAGGTGTGGCTCAAGGGTTCCAATCTGGAGGGCTTGTTGTCAAGATCTCTGGGTGCAGAAGCCTGAAATCAAAAACTAGTGTTTGGGTTAGGGCTTAGGGGTATCCAGGCCTGATATGCCAGCACTGAGGTGAGAACCCTGGGGGCTGAGTTGAGCTCAGGGGTCAGGAAGCAGGCTGTGAGTTTGTGACTGGGGTGCCATTGAGGTTGGTGGTGTCCTCAGGGTGGCATGCAGGTTGTTCCATTCCTAGGTTTCTACATAGCTTCAAATGGCACGGTTTCATCCTGGGTGACAGGTGAACTTGAGGGGTGTGACCTAGAGGTCCCAATCTGGAGGGACAATGCCAGTGTGGCTTTAGACCTGTGGAAGGTTTGTGAGCTTCATTAGGAGTCTATGGATGGCCCGGCAGTGCCGATTCACACCACTGGAGGGAGTGGTGTGCTGTGGTGCAAGAAAACATAGTAGGTGTGGCAATGCTACTTGCCACCACTGGAAGCAGTGGTGAGTTGCCATGGGAAACACACCAGAAGAGGAGTCCTTGCAGCCTGCTGCCTCTGAGGGCAGTGGTGAGGCACTGGGTGAGAGACCCTGAAACATGAGGCACTGCAGCTTGTTTTTACAGGATGGAGTGTTGAGCTGAAGACTCTCTGTTTCCCCAGGCTCAAGAGTGGTGGTAAGAACCACTGGAGCCAGGCCCCCACTCAGCACTGTGCCCCGTTGCCCCAGGCTTGATGGTAATGTATTGTCAGAATGGTTCAAGAAGGTCCTCCCGGTGGGGGTCTGGAGTCGGGGGAAGCCAAACCTGACACATGGTGCCTTTGGAACTGAGGAGTTGAGTGTTTGTTTTGAAGAGTCTATTTGCTTCTCCAAAAAGGACAAGGGCATTGGTCGGCTTTAGAAGGAAGTTAATGACCACTTAAGAAACAAGCATGTGTCTCTCCTTTTCCCAGGAATCGGAGCAGGTGTGCAGGACTTAGGTGGGAGGTGCCTGCTTAGACCCATCTGACAACCCTTCTTCACTATGGCTCCACAAGACCTGAAGTTTGGAAGTCAGCATCTGAGTCAGTCATGCAGCTTGTCCCAGGACGTCAGCATTCAGAGAAAACAGCAGGCCCGTGGGACACAATGGCACATCCATGCCAGCATGGGAGGTAAAACTTCTCTTTCACCCCAAACATCCTGGGTTTTCTCTTGTCTCCAGTGGAGCCCAAAAGTCACACTAACACAGCTGTCAGCAATGGTGAATGGGTGTCAGAGTTCCTGAGTTTCCCTGCAGGGAGCACCTGGCATGGGATCCCATTTTCTCTGTTTATTTCTGACTTACAAAGGTATTTGGAACATCTCTTTCCTAGGCAATTCCTTGGATTCAAAAGGGAAGATGAGATGGACTCGGTGTGTGTTTGGAACCTAAAATGCATTCCTTCATCTAACAGTGTTTATTCTGTTGGTCCTAGACTGTGGTGGAATGGCCGGCATCTAGAGTGAGGTGGCCGTTTGTGGTCAGATAGAGCCTTGGATGATGGCTTCTCCTTTGTCCAAGGTGATGTATCCTAATGGATTCGTCTTTTTCATCGTAAGATTTCTGATGAGGGCAGAGGGAAAATTTAAAAGGATTCCAAGGAGCCTTGGACAATTGAAAAGGGAAGCTTGACTTTCTAGTTTCACTCAGTGGACCATCTAGAGAGATGGACATGGCATCCTTTCTCTGCAGTTTCATGGGTGGTGAAGTCAGAAGGAGAGTCTTTGGGAATTCCCCTGGATAGAGACATTGTGGTGGCTTCAAGGGGCTTGGTGTCTGGAACCCTGGGGTGCATTTCTGGAATGCATGGGGCTGCTTGCCAAATGCTGGGTGAGTCATGTTATCCCCCAGGTTTTCTCTTTCCTCTGTTATGGCCGGTTTAATGTTAAAACCTGTTTAAGTATTAGGGCCTGCATAGCCAGAGCCACTCCATATTGCCTAGGTAGCCATATTGTTGGTTACATCCATGGACTTCATTCCGGGAATAAACACCCCAGTAGTTCCTGGTATCAGTTCCCAGTATCGATTCTGGGAGTAAACACCCTAACAATAGGAACCACCTACTGTGAGGTCTGCGGTTATGCTCTATAAAACCAGCCTGTGAGATTGGGACGGGGTCACTCTCTTCGGAAGCAGCTCTGGCCAGTCAGTCTGACTTCTAATGCTTGGTATAGCATAAAGGTCTGCATAACTTTCACTGTTTCAGTCTCATTCCCCTAGCCAATCAGTCTGACTTCTAATGCTTGGCATAGAATAAAGCTTTGCATAACTTTCTTTGTCTCAGTCTTGTTCCTTTGATAACAGACCCCAACATCCTCCTTAGGAAATTGCTGGCAGGGAATGTTCTGCTTCCAGCAGAACTCTCCTGCACTGTCGGTGGGCATGTGGGTTGCTACAGCCACTCTGGAAAAGAGCATGGTGGTTCCTCCAAATCTAAGAACTGAATAACCCTAGGATCCAGCAGTTGCCCTCCTAGGTATTTCCCTAAAGGGCACAAAAATGCACATTCAGTGGGGTACAAGCACTGTGATATGGACACCAGCATTATCAACCATAGCAAAACAATAGAGGGAGTCCCAATGTCCATTCACTGATGATATATATATATATATATATATATATATATATATATATAATCTCCCACATATTCTTAATGGAATAGGACCCAGGTTCAGAAAGAATGAAATCTTACCATTTGCAAGGATGTGGATGGATCTAGAGTGGATTTAGCTAAGCAAAATCAGTAAGAAAACACCAATAGCCTATATCTTGACCTCTATGGAATTTCAGAAAGAAAAGAGATGAACATCGTGAGGGGAGAAAGATAGGTCAATGAGGAAACAGACTCAAACTTAGAGCACAAAAATAATGGCTAGAGAACAGGATATGGGTGATGGCTATTAGTGAGGGTACTTGTTGTGATGAGCTCTGGGTATTTTATGCAGGCAAGGAATCACAAAATCCTACCCCTGGAGCAAAGAAATGGACACTGCATGGAAACAAATTGGTACTGAAGTCAAGGAAGGAAAGAAGAAGACCATGTTCTACTTCATGAGGAGTGAGGTAAAATGGAGGGATTTTCACTCTCCTGTTCTGTTGATGATCATTTTCAAACAAACTGTGGTAGGATACACTAGTTTCTGTTTGCATAAGAAGCCCTCAGAAAGCTGCCAGGAAAGATTCAGATCTCAGAGCATGTCCATATGATCCATTGATATGTTCCTTCCAGTTTGCACAGGTAGAAAGGTAAGTGTAGAGAAATGGCAGAAGAGGAAAGGAGGTGTTAAGCATTGAGGAGGTAGCCTTCCCCCTTTCTCAGGAAATCCTTGGACTGGTGTAAATTGAGAAGAAGGAGAGGGGATCCCAGAGCTTTGTGGCAGGCAGGGGGAGTTCCAGGTCTGCACATTGGGCCTGCAAGCTAGGCCTAGAGCTGACAGGGGTCCCTGAGGAGAGCTGAGCTAAGGGTGTGGCAGGCCCAAACTGCTGGTGCAGAGGTGGGTTCCCCGAGGAGCTGAGTTGAGGATGGGGGTCAGTTGGTGCATCAGGCTCCAGGGGGCTGCAGAACGTGGGGGAGTATTCATGGGGACATGCAAATTTCTCTGGCCCTGAGGGTTCTGTGCAGCTCCAAACAGACTGGCTTCCTGCTGGGTGGCAGGTGGACTCCTAAGGTGTGACTCCAGGGTTCCCAAGCCAGAGGAATTGTGGGATAGGCCCCTTAGAAGGAAGCCTGAAAACGCAACTTAAGGTTAGGGTTATGGCCTTGGGGAATGCCAGATCCGATCTGCCGGCACTGATGCTGTCTCCTCTCAGGGTTGAGTTGAGGGAATGCATCCTGCAGTGTGGCAGAATCGGGGTTTCTGGCCAGGGAAACCACTGATGTTGGGGGTAGCTTAGAAGGGTGTGCAGGATTCTTCCTCTCTGAGGGCACTGCAGAGCTCCAAATGGCATGGTTCCCCCCCACATGGTAGTCGGATTCTTGGGTTATCACAGAGGAGTCCTTAATCTGGGGAGTTTGGGGACCAGGCCTCTTGGGATGAGAGCCTGGAAACAGAAACTAGAGTTATGGTAAAGACCTCCGGGCATGGCAGGCTCGCTCTGCTGTTGCTGAGGCGGGCTCCCCAGTGGGCTGATGTCAGGATGGGTGTCAAGCAGCACGTCAGACTCCAAGTTTGTGTACAGGGAGACTACAGAACCTGGGGGTGTCCTCAGAGTGGCATGCAGTTTCCTCCCAGTCTGAGGGTTCTACAGAGCTCCAAAGGGCACGGTTTCCTCATGTGTGTGGGGCGCAGTCCTGGGGTGTCACTGAGGCGTCCTTAATCTATGCTGGCATGAGTCTCAGAGGTGCCCATCAGCAGGCTTGGGGAACAGGCATCTGGGCAAGGAAGCCTGTACACCCCACCTAGGGTTAGTGTTAGGACCTAAGGGCATGGCAGACCCAATGTGCTGACGCTGATGTGGGGTCCCCTCAGGGCTGAGTCCAGGGCACATGTCCGGGGGCATAGCAGAATCCGGTTTTATGGCCATGGAGGCCTCTCATGGTGGGGGTGGCTTTAGGGGGGCTTGTAGGTTTCTCCCTGTCAGAGGGTTCAGCGCAGCCCCAAACCACAAGATGTCCTCCCACGTGGGGGGTGGAATCCTGTGGTGTTGCTCAGGAGTCCCCCATGGGGGACATGGGGGCAAGGTCTCTTTGGATGGAAGCCTGAAAACCCAAATTAGGCTTATGGTAAGAGCCTAGGGGCATGGCAGGCCTGATCTGCTGGTGCTGAGGTGGGCTCCCTTGTGGGCTGAGTTGAGGGCGGTCTCCAGGTGGGGGGGTCGGATTCTGGGTTTGAGTCCAGGGGGTCAAAGATGCCAGGGGTGGCCTCGGGGGGCAGGCAGGTTTCCCTGCTCTGAGGAATCTGCCCAGCTCCCAATGGCACCACTTCACCCTAGGAGGCTGGGGCATGCCAGCGTGAGTATCAGGCATCCCCAATCTGGTGGTTTGGGGGCCAGGCCTCAGGGTATGGAAGCCAGTATACCCCACCTAGGGTTAGGGTTAGGGCCTAGGGACATGGCAGGCCCAATTTGACAGCAGTGAAGTCAGCTCCACTTGGGGCTGAGTTTAGGACATTCGTCTGGCCACCCTGAAGAATCAGGGTTTGTCCCTGGGGGCCGCCGATGGTAGGAGTGGCTTATGGGGAAATACAGGTTTCTCCCCCTCTGAGGGTTCATCCCAGCTCCAAATGGTTTCCATCCGTGTGGAGGGTGGATGCCTGGGGTGTTGATCGGAGGTCCTTAATCCTGGGGGTCTGGGGGCCAGGCCCCTCGGAATGAAAGCCTGAAAACCCAAAGTAGGGTTAGGGTTAGGGCCTTGGGTCATTGCAGGCAATATCTGCTAGATCTGAGGTGGGCTGCCCTCAGGGCTGAATTGGGGACATACCTCCGGTGTCACAAATATATGGCTTTATGACCAGAGGGGCCGCGATGGTCAGGATAGCTTTATGGGTGAGTGCAGCTTTCACCCCCTTCCAATCAGCACGAATTCCTAACACGTGGCATGTGGAGTCCTTGGGTGTCACTATTACCTCCTTTATCCTTGGGGATTTGGGGTCAGGAGCCTTGGAATGGAAGCCTATAAACCAAAACTAGGGTTTATTTAGAGCCTAGGGGCATGGTAGGCCAGATCTGCTGGGACTGAGGCAGTCACCCAAGGGCTCAGTAGCAGGAGGTGATGGATTCGCATCACCAGGCTTGAAGAGGGCTTTCTCACAGAGTTCCAGCAGTGACCACTCAGGTCCTGACTCTAGATAAAGGCAGTGTCAATGCAGATAGGCGCTGCAGGAAGCCAGTTGGCCAGGGGATTTCCCACCAATACTCACCAGCTTTCTGCCCAAATCAATATCATGAGAACTGTCCACCATGGGCTACAGCGATTTCCCGATCAGTGCATGTTGCAGCCATCCAGAAAATAGGCTGAGATGATGCTGTCCACTCGAGGGCCCTGGCACAGGGGAAATTTCCTGGAGCAGAGTTGAGGGAAGGGTTGTGGCCGGGCATTAGCCCCCGACTTTTCTGCCTGCTATGGCACCAATGGTTGGAGATGGCCTAAGTGGAGGAATTAAGGTTTCTCTCGCTCTGAGCCTTTTCCGCAGCTCCAAATGGCACCATTTCTGCCTGAGTGGTAGGCGGACTCATGGCATGTGACTCAGGGTTCCCCAATTGGAGGGCTCTAGGGACAGGACCCTGGAAAAGGAAGTCTGAATAACCAGGAGATGGTTAGGGCCCAGCCCTAGAGGCATGGCAGGCCCCATCTGCCAACGCCAGGAAGGGTAGCCCTGGAGGCATTGGCCTCACCTGCACCTGACTCACAGAGGGCTTTCTGGCAGGGTTCAAGCCAGGACAATTCCAGATCCTGGGCCAGGCCTACAGGGTGGCCCTACAGACATGCAGCTCAGGAAGCGAGTTCACCTGGGGTTTTCCGGCCAATTCTCATGAGCTTCCTGCCCAAATCGATATCAGCTTGGGCAGAAAGCTCGTGAGAATTGGCAGGCATTGGGTGTCCAATCGGACCGCACTGTCCCTTGTGTCCTAAGCACTTTCTCACTCAGGGCATGTTGCGGCCATCCAGAAAACGCGCCCAGATGATGTTACCCACCCAAGGGTCCCTGCGCAGGGGAGCTCTCCTGGAGCAGAGTTGAGGGAGGGTCATGGCTGGGTGTCAGAGCCTCCGATTTTTTGGCCCAGCATGGTGCCGATGGTTGGGGATGGCCTCAGTGGGGGCATGAAGGTTTCTGTTGCTCAGAGGGCTTTCTGCAGCTCCGAGAAGCACCGTTTCCTCCTGGGTGGCAGGTGGACTCATGGTGTGTGACTCAGGGTTGCCCAGTGGGAGTGCTCGAGGGACAGAGCCCTGGGGAAGGAACACTGAAAACATATTGGAGGGTTAGGTACAGATCCTGGGGGCATAGCATGGCCAAACTCCCAGCACTGGGGTGGGAAGCCTAGAAGGTGAGAAGCAAGAGGACTTGTCCTCAGGCATGTGTGACTCGTCAAGGGCATTGTCACAATATTCAGTCCTCAACCACTCGGGTCCCAGGGCCAGGCCCAGGTGGAGGCCCTGCAGACATGCGCGGCAGGCAGGAAGCAAGTTTGCCTGGGATTGGGCGGCATTGGGTGGCGACTCAGGCTGCCCTGTCAGCGGTGGTCTAGAGCCCTTTTTTGTTTGGTGCGTGTTGAGCCCCCCTGGGAAATGAGCTGTGACCACGTGTCTTCCCCAAGGGCCTCAGCGCAGGTGAGCTTTCTCAGGGGAAAGTTGAGGGAGGGGTTGTGGCTGGGCATCAGCCTCCGAGTTTTTGGCCCAATGTGGCACTGATGGTGGGGGATGGCCTCATGGGGAGGGCCTGCAGGTGTCTCCTGCTCTGAGGGTTTTCTGAAGCTCAAAGAGGCATGGTTTCCACTTAGATGGCAGGAGGACTCATGGGGTGCATTTTGGGTTTCCCCCAGTTGAGGGCTCGAGGGACAGGACCCTGGGAAAGGAAGACTGAAAACCAGGCGAGGGTTAGAGCCCAAGTCTAGGGGCATAGCAGGCCCCATCTGCCAGTGCCAGGGAAGGTACCTAGGGGCCTGAGTAGCAGGAGGCATTGACCTCGCCTGTGCCTAACTCACTGAGGCCTTTCTGGCAGGGTTCGAGCCTGGACAACTCGGGATCCCCGGCCAGACCCCAGTGGAAGCCCTGCTGACATGCTTCACAAGATACAAGTTCACCGGGGTTTTCCAGCCAATTCTCACGAGCTTTCTGCCCAAATCAATATGTCAGGGCACTTTCTCACTAGTTGCATGCCGCAGCATTCGGAAACACGGCTGGGCTCTTGTGGTCCCCCCACCAGGTCCCCTGTGCAGGATAGCTTCTCAGGGGTGGAGTGGAGGAAGGGATCTGGCTGAGTGTCAGCCATCCATTTGTGGCCCAGTGTGGCTCCGAATGTATGGGTGGCCTCAGGGGGTGCATTCACATTTCTGTTCCTTTGAGGCTTTTGAGCTGCTCTGAATGGCATATTTTCCTCCTGGGTGGCAGGCGGGCTCCAGGGGTGTGGCTCAGGTGTCCCCAGTCTAGAGGGCTTGGGGACCTAGTCTCTGGGGATGGAAGCCTGAAAACCCAGCCTGGAGATAGGGTTAGTGCCTAGGGGCATGGCAGGCCTGATCTGCCTGGTACTGAAGCAGGATTACAAGTGGGCTGTGTCAAGGACGGGGGTCAGGAGGTGCATCAAGGTGTGAGTTTGTGATGGGGGGGTCCATCAAAGGTGGGGATGGCCTCAGGGAATCATGCAGGTTTCTTCTATTCTGAGGGTTCTGCACATCTCCAAATGGCATGGCATCCTCTTGGGTAGCAGGTGGAATCCTGGGGTGTGGCTCAGAAGTCCCTGATCTGGAGGGACAGTGTCAGTGTGGCTTCAGACCTGTGGAGGGGTTGTTGGCTGTATCAGGAGATGCTAGAAGGCCCATTACTGCCAGTTCATGCCACTGGAAGGAGTGGTAAGCTGTGGTGCTAGAGTCCCAGGAGAGTATGGTAATGCTACTTGTCACCGCTGGAGGCAGTGCTGAGTTGAAGTGGGAAACACTGGAAGAAGAGTTTGTGCAGTCTGTTGGCTCTGAGGGCAGCAGTGAGGCGCTGGGTGAGAGACCCTGAAACGTGAGGTACTGCAGCTTGTTTTTACAGGAGGGAGTGGTGAGCTAAAGAGTCTCTGTTTCCCCAGGCTCAAGAGTGGTGGTAACAAAGCCTGGAGCCGGCCCCCCACTCAGCATCATGCCCCATTGCCCCAGGTTTGATGGTAATGTGCTGTGAGGATGATTCAGGAGGGTACTCCCAATAGGGGTCTGGAGCCAGGGAGAAACCAAAGCTGACTCATGGTGCATCTGGAACCGGTGATTTGAGTGTTTGTTTGTTTTGCATCTCCAAAAAGGACAAGGGCATTGGTTGGCTTTAGAAGGATGTTAATGACCACTTAAGAAACAAGCATGTGTCTCTCCTTTTCCCAGGAATCGGAGCAGGTGTGCAGGACTTAGGTGGGAGGTGCCTGCTTAGGCCCATCTGACAACCCTTCTTCACTATGGCTCCACAAGACCTGAAGTTTGGAAGTCAGCATCTGAGTCAGTCATGCAGCTTGTCCCAGGACGTCAGCATTCAGAGAAAACAGCAGGCCCGTGGGGCACAATGGTACATCCATGCCAGCATGGGAGGTAAAACTTCTCTTTCACCCCAAACATCCTGGGCTTTTCTCTTGTCTCTAGTGGAACCACAAAGTCAAACTGAAGCAGCTATCAGCAATCTATTTTTTTTTCTTTTTTTTTTTTTTTAAGAATTTATTTATTTGACAGAGAGAGAGATCACAAGTAGGCAGAGAGGCAGGCAGAGAGAGAGGGGGAAGCAGGCTCCCCACTGAGCAGAGAGCCCGACGCGGGGCTCGATCCCAGGACCCTGAGATCATGACCTGAGCTGAAGGCAGAGGCTTAAACCACTGAGCCACCCAGGCGCCCCAGCTATCAGCAATCTAGAGTGGGTGTCAGAGTTCCTGAGTTTCCCTGCAGGGAGCACCTGGCATGGGATCCCATTTTCTCTGTTTATTTCTGGATTACAATGGTATTTGGAACTTCTATTTCTTAGGCAATCCCTTGGATTCAAAAGGGAAGATGAAATGGACTTGGTGTGTTTTTTGAACATAGAATGTGCTCCTTCATCTAACAGTGTTTATTCCATTGAGCCTAGGCTGTGGTGGAATGGCTGGCATCCAGAGTTAGGTGGCTGTTTGTGGTCAGAGAGAGGCTTGGATTATGGCTTTTCCTTTGTCCAAGGTGACGTATCCTAATGGATTCGTCTTTTCATCCAACGAGTTTGAATGAGGGCAGAGGGAAAATTTAAAAGGATTCCAAGGAGCCTTGGATGATTGAAAAGGGGAGCTTGACTTTCTAGTTTCACTCAATGGACCATCTAGAGAGTTGGGCATGGCATCCTTTCTCTGCAGTTTCATGGGTGGTGAAGTCAGAAGGAGAGTCTTTGGGAATTCCCTTGGATAGAGGAATTGTGGTGGCTTCAAGGGGCTTGGTGTCAGGAAACCTGGGGTGATGTGTGGCTGCTCACCTGATACTGGGTGAGTCAGGTTATCCCACAGGTTTTCCAATTCCTCCTTAGGAATTGCCAGCAGGGAATGTTCTGCTTAAAGTGGAACCCTCCTGCCCTGTCAGTTGGCATGCAGGCTGTTGCAGCCACTCTGGGAAAGAGTATGGTGGTTCCTCCAAAAGCTAAAAACCGAACAACCCTAGGATCCAGCAATTGCTTTCCTAGGTATTTCCCCAAAGGGCACAAAAATGCACATTCAATGGGGGTATAAGCACCGTGTTATTTACAACAGCATTATCAACCATAGTGAAACTATGGCGTGAGTCCCAATATCCAATCACTGATGAGTGATTATATGTATGTATCTGTATATATATACACATATATATGTATATATATACGTACATCTATGTATGTGTGTGTGTGTGTATATATATATATATATATATATATATATATATATATATATAATCTCCCACATCTTAATGGAATAGGAGCCAGCTTCAAAAGGAATGAACTCGTACCATCTGCAAGGATGTGGATGGATCTAGAGTACATTTAGCTAAGCAAAATTAGTAAGTAAAGATCAATAGCCTATAATTTGGCTTCTACGGAATTTCAGAAAGAAAACAGATGAACATAGTGAGGAGAGAAAGATTGGCCAATGAGGAAACAGATTCCATCTTAGAACACAAACTGAGGGTTGCTAGAGGGAAGGGGTGTGGGAGGGGGGGTTAAATGGGTGACGGCTATTAGCTGATGAGCTCTGGGTGTTCTATGCTGGTGAGGAATCACAAAATCCTATCTCTGAAGCAAAGGAATGAACACTACATGGAAATGCATTGGAATTGAAGTCAATGAAGAAAAGAAGACCATGTTCTGCTTCATGAAGAGTGAGGTAAAAATGGAGTGATTTTTAGCTCTCTTGTTCTGTAGATGATCATTTTCAAACACACTGTGGTAGAATACAGTAGTTTCTTATTGCATAAGGAGACCTCAGAAAGCTTCATTGAAAAATTCAGATCTCAGAGCATGTACATGTTCCATTGATATGTTCCTTCTAGTTTGCCCAGGTACAAAGGTAAGTGGAGAGAAATATGGCAGAAGAGGTAAGGAGGTGTTAAGCATTCAAGAGGTAGCCTTCTCCCTTTCTCATGAAAGCCTTGGGCCAGTGTTAATTTAGAAGAAGGAGGAGGGATCCCAGAGCTTTGGGGCAGACAGGAGTTCCAGGTTTTCCCAGAGCTGACAGGGGTCCCTGAGGATAGCTGAACTGGGAGCATGGCAGGTCAGAACTGTTGGTGCTGAGGTGGGTTCTCCAAGGGGCTGAGTTGAGGATGGGGGTCAAGCGGCACATCAGGCTCCAGGTTTGTAGCTAGGGGGCTGTAGAATGTGGGGGAGTCCTCAGGGGGGAATGCAGGTTTCTCTGGCTCTGAGGGTTCTGTGCAGCTCCAAATGGACCAGTTTCCTGCTGGGTAGCAGGCGGACTCCTATGGTGTGACTCCAGGGTTCCCAATCTAGAGGGCTTGGGGGACAGGCCCCTGGGGAAGGAAGTCTGAAAACGAACTTAGGGTTAAGGTTATGGCCTAGGAGCATGGTAGACCCAACCTACCATCACTGAGACAGGCTCCCCTCAGGCTTGAGTTGAGGGAATGCGTCCGGTGGCATGGTGGAATCGGGGTTTGTGGCCAGGGGGCTGCTGATGGTGGGGGTGGCTTTAGGGAAGCATGCAGGTTTCTCCCTCTCTGGGGGATCTGCAGAGCTCCAAATGGCATGGTTTCCTCCCGCATGATGGTCTGATTCTTGGGGTGTCACTCAGGGGTCCTTAATCTGGGAAAATTGGGGGCCAGTCCTCTTGGGATGGAAGCCTGAAAACAAACTAGATTCAGGGTTAGGGCCTAGGGGCATGGAAGGCTCAATCTACCGGTGCTAAGGCGGACTCCCCAGTGGGCTGACATGAGGGTGGATGTCAAGCGGCACATTAGACTCCAAGTTTGTGTCCAGGGGTCCATAGAAACTGGGGGTGGCCTCAGGGTGGCATGGAGATTTCTCCCTCTCTGAGGGCTCTGCACAGCTCCAAATGGCATGGTTTCCTCCCATGTGGTGGGTGCAGTCCTGGGGTGTCACTCAGGTATCCTAAATCTGTGTGGCATGGGGCCAGGCCTTTTGGGATGGAAGTCAGAAAACCCAAATTAGGGTTAGGGCCTAGGAGCGTGGCAGGCCAAATCTGCTGACGCTGAGGTGGACTTCCCTCAGGGCTGAGTTGAGGGCATGCATACAGCAGTGTTCCAGAATCTCGGTTTGTCACCAGGCGAGCCGCCAATTGTGGTGATAGCTTTAGGCGGGCATGCAGGTTTCTCCCTTTCTGAGGGTTCTGTGCATTTCCAAATGACACAGTTTCCTCTCACGTGGTGGGTAGAGTTCTGGGGTGTCACTCAGAGGTCCTTAATCTGGAGGGCATGGGGACCAGGTCTCTTTGCATGGAACCCTGAAAACCCAAACTAGGGTTAGGGTTAGGGCCCAGGGACATGGCAGATCCAATATGCTGATCAGAGGCAGGCTCCATGGTGGGCTGAGTTGGGTGCAGGCATCAGGTGGCACAACAGACTCCGGGTTTGTGCCCAGGGAGCTGCAGAACCTGGGGGTGCCTCTGACGATATGCAGATTTCTCCCACTCTGAGGGTTCTGCCCAACTCCAAATGGCACCGTTTCACTCTGGACAGCAGATGGAGTCCCAGGGTGAGTCTCAGAGGTCCCCAATCCGGCAGGCTTGGGGGCCAGGCCCCTGGACACAGAATCCTGGACACCCCACCTAGGGTTAGGGTTAGGGCCTAGGGGCATGGCAGGCACGATCTGCATGTGCTGAGGTGGGCTGCCTTCAGGGCTGAGTTGTGGGCATGCATCTGGCAGCATGCTAGATCCAGATTTGTGCTCAGGGGGGCTGCCGATGGTGGGCGTGGCTTTAGGGGAGCATGCAGGTTTCTCTCACTCTGAGGGTTTTGCGCAAGTCCAAACATCAAAGTTTCCTCTTGGGGGCAGGCAGAGACCAGGGGTGTGGCTCAGTAGTCCCCATTCTGGAAGGCCTGGTAATTCATGTTAGGGCATAGGGGCATGGCAGGCCTGATCTGCCAGCACTAAGGCTGGATCCCCAGGGGTCTGAGTTGAGGACAGGGGTTACGAAGTGTATCCGGCCCCAGGTTGGTGACCAGGGAGAGCTGATGAATTTGGGGGTGGCCTCAGGGAGGCATGCAGATTTCTGCACAGTTTCAAACTGCACAGTTTGTATCTGTGTGGCAGGTGGAATCATGACGTGTGGCTTTGGGGTCCCCAATCTAAAGGGCTTGGAGGAACTGAAGCCTGAACAACCAAGGTAGGGTTAGGGTTAGAGCCAATGGGCATGGCCTTCCCAATCTGTCATTGCTAAGTCGGACTCTTCTGGGCGCCTGAGTTGAGGGCAGATGTCATGCAGCATGTCAGCCTCTTGGTTTGTGGTGAGATGTGTCACAGAATGCGGGGCTTGTCTCAGGGGTCCAGACAGATTTCTCCTGCTCAGAGGGTTGTGCGCAGCTCCAAACAGCATTGTTTCCCTCTGGGTGGCAGGCTGTGCTGGGAGGTGCCTCAGGGGTCCCCAATCTGGAGGGTTTAGGAGGCAGACCTCTGGGAACTGAAGCCTGAATAACCAAACTTGGCTTAAGGTTATGACCTGGGGTGTGGCAGGCCCAATCTGCCAGTGGTGAGGCAGACTCCTCAGGGCCTTAAGTTGAGGGTGGGTGTCAGACAGCAAGTCTGGCTCTGGGTTGGAGGCCAAATCAACCACTGAATGTGGGGGCTGTCTCGGGAAACAGGGAGATTTCTCCTGCTCTGTGGGTTGTGTGTAACTCCAAATGGCACAGGTTCCTTCTGGTGGCAGGCTGAGTCCTGGGGTGTGGCTCATGGGTCCCCAGTCTGGAGGTCTTGGGGGCCAGGCCTCTGGGATGGAAGCCTGAAAACCCAACCTAGGGTTAGTGTTCAGGCTAGGGCTGTGGTAGGCTGAATCTGCTTTTGCTGGGATGGGCTTCCCCAGGAGCTGAGTCGAAGGTGGGTGTCAGGCAGTGCATCAGGATCTGTGTTACCAGCCAAGGGCATCTCCAAAAGTCAGGGTGGCCTCGGGGGTGTATGCAGGTTTCTCTTGCTCTGAGTGATCTGCTCAGCTCCAAACAGTTAGGGTTAGGGCCTAGGGGCATAGTAGGCCTGATCTTCTGTCACTGGGTCAGGCTCCCAGGGAGACTGAGTTGAGGGAGTATGTCAGGCAGCATGTCAGGCTTTGGGTTTGTGGCTAGGTGGGCCACTGACAGGGTGTCAGGGTGGCCTCAAGGGAACATGCAGGTTTCTTCCTCACTGAGGTTTCTGCACAGCCCCAAATAGCATGGTTTCCTCTGGGGTGGCAGGCAGAGTCCTGGGGTGTGGCTCATGGGTCCCCAATCTAGAGGTCTTGGGGGCTAGACCTCTGGGGACAGAAGCCTGAAAACCCAAGTTAGGGTTACGATAAGGGCCTAGCGGCCATGGTAGGCCCGATCTGCCGTTGCTGGGATGGGCTTCCCTGGGGGCTGAGTTGAGGGCAAGTGTCCAGTGGTGTATCAGGCTCCGTGTTACTGGCCAAGGGCGTTGCCGACAGACTTGGTGGCCTCAGGGGTACTTGCAGGTTCTCCTGCCCTGAGGTATCTGCACAACTCCATACAACACCATTTCCTCCTGGGTGGCAGGTGGTATCCTGAGTTGTGGCTCACAGATGCCCAATCTGGAGAGCTCGGGAGCCAGGCCTCTGGGGACAGAAGGTTAGGGTTAGGGGTTATGAGCATGGCAGCCCCAATCTGCCAGCACTGAGGCAGACTCCCTGGGGACCTGAGTTAAGGGCTGTTGTCAGGCAGTAAGTCAGGCTCTGGGTTTGTGGCCAGGCAGGCCACCAATGGTCAGGGTGCCCTCAGAAACCTTTTGCAGGTTTCTCCCTTGCTGAGGGTCCTGAGCAGCTCTAAAAGGCATGGTTTCTTTTGGGGTGGCAGGCAGAGTCCGGGGAGCAGCTCATGGGTCCCTATTCTGGAAGGCTTTGGGGATGACCTCTGGGGATGGAAGACTGATGACCCAACCTAGGGTTAGTTAGGGCCAAGGACTATGGTAGGCCTGGTCTGCCATCACTGGGGTGAGCTCCCAGGGGGGTTGAGTTGAGGGCAGTTGTCAGGGGGGGAGTCAAGATGGCGGGGAAGTAGGAGGAGGCGCCGTTTCAACCTGTACCCTAAAGTGAGCTGATTACCTACCAAAGAACTCCGACCACCCATGAAATCAGCCTGAGATCAGAATTATACACGTCTAGATCTCTACAGGAACAGAAGACGCCAGTGGCAGGTAAAGCAGACTGGGACGTCGGACTGATATCTGAAGATAAACAAAAGGGGGAGGGAGCCACCAGAGGTGACCTATTGGAAAGTAATACCCCAATACGAGAGTGCCCTGTGTCTGGGGACCAGCATTAACTTGGAGTCTGGTTGAAAGCACTCAAAAAACAAAGAGCAAAGGATTGCAGGGGGATATAGTGGGAACCTGGGCGGTTAGGGTCAGGGACCTAAGTCCCCGGACCCAGGACCCAGGACAGCTTCCCCTGGCGCTGAGCCAGAGAGAGTGCGGCAGAGAAATCAGGTCTCCGTCCCTGAGCCGCCAGTGCACCTGAATGCCAGCGTGCCAGAGAACGAGTGGGGTCTGGCTCCCGTGAGGGGCTGGGAGCCTGGCCAGACGGCAATCCTGAAACGCGCGCGTCCCACACCCTCCCTTGGGATAGGTGCTCATAGGCGCTAGCCTGGAGCTCTGGCATCCAGAAAAACCAGACAATCCCACTCGGGACAGCGGGAAAATCTCAGTGTGCGATCTCTGCTCCGAACCTCTCTGGCAGTCTGGAGCTGCCCAGACAGCCACCACTGCCCTGATTTTGGGTACAATGAGGAGCTCCTGCATCCCCAGGGACAGTGACTCAGAACCGACTCTGCCAGCAGCTCTTGCAAAACATTCTGAGGCTTCTCTCTGAGAGGGAGATCGGGGTGCAGTTTGCTCTCCTCTAAACCTCCAAAAACCATCAAAAGCTGTCAAGGCGAGAGAAAGCAGATGAAAGAACATAAAAAGCCCCAGAGAACAAAAGCCTGAAAAAAACAGTTTCCTCAGAGCCCACCCCCTTGAGGGGAGTGGGAGGACCTAACTCAGGGAACATCATTGTCTGAAAACCCACGTGGCAGGCCCCTCCCCCAGAAAAACAACCAGGAAGGAAGAAAAAAAAAAAAAAGACTCCAGAGAACAACCACCACTACTTCATAAATACAACTTTTATTTTTAACTCTTTACCAATATTCTGGTTCTTTTTTTTATACATACAGATAATTTTTTAACCTATTTACCACCACACTGAGATGTCCAGTACATCAAATTCTTTAATAACTTTCTAACCTGAATTTTTTGATACATACACCCGTGTTTTTCTTTTGCTTTTCTATTTTTTAATTCTTTTTTAATTTTAACTTAGTTTAGTCTAGTTTATTCTTTTTTAATTTTTATTTTCTATTATACATATAGAGTTAAACTTCAAGGTAATCCCCTTTCCCCAATCAATGCTACCCCTATAGGTAAACCAGTTTCTAATCCCCCTGTAACTTAGGAAAGCTGAGTCCCTTAACAAAAACATCAAGATACATTCAGGAAGAATCAAAATAACCTTCCTCACCCACACTGAGAATTTATAACCACTCTCCCAATTTTTCCTTCTGTCAGTGTTTCTGTGAATTTGTGTTTGTCCTGATAATATATAAATCTTATACTTGGGGTTCTTTCTGATGAGGTTCTTCCCTTTTTTTTGCTTTTATATATATATATTTTTTTTCTCTTGTCATATACTTTTATCAGTCTTTTTGTTTCTCTGTTTTTGTTTGTATACTTCACAAATCTTACCTTGTGGCCCATTTGGGCTGAGCCTTCTCTTTTATCTTCCCTTTTTTTCCTCTCTCTCTCTCTCTCTCTCTCTTTCTCCTTTTTTCTTTTCCCTTTTTTTTTCTTTCTTCTTCTCTATTTCTTTTTCTTTTCTTTTTTCTCTCATTTGGGTGGGGAATCCTGATTGCACAGAAGCGTTCCAGGGTGCACATTGACTGCACCACAATCGATAAGTCCAGCTGCATCTATTCAGTCATCTCTTACCAAAATGACTAGGAAGAGGACTACCCAACATAAGAAAAATACAGAGGATGGGCCTTCTGCAACAGAGCTAATGGCTATCGACATAGACAATATGTCAGAAAAGGAATTCAGACTAACAATTATCCAGGCAATAGCTAGGTTGGAGAAAGCCATGGATGACCAAACAGAATTGATTAGGGCAGAACCGAAAGCCACCAGGGATGATGTTCACAATGTCAGGGCAGAACTGAAAGCCACCAGGGATGATGTTCAAAATGCTCTCAATGAGTTCCAATCTAATCTAAATTCTCTAAAAGCTGGGGTAACTGAGACAGAAGATAGAATTAGTAATCTGGAGGACAAACAGATAGAGAGAAAGGATCAGGAGGAAGCCTGGAACAAACAGTTCAGAAGCCACAAAAACAGAATCAGGGAAATAAATGATGCCATGAAACGTTCCAACGTCAGAATTATTGGAATCCCTGAAGGGGAGGAAAAAGAAAGAAGTCTAGAAGATATAGTGGAAGAAGTTGTCTATGAAAATTTTCCCAATCTCACGAATGCAAACAACGTTCATGTATTAGAGGCAGAGAGATTTCCTCCCAAGATTTTAGATTCTCGAAAGTCCTCACGACACCTTATAGTTAGAATGAGGAATTATGTTTCACGACAGACCCTCTTAAAAGCAGCTAGGACAAAGAAGCTCCTTACATACAGAGGAAAGCCCATTAGAATAACATCAGACCTTTCCACAGAGACCTGGCAAGCCAAGAAGGGCTGGCAAAATATATTCAGAGTACTAAATGAGAAGAACATGCAACCAAGAATACTCTATCCAGCAAGACTGACATTTAAAATGAATGGAGAGACAAAGAGTTTCCAAGACCGGCAAGGCTTAAAAGACTATGCAACCACCAAGCTGACACTGCAGGAAATATTAAGGGGGGTCCTATAAAAGAGAAAAAATCCTAAGAATATCATTGAACAGAAATATAGAAACAATCTACAGACAGAAAGACTTCAAAGGCAACATGACGTCAATAAAAACCTACCTCTCAATAATCACTCTTTTTTTTTCATTTTATTTATTTTTTCAGCGTAACAGTATTCATTCTTTTGCACAACACCCAGTGCTCCATGCAAAATGTGCCCTCCCCATTACCCACCACCTGTTCCACCAACCTCCCAGCCCTGACCCTTCAAAACCCTCAGGTTGTTTTTCAGAGTCCATAGTCTCTTATGGTTCGCCTCCCCTTCCAAATTTTTTTTTAATAAACATATAATGTATTTTTTATCCCCAGGGGTACAGGTCTGTGAATCGCCAGGTTTACACACTTCACAGCACTCATGATAGCACATACCCTCCCCAATGTCCATAGCCCCCTCCCCCTCCCCAATCCTACCTCCCGCCAGCAACCCCCAGTTTGTTTTGTGAGATTAAGAGTCATTTATGGTTTGTCTCCCTCCCGATCCCATCTTGTTTCATTTATTCTTCTCCTATCCCCCTAACCCCCCATGTTGCTTCTCCATGTCCTCATATCAGGGAGATCATATGATAGTTGTCTTTCTCTGATTGACTTATTTCACTAAGCATGATACGCTCTAGTTCCATCCACGTCGTCGCAAATGGCAAGATTTCATTTCTTTTGATGGCTGCATAGTATTCCATTGTGTATATATACCACATCTTCTTTATCCATTCATCTGTTGATGGACATCTAGGTTCTTTCCATAGTTTGGCTATTGTAGACATTGCTGCTATAAACATTCGGGTGCACGTGCCCCTTCGGATCACTATGTTTGTATCTTTAGGGTAAATACCCAGTAGTGCAATTGCTGGGTCATAGGGTAGTTCTAGTTTCAACATTTTGAGGAACCTCCATGCTGTTTTCCAGAGTGGTTGCACCAGCTTGCATTCCCACCAACAGTGTAGGAGGGTTCCCCTTTCTCCGCATCCTCGCCACCATCTGTCATTTCCTGACTTGTTAATTTTAGCCATTCTGACTGGTGTGAGGTGATATCTCATTGTGGTTTTGATTTGTATTTCCCTGATGCCGAGTGACGTGGAGCACTTTTTCATGTGTCTGTTGGCCATCTGGATGTCTTCTTTGCAGAAATGTCTGTTCATGTCCTCTGCCCATTTCTTGATTGGATTGTTTGTTCTTTGGGTGTTGAGTTTGCTAAGTTCCTTATAGATTTTGGATACTAGCCCTTTATCTGATATGTCGTTTGCAAATAGCTTCTCCCATTCTGTCAGTTGTCTTTTGGTTTTGTTAACTGTTTCCTTTGCTGTGCAAAAGCTTTTCATCTTGATGAAATCCCAATAGTTCATTTTGCCCTTGCTTCCCTTGCCTTTGCCATTGTTCCTAGGAAGATGTTGCTACGGCTGAGGTCGAAGAGGTTGCTGCCTGCGTTCTCCTCAAGGATTTTGATGGATTCCTTTCTCACATTGAGGTCCTTCATCCATTTGGAGTCTATTTTCGTGTGTGGTGTAAGGAAGTGGTCCAATTTCATTTTTCTGCATGTGGCTGTCCAATTTTCCCAGCACCATTTATTGAAGAGGCTGTCTTTTTTCCATTGGACATTCTTTCCTGCTTTGTCGAAGATTAGTTGACCATAGAGTTGAGGGTCTATTTCTGGGCTCTCTATTCTGTTCCACTGATCTATGTGTCTGTTTTTGTGCCAGTATCATGTTGTCTTGATGATGACAGCTTTGTAATAGAGCTTGAAGTCTGGAATTGTGATGCCACCAACTTTGGCTTTCTTTTTCAATATCCTTTGGCTATTCGAGGTCTTTTCTGGTTCCATATAAAGTTTAGGATTATTTGTTCCATTTTTTTGAAAAAAATGGATGGTATTTTGATAGGGATTGCATTAAATGTGTAGATTTCTTTAGGTAGCATGGACATTTTCACAATATTTATTCTTCCAATCCAGGAGCATGGAACATTTTTCCATTTCTTTGTGTCTTCCTCAAATTCTTTCATGAGTACTTTATAATTTTCTGTGTATAGATTCTTAGTCTCTTTGGTTAGGTTTATTCCTAGGTATCTTATAGTTTTGGGTCCAATTGTAAATGGGATTGACTCCTTAATTTCTCTTTCTTCTGTCTTGTTGTTGGTGTACAGAAATGCAACTGATTTCTGTGCATTGATTTTATATCCTGACACATTACTTAATTCCTGGACAAGTTCTAGCAGTTTTGGAGTGGAGTCTTTGGGTTTTCCACATATAGTATCATATCATCTGCGAAGAGTGATAGTTTGACTTCTTCTTTGCCGATTTGGATGCCTTTAATTTCTTTTTGTTGTCAGATTGCTGAGGCTAGGACTTCTAGTAGTATGTTGAATAGCAGTGGTGATAGTGGACATCCCTGCCATGTTCCTGACCTTAGCAGTAAAGCTTTTAGTTTTTCTCCATTGAGAATGATATTTGCGGTGGGTTTTTCATAGATGGCTTTGATAATATTGAGGTATGTGCCCTCTATCCCTACACCTTGAAGAGTTTTGATCAGGAAGGGATGCTGTACTTTGTCAAATGCTTTTTCAGCATCTATTGAGAGTATCATATGGTTCTTGTTCTTTCTTTTATTAATGTGTTCTATCACATGGATTGATTTGCGGATGTTGAACCAACCCTGCAGCCCTGGAATAAATCCCACTTGGTCGTGGTGAATAATCCTTTTAATGTACTGTTGAATCCTATTGGCTAGTATTTTGGCGAGAATTTTTGCATCTGTGTTCATCAAGGATATTGGTCTGTAGTTCTCTTTTTTGGTGGGATCCTTGTCTGGTTTTGGGATCAAGGTGATGCTGGCCTCATAAAATGAGTTTGGAAGTTTTCCTTCCGTTTCTATTATTTGGAACAGTTTCAGGAGAATAGGAATGAGTTCTTCTTTAAATGTTTGGTAGAATTACCCTGGGAAGCCGTCTGGCCCTGGGCTTTTGTTTGTTTGGAGATTTTTGATGACTGTTTCAATCTCCTTACTGGTTATGGGCCTGTTCAGGTTTTCTCTTTCTTCCTGGTTCAGTTGTGGTAGTTTATATGTCTCTAGGAATGCATCCATTTCTTCCAGATTGTCCAATTTGTTGGCGTAGAGTTGCTCATAGTATGTTCTTATAATTGTCTGCATTTCTTTGCTGTTAGTTGTGATCTCTCCTCTTTCATTCATGATTTTATTGATTTGGGTCCTTTCTCTTTTCTTTTTGATGAGTCTGGCCAGGGGTTTATCAATCTTATTGATTCTTTCAAAGAACCAGCTCCTAGTTTCATTGATTTGTTCTATTGTTTTTTTGGTTTCTATTTCATTGATTTCTGCTCTGATCTTTATGATTTCTCTTCTCCTGCTGGGTTTAGGGTTTCTTTCTTGTTCTTTCTCCAGCTCCTTTACGTGAAGGGTTAGGTTGTGTACTTGAGACCTTTCTTGTTTCTTGAGAAAGGCTTGTACCGCTATATATTTTCCTCTCAGGACTGCCTTTGCTGTGCCCCACAGATTTTGAACTGTTGTGTTTTCATTATCATTTGTTTCCATGAATTTTTTCAATTCTTCTTTAATTTCCTGGTTGACCCATTCATTCTTTAGAAGGATGCTGTTTAGTCTCCATGTATTTGGGTTCTTTCCAGCTTTCCTCTTGTGATTGAGTTCTAGCTTCAGAGCACTGTGGTCTGAAAATATGCAGGGAATAATCCTAATCTTTTGATACCGGTTGAGACCTGATTTGTGACCCAGGATGTGATCTATTCTGGAGAAGGTTCCATGTGCACTAGAGAAGAATGTGTATTCTGTTGCTTTGGGATGAAATGTTCTGAATAGATCTGTGATGTCCATCTGGTCCAGTGTGTCATTTAAGGCCTTTATTGCCTTGCTGATCTTTTGCTTTGGTGATCTGTCCATTTCAGTGAGGGGAGTGTTAATGTTCCCTACTATTATTGTATTTTTATCGATGTGTTTCTTTGATTTTGTTATTAATTGGTTGATATAGTTGGCTGCTCCCACGTTAGGGGCATAGATATTTAAAATTGTTAGATCTTCTTGTTGGACAGACCCTTTGAGTAGGATATAGTGTCCTTCCTCATCTCTTATTATAGTCTTTGGCTTAAAATCTAATTGATCTGATATAAGGATTGCCACCCCAGCTTTCTTCTGATGCCCATTAGCATGGTACATTGTTTTCCACCCCCTCACTTTAAATCTGGAGGTGTCTTCACGTCTAAAATGAGTTTCTTGTAGGCAACATACTGATGGTTTTGTTTTTTTATCCATTCTGATACCCTGTGTCTTTTGATTGGGGCATTTAGCCCATTAACATTCAGGTTAACTATTGAGAGATATGAATTTAGTGCCATTATTAGTCTGTAAGGTGACTGTTACTGTATATTGTCTCTGTACCTTTCTGATCTACTACTTTTAGGCTCTCTCTTTGCTTAGAGGACCCCTTTCAATATTTCCTGGAGAGCTGGTTTGGTGTTTGCAAATTCTTTCAGTTTTTGTTTGTCCTGGAAGCTTTTTATCTCTCCTTCTATTTTCAATGATAGCCTAGCCGGATAGAGTATTCTTGGCTGCATGTTTTTCTCGTTTAGTGCTCTGAATATGTCATGCCAGCTCTTCCTGGCCTGCCAGGTCTCTGTGGATAAGTCTGCTGCCCATCTAATATTTTTACCATTGTATGTTACAGACTTCTTTTCTCGGGCTGCTTTCAGGATTTTCTCTTTGTCACTAAGACTTGTAAATTTTACTATTAGGTGATGGGGTGTGGACCTATTCTTGTTGACTTTGAGGGGGGTTCTCTGCATCTCCTGGATTTTGATGCTTGTTCCCTTTGCCATATTAGGGAAATTCTCTCCAATAATTCTCTCCAATAGACCTTCTGCTCCCCTCTCTGTTTCTTCTTCTTCTGGAATCCCAATTATTCTAATGTTGTTTCATCTTATGGTGTCACTTATCTCTCGAATTCTCCCCTCGTGGTCCAGTAGCTGTTTGTCCCTCTTTTGTTCGGCTTCTTTATTCTCTGTCATTTGGTCTTCTATATCACTAATTCTTTCTTCTGCCTCATTGATCATAGCAGTGAGAGCCTCCATTTTTTATTGCACCTCATTAATAGCTTTTTTGATTTCAACTTGCTTAGATTTTAGTTCTTTAATTTCTCCAGAAAGGGCTTTAATATCCCCAGAGAGGGTTTCTCTAATATCTTCCATGCCTTTTTTGAGCCCAGCTAGAATGTTCAGAATCGTCATTCTGAACTCTTGATCTGACATATTACCAATGTCTGTGTTGATTAGGTCCCTAGCCTTCGGTACTGCCTCTTGTTCTTTTGTTTGTGGCGATTTTTTCCGCCTTGTCCTTTTGTCCAGATAAGAGGATATGAAGGAGCAAATAAAATACTAAAAGGGTGGCAAAGACCCCAGAAAAATGCGCTGTAACCAAATGAGAAGAGACCCCAAATTGTTGGGGGGAGAAAGGGGATAAAATGAGGTTCAGAAAAAAAAAGAAAAAAATTTAAAAAATAAAACAAATAAAGAAAAAATATAAAAAAGAAAGAAAAAATATATATATTTAGATAAACTAGTCAAAAAAAGTTAAAAAAGAAAAGGGTAAAAGTTTTAAAAAATTTAGCAGAAGAAGAAAAAAGAAAAAAAATTGAAAAAAGAAAAAAAAAATTGAAGTAGCCGCAAGACTAAAGAATCATGGGGAGAAAGCCATGAGTTCCGTGCTTTGCTTTCTCCTCCTCTGGAATTGCTCTGCTGTCTTAGGAATTGAACCTACTTTCCTTGATAGATCAACTTCGTCCTGGCTGGATATTTTGTTGATCTTCTGGGAGAGGGGCCTGTTGTAGTGACTCTCAAGTGTCTTTGCCCGAGGCGGGATTGCACCGCCCTTACCGGTGGCCGGACTAAGTAATCCACTCGGGTTCGCTTTTGGGAGCTTCTGTTCCCTGAACGCTTTCCGTAGAGTTCCAGAGGACGGGAATGAAAATGGCAGCCTCCTAGTCTCCGGCCCAGAGGAGCCAAGAGCCCGGGGCCCCACTCCTTAGTGCGCCCCCAGAGGATAGCACCCAATCACTCCCGTATCCCCAGCCTCTAGCCGCGCTCCGAGCTCACCCAGCCCGCGACCAGTTCAAGGTAACCCCGAGCTGAGAATTCAGTCCTCGGCTCTGTCTCTGCAGCCGGCTTCTCCGTTCTAATACCTGTGAGCTCTGCGACACTCCGACACCCCCCGATCCTTCTGTGACCCTGCGGGACCTGGGGCCACGCTGACCCCGCGTGGGCTTCACCCTGGTTTAGCCTCTGGAGCAATGTCCCTCAGTGGGACAGACTTTTAAAAGTCCTGATTTTGTGCTCCACTGCTCAGCCGCTTGTTGGGAGCCGGCCCCTCCCCCCGCCGTCTATCTTCCCGTCGTTTTAGATTCACTTCTCCGCCAGTCCTACCTTTCAGAAAGTGGTTGATTTTCTGTTTCTAGAGTTGCTGTTCTTCTTTTCTTCACTCTCCCATTGGATTTGTAGGTGTTTTCAATGTTTAGATAAGCTATCGAGCTGATCTCCTGCTACCTGATGTAGTCTCAGCCTGCTACTTCTCCGCCATCTTGACTCCTCCCCAGCAGTCTGTATTTTAACAAGCCCTCCAAGGTGATTTTGGTTCTCTCTAATGTTTGAAAGCTGTTGATGTATGACCACATTTCCTGGTGGACAAACCTTCCTCTGCATTCCCTGTATTTACTAGACTCCAGTAATTCTCTTCTCTTCCTCTGTCCTTCAGGCCTGGGGTAGAAAGGGCTTCTCTGAACAGCTAGTACTTCAGTAGCTCTTGTTGGACAACTTACCCCTGCCTGTTAGTGCCTTTGTAAAATCTCTTCAGTGAAATCGTTTGAGTTAACTGCCTGTCTCCCACTGAGAATGTGACTGATATGCAGACACAGCTACTGCAGGCAAAGGCTTGAAACCAAAGCATCCACAGATAATAGTAGCATGATTAGATCAGGACAGCAGAGCAGGAAAGCCTGGAATGAGCCTCTACCTCCTGCCAGGCATTTGCCCATTTGATGTCACAAGTGTCCTAGAGGTAGGGATCTTTTGTGTTTGACTGAGTCAACTGAGGCTAATAGGGAGGACGGCTGTGTGCCTGGACAATGCTAATACAGACCAGAAGCCCTCAGTGGCTCAAGAGAGGAGCTGTATTATGGCGAGATTAGAGGAAGAAGAGGGACTCCTAGTGGAGATCAGGATGCACTCTTTTTGTCTTGCCTGGGAATGTCTTTCTGGCAGTTATAGCCTCTCATATCACAATAACTACGGTAAGGGAGAGTGGTCACACACCAAATCCCCACCCCATGGTTCCTCTGCTCACCTTGTCTATGGGGCTCAGTCCCCCATCACAGCTTCTTTTTTTTTTTTTAAGATTTTATTTATTTATTTGACAGAGAGAGATCACAAGTAGATAGAGAGGCAGGCAGAGAGAGAGAGAGAGGGAAGCAGGCTCCCTGCTGAGCAGAGAGCCCGATGCGGGACTCTATCCCAGGACCCTGAGATCATGACCTGAGCCGAAGGCAGTGGCTTAACCCACTGAGCCACCCAGGCGCCCCCCATCACAGCTTCTTAACACTGCTCTTCCCTACCCCAGGAAGTGTAGGAATCTAATGTAAGTGGGTTCAGAAATCTAAATGTTCTAGAAATATAAGTCAGATAGGGATCCTATGACTGGCACAGTGTTTGGGAGATTTGCTGACAAGGTCAGGGATGCTAAATATTGTGCAAAGCCTGGGGCAGTCTTTCTCAGTGGAAAACAGCATGTGACTCTCAGGGGCCCTGTGTGATCTTCAAGTTAGTGAAAAACTTCTTTATAATGCTCTGAGCTTAAAACCTCATCCTGTTTTATATGTAAACACAAAAGTATTTTCTGCCCAATTTTCATAAACACTGAATTTTCCAGGGTGCAACTATTCTGTAAATGAAAGAACAATGTAGTTTGTTTTGTTTGGAAATTTGCCAAGGTTGTGGGAGGTGTTGGAAATCATGGCACATTTGGCAACACTGTTGGACTTGGTGCTCAATTCAGCTTGTCTTAATGATCTATGTTTATAACTGCTGCACTTGTATTTATTTAATCCTGGTTTTTAAATGGCAAAAAAAAAAGGTTAGCAGTATGTATGTTTTAAATCAAACACAGCAGAGATTATGCACAGGGAGAGCTGGGAAATGAGGTGATAATGGGAAGATGAGAGCTTGGGAACTCTTTTAGGTAGAGAGGTCAAGGAATCCTTTCTGAGGAGATGATGTGTGCTGAAGCTGAAGGGGCACCAAGGCCCAGATGTGCAAAGGCCCTGAGGTTGAAATAGCTGGGCACATTCTAGACACTGTCAGAACACCATATATCCAGAGCACAAGTGAGTGATGGGAGAAGTAGCAGGAATCAAGGCTTGAGAATTGAAAAGGGACCTTGAAACCACAGTAAGGATTTTATTCTCTGAGGACTTACTGAGGAGTATGAACCATGGGGTGACCTGGCCAAAATGTTCTTTTAAAAAGATGGGGTCTGGGCCTGGGCCAGGGGAAGTACAAGATGAGCCTGGAATATTTTGCAGTGCCAGAAGTCAAAGAAATATTCAGGAAGAGATGGGAATATTTCAAAAGGCACAGGAGCCAACTTGAAAGAGCTCCCAATGACCAAATCCAGGATCATTGATACAACAAAATGGTGATAATAATTATATCTCATAAAATAAAATAAATACCCATGTATGATAGATAGATAGGTGATAGAATGGACAGCTCTTCCTTACAGGAGATTAATTAACATAGAAGAAATTGACGGATGTAGAAAATCATTTGACAAACACCATAGTAATAATCTGTGCACACGAGAATCATCAACCAAGACTAAATTTAGTGGGCAAAAGTATGATGAGAAAGAGGACTATTTGTTTCATCTCATAGTATCTCCCATAATATTCTTTTTACAAAGGGAAAACTTGTGAATTTACAGAGGAGAAACCTGGAGACACCCCCCTTAACAAGGTGATTATTGGTAATGGAAAAACCTATACCACATGCTTTCTGGTAAGATGACTGAGAAGAGCACAACACCACTTCTGTGGTAACTTGAAATTAATCATGAGTAAATATCAGACAAATCCAAATAGAGAGGCATTCTACAAAATAACTAGCCTGTATTCTTGAAAGGTGTCAAAGTTAAAACACACACACACACACACAGAAAGACTGAGGAGCTATCTCTAATTACTGGAGACTAAGGAGACAGGACTATTAAATGACTAAATGCATATGGGTCCTGTTTTGGGTTCTGAAGCAGAAAAAGGAAAGTGATGGGACATATGGTGAAATTTAAGTGAGGTCTATAGATTAGGTATTAGGATAGTATAAATTTCTTGGTGCTAGTGTTGATTATTCTATGATTACATAAGATGGGGAAGCTTGGTGAGGGGTACATGGTAACTCTTTGTACTACTTTAGCAACTTTTTAAAAAGCATGGAATTATTACAAAATAAGCTAGGCACATAATAAATAAATACATTTTAAAAATCCCACATGGACATGCATGTGTGTGCACATGGACCTGTTCTGTTCAGTATGGTAGTCCCTAGACCTATGTAATGACTACTGAGCACCTAAAATGTGATTAGTACAACTGAAGAACTGTATTCTAATTTCATTTAATTTCAATTTACCTTTAAAAACCAAAACGTATCTCAATTATTAGAAAATGTTTATGTATGTTAAGAAGAATTTGAGTATACAATTTACTTTTTCAACTATAGGTTTCACAAAATATACAGATCAAGTATTTCTGATAGAAATTGATCATGGGGGCGCCTGGGTGGCTCAGCGGGTTAAAGCCTCTGCCTTCAGCTCAGGTCATGATTCCGAGGTGCTGGGATCGAGCCCCGCATCGGGCTCTCTGCTTAGCTGGGAGCCTGCTTCCTCTTCTCTCTCTGCCTGCCTCTCTGCCTACTTGTAATCTCTATTACTGTTCTGTCAAATAAATAAATCTTTAAAAAAAAAAAAGAAATTGATCATGAGATTTTCAAGCTGAGAGGTGCCATGTGAAATAACCACCAGATTTAAAAGACTTAGAATAAAAAAAGAATACAGAATATCTCCTTGATAAGTTTACATTGCTTGCGTGTTGAGTTGATGATAATTTGGATATATTGGATTGAATAAGATATTAATATCATTGGTTCTTTTTACTTTTTTTTAATGAAGCCACTAAAAATTTAAAATTATATTATGGTTTATATTGTATTTCTAGTAAACAGCACTGCTCTAGATTTTTTTTAAGATTTTATTTATTTACTTGACAGAAAGAGATCACAAGTAGGCAGAGAGGCAGGCAGAGAGAGAGAGGGAAGCAGACCCCCTGTTGAGCAGAGAGCCTGATGCGGGACTTGATCCCAGGACCCTGAGATCATGACCTGAGCCGAAGGCAGCGGCTTAACCCACTGAGCCACCCAGGTGCCCTCTGGGTTTTTTTTTCTTAAAGATTTTATTCATTAACAGAGAGAGAGACAAGCAGAGGGAGAAGCAGGCTTCATAGAACAAGGGGCCCAATGTGGGACTTGGTCCCAGGACCCTGAGATCATGACCTCAGCCGAAGGCAGACACTTAACCAACTAGGCCACCCAGGTGCCCCTGTTCTAGATGTTTTAATGATGAGGGCCCATTGCCATTGTCAACTACAAAGATAATCATACAACAAAGGAACTGTAGTGACTTTCACCATTGAGATTTAATATTCCAATTAAGTGGAGACTATAAATGGGATTAATGGGAGAAACAAAGGCAAAGCCTGGCCTGGGTGCTAGAGGGCACCATCCCCACTTCTTCCTCCTGTCCTCAAGTGCTCTCTTGGCAGGTCCCATCTGCCCATGTACTGCTTCTCTTTCCCTTTTTTTTTTTTTTAAGATTTTATTTATGTATTTGACAGAGAGAGAGATCACAAGTAGGCAGAGAGGCAGGCAGAGAGAGAGGAGGAAGCAGTCTCCCTGCAGAGCAGAGAGCCCAATGCGGGGCTCGATCCCAGGACCCTGAGATCATGACCTGAGCCGAAGGCAGCGGCTTAATCCACTGAGCTACCCAGGCGCCCCCTCTTTACTTTTTTTTAAAGATTTTATTTATTTATTTGACAGAAAGAGATCACAAATAGGCAGAGAGACAGAGGGGGAAGCAGGCTCCCTGCTGAGCAGAGAGGCCAATGAGAGGTTCGATCCCAGGACCCTGAGATCATGACCTGAGCTGAAGGCAGAGGCTTAACCCACTGAGCCACCCAGGCGTCCCTGCTTCTCTTTTCTAAGGGAAAGGAGGTAAAGCTGTACAGGTAACCTGGTCAACTTCTGGTCTCCATTTTCCTTGTCCCCTCCCTGCCTTTCCTACTCTAGCTACCACCAATGTCCACTGGAGAAACATAGGGCAAAAAACTGTAAAACTCTAGCACAAGAATTGGCAAGCTTTTGTAAAGGATCAGAGAGTAATTTAGGCTCTGTGGCCATAGTCTGTGATACAACCATCCAATTCTGCTGCTGTAGTGTGAAAATAGCCATAGACAACATACAAACAAATGGGTAGGGCTGTGTTCCTATAAAACGTTATTTATGGACACTGAAGTTAATATTTCATGTAGTTTTCCCAAGTCATAAATTATTCCTCTTCTTTTGTTTTTTGTTCAACTTTTGCAAAATACAAAATCCATTCTACGCTCATGGGCCATACAAAAACAGCTTGACAGGATCTGGCCTTCAGGTCTGGCCTTGCTGACCCTTCTCTAAAGTGTAAGTGAAGATGTGAATGTAATGAATTACCCTTTGGGGAATATCGGGGCAGAATGATCTTTTCATTCCTTCACCTTATAGCTCAGCCCCAGTCAATAGGAAGTGCTCAGTTCTCAGTGCCTAAGTGATTGAAATTTCATGAGTCCTGTCAAAGTGGGAATGTTATACTCGAAAATCATAAGAAGATCTGCCCAGCAGGAGGGACTTTGTGTGGTAATCGCTCTCAGGCCTGGGAGAAAAGTCTCCTTCTGAGTCCTATACTTTAAAGGCCTGCTGGGCCCCAGTCTGGCTTTGTCCTCCCTAGGAGTTGAAGAATCCATAGGACAATGAGAACCTGCTTCCCTTCCATGCTTCAGATCTTTGAACCCCATAATTCCCTGCCTGAATGACTTCAAGCCCACTTTTATGCTGGTGTGGCCCTTCCCCAGGCCTTTTCTCCTGTTCCTAGACCATATTACCAATGTGCTAACACACCTGGAACCAAGGGATGGCCAAGGAACAGCTGCTTGCAAGGTGCAACAGGGCTTGGAAGCCTGGGCTAGGGCTTGTGTGTGCTGGGAGTGAGTGAAAAGGAAAGTGGGGGGTGGGGGGGGCTGGGATATAGGGTGAGGGATGACTTCTCCATATGAGCCATAGAATTCTAAATTTAAACCTACTTTCCAGGTAGTTGTGAAGGTGTATTTGTTATGACAGCAGGATAAGACATATTTTAATTAGCAATGTGTTCATTTGATTTATAGCTTAAATATTGAAACATAAAATATGTGGACCTCCATTTGTACCCTCACCCTGAACTCTGCAAATATTGAATAAGCCTGTTTGTACAGTGAAGATTTAACTTTGAAATGGGAGTAAGGGGTGAGTGCAAGTCAGTGGTAATGAAGCTGGCTTGCTCTGGTCAATAAGAGGCTATTGTGTATTTGTCCCAATTCTGTTTTCTGTGATGCCATGTGGGTACCTTGAAGTCAGCCAAATTGGAGGAGTTATATGGTGGAAATGGCAAATGCTACAAATCATAGATTTTGTGTTTGTTTTGAGAATGGTTGTTAAACATTTTCTAGTACACCTCACACTGTAACTGCCTGCTGTCTGGTACAGAGCCTCACTGTCCCTTCCTTGCTGCATACAGAATCTCTCCGTATTTCCTATGCTGAGGACAACAGACTTGGAGAGATTGTTCAGCAAGCAGGTGTGATTGTGAGAGAGCACACAGAATCATTCACTCATTTGTAAAGATTTCTGAAACATGCCAAGTTCCTGCTTGTCCTAGGCACAAGTCTGAGCACAGCCAGGCTCTGTATCTCAGAGTTTCATCTCTTCAAACTGTTGCTGCTGATTTTTGATCAGCTTTATTAAGACATGAATATTCCCACACGTGTACCTTATGATTGCAGAATACTTCTAAATTCAATAAATGTATAACATTTTCATGGTTAAAATTCAGATAAACATGGTTTGACAGGTTCATCCTTGCATTCATTTCCCTGAAAATATCCCTAGTAGCAAATACGTTTTCTTTTATTTTGCATGCCTGCCCTCTGATGGTGAATTGGGAGAAATACAGGCGGATTCTTAATGCCATAGGTTCTGGAAGACCGGTTCACAAACTCAGCCACCTGCTGGCCCAGACAGGAAATGCAGAATGAAGGTTGGATGTGAGAAGAACAGAGAGGTGTGGGGGTAGCCTGGATGACTCAGGCCTCATCTAAAAGGGAATGACGGGGGGGAGTCAAGATGGCGTGGAAGTAGGAGGAGGCACCATTTCAACCTGTACCCTAAAGTGAGCTGATTACCTACCAAAGAACTCCGACCACCCATGAAATCAGCCTGAGATCAGAATTATACACGTCTGGATCTCTACAGGAGCAGAAGACGCCAGTGGCAGGTAAAGCAGACTGGGAACGTCCGAAGATAAACAAAAGGGGGAGGGAGCCACCAGAGGTGACCTATCGGAAAGTAACACCCCAACACGAGAGTGCTCTGCGTCTGGGGACCAGCATTAACTTGGAGTCTGGTTGAAAGCACTCAAAAAACAAAGAGCAAAGGATCGCGTGGGGGTAATAGTGGGAACCTGGGTGGTTAGGGTCAGGGACCTAAGTCCCCGGACCCAGGACAGCCTCCCCTGGCGTGGAGCCAGAGAGAGTGCGGCGGAGAAATCAGGTCTCCGTCCCTGAGCGGCCACTGCACCTGAACGCCAGCGTGCCCGAGAACGAGTGGGGTCTGGCTCCCGTGAGGGGCTGGGAGCCTGGCCAGATGGCAATCCTGAAACGCGCGCGTCCCACACCCTCCCTTGGGAAAGGTGCTCATAGGCGCTAGCCTGGAGCTCTGGCAGCCAGAAAAACCAGACATTCCCAGCCTGGGACAGTGGGAAAATCTCAGTGCGCGATCTCTGCTCGGAACCTCTCTGGCGGTCTGGAGCTGCCTAGACAGCCACCGCTGCCCTGGTTTTGGGTACAACGAGGAGCTCCTGCATCCCCAGGGACAGTGACTCAGAACCGACTCTGCCAGCAGCTTTTGCAAAACAGTCTGAGGCTTCTCTCTGAGAGGGAGGTTGGGGTGCTGTTTGCTTTCCTCTAAATCTCCAAAAACCATCAAAAGCTGTCAAGGCGAGAGAAAGCAGATGAAAGAACATAAAAACCCCCAGAGAACAAAAGGCTGAAAAAAAACAGTTTCCTGAAAAAAAAAAGAGCTCACCCCCTTGAGGGGAGTGGGAGGACCTAACTCAGGGAACATCATTGTCTGAAAACCCACGTGGCAGGCCCCTCCCCCAGAAAACCAACCAGGAAGGAAGAAAAAAAAAAAAAAAGACTACAAGAGAACAATCACCACTACTTCATAAATACAACTTTTATTTTTAACTCTTTACCAATATTCTGGTTCTTTTTAAATTTTTTAACCTATTTTTTATACTTTTTATAATTTTTTAACCTATTTACCATCACACTGAGATGTCCAGTACATCAAATTCTTTAATAACCTTCTAACCTGAACTTTTTGATACATATACCCGTGTTTTTCTTTTGTTTTTCTATTTTTTTAATTCTTTTTAATTTTAACTTAGTTTAGTCTAGTTTATTCTTTTTTAATTTTTATTTGCTACTATACATATAGAGTTAAACTTCAAGGTAATCCCCTTTCCCCAATCAAGGCTACCCCTATAGGCAAACCAGTTTCTAATCCCCCTGTAACTTAGGAAAGTTGAGTCCCTTAACAAAAACATCAAGATACCTTCAGGAAGAATCAAAATAACCTTCTTCACCCACACTGAGAATCTATAACCATTCTCCCAATTTTTCCTTCTGTCAGTGTTTCTGTGAATTTGTGTTTGTCCTAATAATATATAAACCTTATACTTGGGGTTCTTTCTGATGAGGTTCTTCCCTTTTTTTTGCTTATATATACATATTTTTTTCTCTTGTCATATACTTTTATCACTCTTTTTGTCTGTCTGTTTTTGTTTGTATACTCCACAAATCTTACCTTGTGGCCCATTTGGGCTGAGCCTTCTCTTTTATCTTCCCTTTTTTTCCTATCTCTCTCTCTCTTTTTTTTTCCTTTTTTTTTCCTTTTTTTTTCCTTTTTTTCCCTCTTTTCTTTCCCCCTTTTTTTTCTTTCTTCTTCTCTATTTCTTTTTCTTTTCTTTTTTCTCTCATTTGGGTGGGGAATCCTGATTGCACAGAAGTGTTCCAGGGTGAACATTGACTGCACCACAATCGATAAGTCCAGCTGCATCTGTTTAGTCATCTCTTACCAAAATGACTAGGAGGAGGAATACCCAACAGAAGAAAAATACAGAGGATGGGCCTTCTGCAACAGAGCTAATGGCTATCGACATAGACAATATGTCAGAAAAGGAATTCAGACTAACAATTATCCAGGCAATAGCTAGGTTGGAGAAAGCCATGGATGACCAAACAGAATTGATTAGGGCAGAACTGAAAGCCACCAGGGATGATGTTCACAATGTTAGGGCAGAACTGAAAGCCACCAGGGATGATGTTCAAAATGCTCTCAATGAGTTCCAATCCAATCTAAATTCTCTAAAAGCTAGGGTAACTGAGACAGAAGATAGAATTAGTGATCTGGAGGACAAACAGATAGAGAGAAAGGATCAGGAGGAAGCCTGGAACAAACAGCTCA
The DNA here is from genome assembly GCF_922984935.1 of Meles meles. Classification (NCBI taxonomy): domain Eukaryota; kingdom Metazoa; phylum Chordata; class Mammalia; order Carnivora; family Mustelidae; genus Meles; species Meles meles. The sequence goes on from NC_060069.1 coordinate 1,005,916, forward strand.
GAAGCCACGAAAACAGAATCAGGGAAATAAACGATGTCATGAAACGTTCCAACGTCAGAATTATTGGAATCCCTGAAGGGGAAGAAAAAGAAGTCTAGAAGATATAGTGGAAGAAGTTGTCTATGAAAATTTTCCCAATCTCACGAATGGAAACAACGTTCATGTACTAGAGGCAGAAAGATTTCCTCCCAAGATTTTAGATTCTCAAAAGTCCTCACGGCACCTTATCGTTAAAATGGGGAATTATGTTTCAAGAGAGACCCTCTTAAAAGCAGCTAGGACAAGGAAGCTTCTTACATACAGAGGAAAGCCCATTAGAATAACGTCAGACCTTTCCACAGAGACCTGGAAAGCCAGGAAGGGCTGGCAAAATATATTCAGAGTACTAAATGAGAAGAACATGCAACCAAGAATACTCTGTCCAGCAAGACTGACATTTAAAATGGAAGGAGAGATAAAGAGTTTCCAAGACCGGCAAGGCTTAAAAGACTATGCAACCACCAAACCAACACTGCAGGAAATATTAAGGGGGGTCCTATAAAAGAGAAAAAATCCTAAGAATATCATTGAACAGAAATATAGAAACAATCTATAGACAGAAAGACTTCAAAGGCAACACGATGTCAATAAAAACCTATCTCTCAATAATCACTCTCAATGTGAATGGCCTAAATGCGCCCATAAAACGACACAGGGTTGCATTGGATAAAACGACAGGACCCATCCATATGTTGTCTACAAGAGACCCATTTTGAACCTAAGGATACACCCAGACTGAAAGTGAAGGGATGGAGAAGTATCTTTCATGCCAATGGGCCTCAAAAGAAGGCTGGAGTAGCGATTCTCATATCAGATAAATTAGATTTTAAACTAAAGACTGTAGTCAGAGATACAGAAGGACACTACATAATTCTTAAAGGGACTATCCGACAAGACGATCTAACAATTGTGAATATCTATGCCCCCAATATGGGAGCACCCAATTACATAAGAAAACTATTAATCAAGATAAAGAGTCATATTGATATTAATACAATAATAGTAGGAGATCTTAATACGCCTCTCTCAGAAATAGACAGATCATCGAGGCAGAAAATTAATAAAGAAATAAGAGCATTGAATGAAACATTGGACCAGATGGACCTCATCGACGTATATAGAACATTCCACCCTAAAACAACAGAATACTCATTCTTCTCAAGTGCACATGGAACCTTCTCCAGAATAGACCACATACTGGGTCACAAAGCAGGACTCAACCGATACCAAAAGACTGACATTATTCCCTGCATATTCTCCGATCACAATGCTTTGAAACTGGAGCTCAATCACAAGGAAAAGTTCAGAAGGAACTCAAACACCTGGAAGCTAAAGACCACCTTGCTTAAGAATGCTTGGATCAACCAGGAGATCAAAAATGAACTTAAACAATTCATGGAAACCAATGAGAATGAAGACACCTCGGTCCAAAACCTATGGGATACAGCAAAGGCGGTTCTAAGGGGGAAATACATAGCCATCCAAGCCTCCCTCAAAAACATTGAAAAATCCAGAATACACCAGCTCTCTTTACACCTTAAAGAACTGGAGAATCAACAACAAATCAAACCAACTCCACATGCAAGAAGGGAAATAATCAAGATTAGAGCAGAGATCAATGAGGTAGAAACGAGAGATACAGTAGAACGTATCAATGAAACTAGAAGCTGGTTTTTTGAAAGAATCAATAAGATCGATAAACCATTGGCCACACTAATCCAAAAGAAAAGAGAGAAAGTCCAAATTAGTAAAATTATGAATGAAAAGGGAGAGATCACAACTAACACCAAGGAAATAGAAACAATCATCAGAAATTATTACCAACAGTTATATGCCAATAAGCTAAGCCACCTAGATGAAATGGATGCATTCCTGGAAAACTACAAACTCCCAAAATTGAACCAGGAAGAAATTGACAACCTGAATAGAACGATATCTAGCAATGAGATTGAAGCAGTGATCAAAAACCTCCCAAAAAACAAGAGCCCAGGACCTGATGGATTCCCTGGGGAATTCTACCAAACTTTCAAAGAAGAAATAACACCAATTCTCCTGAAGCTGTTCCAAAAAATTGAAGCAGAAGGAAAACTTCCAGACTCTTTTTATGAAGCCAGCATTACCCTGATCCCCAAACCAGGCAAAGACCCTACCAAAAAAGATAATTTCAGACCAATATCACTGATGAATATGGATGCAAAGATTCTCAACAAGATCCTAGCAAACAGGATCCAGCAGCACATTAAAAAGATTATCCACCGTGACCAGGTGGGATTCATCCCTGGGTTGCAAGGTTGGTTCAACATTCGCAAATCAATCAGTGTGATAGAACACATCAATAAGAGAAGAGAGAAGAACCACATTGTCCTCTCAATTGATGCAGAAAAAGCATTTGACAAAATCCAGCATCCGTTCCTGATGAAAACGCTTCAAAGTATAGGGATAGAGGGAACATTCCTGAACTTCATAAAATCTATCTATGAAAGACCCACAGCAAATATCATCCTCAATGGGAAAAAGCTTGCAGCCTTCCCGTTGAGATCAGGAACACGACAAGTATGCCCACTCTCACCACTCTTGTTCAACATAGTATTAGAAGTTCTAGCAACAGCAATCAGACAACAAAGAGAAATAAAAGGTATCCAAATTGGCAAGGAAGAAGTCAAACTCTCTCTCTTCGCAGATGACATGATTCTTTATATGGAAAACCCCAAAGACTCCACCCCCAAACTACTAGAACTCATACAGCAATTCAGTAACGTGGCAGGATACAAAGTCAATGTACAGAAATCAGTGGCTTTTTTATACACCAACAATGAAAATACAGAAAGGGAAATTAGAGAATCGATTCCATTTACTATAGCACCAAGAACCATAAGATACCTGGGCATAAACCTAACCAAAGAAGTAAAGGACCTATACTCGAAGAACTACAGAACACTCATGAAAGAAATTGAAGAAGACACAAAAAGATGGAAGACTGTTCCATGCTCCTGGATTGGAAGAATAAACATTGTTAAAATGTCTATACTGCCTAGAGCAATCTATACTTTTAATGCCATTCCGATCAAAATTCCACCGATATTTTTCAAAGAGCTGGAGCAAATAATCCTAAAATTTGTATGGAGCCAGAAGAGACCCCGAATTGCTAAGGAAATGTTGAAAAACAAAAACAAAACTGGCGGCATCACGTTACCCGATTTCAAGCTTTACTACAAAGCTGTGATCACCAAGACAGCGTGGTACTGGCATAAAAACAGACACATAGACCAGTGGAACAGAGTGGAGAGCCCAGATATGGACCCTCAACTCTATGGTCAAATAATCTTCGACAAAACAGGAAAAAATATTCAATGGAAAAAAGACAGTCTCTTCAATAAATGGTGCTGGGAAAACTGGACAGCGATATGTAGAAGAATGAAACTCGACCATTCTCTTACACCGTACACAAAGATAAACTCGAAATGGATAAAAGACCTCAACGTGAGACAGGAATCTATCAGAATCCTAGAGGAGAACATAGGCAGTAACCTCTTCGATATCAGCCACAGCAACTTTTTTCAAGATATGTCTCCAAAGGCCAAGGAAACAAAAGCAAAAATGAACTTTTGGGACTTCCTCAAGATCAAAAGCTTCTGCACAGCAAAGGAAACAGTCAACAAAACAAAGAGGCAACCCACGGAATGGGAGAAGATATTTGCAAATGACAGTACAGACAAAAGGTTGATATCCAGGATCTATAAAGAACTTCTCAAACTCAACACACACAAAACAGATAATCATATCCAAAAATGGGCAGAAGATATGAACAGACACTTCTCCAACGAAGACATACAAATGGCTATCAGACACATGAAAAAATGTTCATCATCACTAGCCATCAGGGAGATTCAAATTAAAACCACATTGAGATACCACCTGACACCAGTTAGAATGGCCAAAATTAGCAAGACAGGAAACAACGTGTGTTGGAGAGGATGTGGAGAAAGAGGAACCCTCTTACACTGTTGGTGGGAATGCAAGTTAGTGCAGCCACTTTGGAGAACAGTGTGGAGATTCCTCAAGAAATTAAAAATAGAGCTTCCCTATGACCCTGAAATTGCACTGCTGGGTATTTACCCCAAAGATACAGATGTAGTGAAAAGAAGGGCCATTTGTACCCCAATGTTTATTGCAGCAATGGCTACGGTCGCCAAACTGTGGAAAGAACCAAGATGCCCTTCAACGGATGAATGGATAAGGAAGATGTGGTCCATATACACAATGGAGTATTATGCCTCCATCAGAAAGGACGAATACCCAACTTTTGTAGCAACATGGACGGGACTGGAAGAAATTATGCTGAGCGAAATAAGTCAAGCAGAGAGAGTCAAGTATCATATGGTCTCACTTATTTGTGGAGCATAACAAATAACAGGGAGGACATGGGGAGATGGAGAGGAGAGGGAGTTGAGGGAAACTGGAAGGGGAGATGAACCATGAGAGACTATGGACTCTGAAAAACAACCAGAGGGTTATGAAGGGGCGGCGGGGGGGTGGGGGGGTTGGGAGGTTGAGGGACCAGGTGGTGGGTAATGAGGAGGGCACGTACTGCATGGAGCACTGGGTGTGATGCCAAAACAATGAACACTGTTATGCTGTAAATAAACAAATAAAAATAAATAAATTTAAAAAAAATAAATAAAAAAAAATAAAAGGGAATGACCCGGGGCGCCTGGGTGGCTCAGTGGGATAAGCCTCTGCCTTCCGCTCAGGTCATGATCTCGGAGTCCTGGGATCCAGCCCTGCATCGGGCTCTCTGCTCAGCATGAAGCCTGCTTCCTCCTCTCTCTCTGCCGGTCTCTCTGCCTACTTGTGATCGCTCTCTCTCTCTGTCAAATAAATAAATAAAATATTTAAAAAAAAATAAAAGGGAATGGCTCTATTTGTTCAGAGTCAAAGGCTACTTCTAAGACTTGGAGTCTAGAGCAGAGGTCATAGTCTAGCAGCACACAGATAGATACCTTTCATTTGGTCTTTGTAGTGTTCCAAAGCTGTTGCATATATTTTTAAAAAATTATTTCCAGCTTTTTGGTAAATATCTGAATGTTGGGCAACCCCAAGTTCACACTGCCACATAGCAATAATCCGGTGATATAATGATTGTTAAGAGAAATTTTGAAGATGGCAAATGACATTCAAGAGCAAGTTTCTGTGATTTTCCCAAAGCAAGAATTATCTCTACAACAGCACCCCCAAAGTTATGGCCATATAGTTTATGCTTTACAAATTCTAGAAATAGGGAATCCATTATTTTTTATTGGCCTTTAATTTATTATTATGTAGTATTTCATACAAACAGAATCACACATACACATATTAGAAGGTATATAGAATAATGAAATAAATGGCTTTTTCTCCACCATCCATCTTAAGAAATATAATACCAATACTTTTGAAAGTTCCTGTGTCCTCTCCCAGCTGAATTGTCTCTCTGCACTGAGGGTAGATGCCACTCTGACTGCTGACTTTATAGTTCCCTTGGTAAACTCTTATTCTGAGAATTATTCTAATAGTTCACTTATAATAACTTGGGGTTTTTCTATGCACACAATCATTTCATTTGAGAAAATTAATTCCTATTTTTCCTTTCCAATCTTTATATCTTTTATTTTTCTTGAGCTATCGTACAGATTAAGTTACCTGATTCAATGTTGCCAGGACGTGGTAATAATAGGGGCATCCTTTTTTTTTTTTTTTTCATGATTCCAAATATTCTTTTATTAACACATGATGTATTATTTGTTTCAGGGGTACATGTCTGTAATTCATCAGTCTTATACAACTCAAAGTACTCACCATAGCACATACCCTCCCCAATGTACATCACCCAGCCACCCCATACCTCCCACCCCCCCCCTCCCCTCCAGCAACCCTCAGTTTGTTTCCTGAGATTAAGAATTTCTTATGATTTGTCTCCCTCTCTGGTTTCATCTTATTTCATTTTTTGCCCTCCATTCTCCTATGATCCTCTGTCTTGTTTCTCAAATTCTTCATGTCAGTGAGATCATATGATAATTGTCTTTCTCCAATTGACTTATTTCACTTAGCATAATACACTCTAGTTCCATCCATGTCTTTGTAAATGGCATGATTTCATTTTTATGGCTGCATAGTATTCCATTGTACATATATACCACATCTTCTTTATACATTTACCTGTTGATGGACATCTAGATTCTTTCCATAGTTTGACTATTGTGGACACTGATGCTATAAATATTTGGATGCATGTGCCCCTTCAGATCATACATTTGTACCTTTAGGGTAAATTACCCAGAAGTCAGATTGCTAGGTTGTAGGGTAGCTCTGTTTTCAACTTTTTGAGGAACCTACATACTGTTTTCCACAGAGGCTGCACCATCTTGCATTCCCACCAACAATGTAGGAGGGTTCCCCTTATTGCGCATCCTCACCAACACTTATTATTTCTTCACTGGTTAATTTTAGCCATTCTGACTGGTATGAGGTGGTATCTTACTGTGGTTTGGATTTGTATTTCCCTGATGCTGAGTGATGTTGAGCACTTTTTTGTGTGTCTGTTGGCCATTTGGATGTCCTCTTTGCAGAAATGTCTGTTCGTGTCTTCTATTTCTTGAATGGATTATTTGTTCTTTGGGTGTTTGGTTTGATAAGTTCTTTCTAGATTTTGGATATTAGCCCTTTGTCTGATATGTCATTTGCAAATATCTTTTCCCATTCTGTCAGTTGTCTTTTGATTTGGTTGACTGTTTCCTAGGGAGTCCAAAAGCTTTTGATCATGATGAGGTCCCAATAGTTCAATTTTGCCCTTACTTCCCTTGCCTTTGGTGATGTTTCTAAGAAGAAGTTGCTGTGGCTGAGGTTGAAGAGGTTGTTGTCCGTGTTCTCCTTGTTCTCGTTAAGGATTTTGATGGATTTCTGTCTCACACTGATGTCTTTCATCCATTTTGAGTCTATTTTTGTGTGTGGTGTAAGGAAATGGCCCAGTTTCATTCTTCTGCATGTGGCTGTCCAATTTTCCCAATACCATTTGGTGAAGAGACTGTCTTTTTTTTAAATATTTTATTTATTTGACAGAGAGAAATCACAACTAAGCAGAGAGGCAGGCAGAGAGAGAGGAGGAAGCAGGCTCCCTGCAGAGCAGAGAGCCCGATGTGGGGCTCGATCCCAGGACCCTGGGATCATAACCTGAGCCGAAGGCAGAGGCTTTAACTCACTGAGCCACCCAGGTGCCCTGAGACTGTCTTTTTTCCATTGGACATTCTTTCCTGTTTTGATGAAGATTAGTTGACCATAGAGTTGATGGTCCATTTCTGGGCTCTGTATTCTGCTCCATTGATCTGTGTGTCTGTTTTTGTGCCAGTACCATACTGTCTTGATGATTACAGCTTTGTAACAGAGCTTGAAGTCTGGAATTGTTAGACTGCCAACTTTAGTTTTCTTTTTCAACATTCCTCTGGCTATTTGGGATCTTTTATGGCTCCATATAAGTCTTGGGATTACTTGTTCCCTTTCTTTGAAAAAAGCTGATGGTATTTTGATAGGGATTGCATTAAACTTGTAGATTGCTCTAGGTAGCATAGACATTTTCACAGTATTTGTTCTTCCGATCCATGAGCATGGAAAGTTTTTCCATTTCTTTGTGTCTTCCTCAATTTTTTTCATGAGTACTTTATAGTTTTCTGAGTACAGATTCTTCTCCTTTTTGGTTAGGTTTAGTCCTAGGAATCTTATGGTTTTGGGTGAAATTGTAAATGGGATCAACTCCTCAATTTCTCTTTCTTCTGTCTTGTCATTGGTGTATAGAAATGCAACTGATTTCTGTGCATTGATTTTATATCCTGACACTTTACTGAATTCCTGTATAAGTTCTAGAAGTTTTAAAGTGGAGTCTTTTGGTTTTTCCATATAAAGTATCATATCATCTGGAAAGAGTGAGAGTTTGACCTCTTCTTTCCTGATTCAGATGCCCATTATTTCTTTTTGTTGCCTGATTGCTGAGGCTAGGACTTCTAGTACTATGTTGCATAGCAGTGGTGATAGTGGACAGCCCTGCCATGTTCCTGACCTTAGGGGAAAAGCTCTCAGTTTTTCTGCATGAAAATGATATTTGCTGTGTGTTTTTCATAGATGGATCTTATGATATTGAGGTATGTACTCTCTATCCCTCCACTGAGAAGAGTTTTGATCAGGAAAGGATGCTGTACTTTGTCAAATGCTTTTTCAGCATCTATTGAGAGTACAATATGGATCTTGTTCTTTCTTTTATTAATGTATTATATCACATTGATTGATTCGTGGATGTTGAACAAAATTGCAGCCCTGGAATAAATCCCACTTGGTCGTGGTGAATAATCCTTTTAATGTACTGTTGGATCCTATTGGCTAGAATTATGGGGAGAATTTTTGCATTCATGCTCATCAGGACTATTGGTCTGTAATTCTCCTTTTTGATGGGGTCTTTGTCTGGTTTTGGGATCAAGGTAATGCTGGTCTCATAAATGAGTTTGGAAGTTTTCCTTCCATTTTTGTATTTTGAAACAGTTACAGGAGAATAGGTATTAATTCTTCTTTAAATGATTGGTAGAATTCCCCTGGGAAGCCCTCTGGCCCAGGGCTCTTGTTTGTTGGGAGATTTCTGATGAATGCTTCAATCTCCTTACTGGTTATGAGTCTGTTCAGGTTTCCCATTTCTTCCTGGTTCAGTTTTGGTAGTTTATATGTCTCTAGGAATGCATCAATTTCTTCCAGAATGTCAAATTTGCTGGTGTATAGATGCTCATAATATGTTCTTATAACTTTATATTTCTTTGATGTTGATTGTTATCTCTCCTCTTTCATCAATGATTTTATTAATTTGGGTCATTTCTCTTTGGTAAGTCTGGCCAGGGGTTTATCAATCTTATTAATTCTTTCAAAGAAACAGCTCCTAGTTTTGTTGATCTATTCTACTGTTCTTTTGTTTCTATTTCATTGATTTCTCCTCTGATCTTTATCATTTCTCTTCTCCTGCTGGGTTTAGACTTTCTTTGTTATTCTTTCTCCAGCTTCTTTAGGTGCAGGTTTAAGTTGTGTATTTGAGACCTTTCTTGTTCCTTGAGAAAGGCTTCCATTGGTCTATACTTCCCTCTTGGGCCCACCTTTGCTGTGTCCCAAAGATTTTGAACAGTTGTGTTTTCATTTTCATTTGTTTCCATGATTTTTTAAAAAATTCTTTAATTTCCTGGTTGACCCATTCATTCTTTAGTAGGATGCTCTTCAGCCTCTCTGTATTTGAGTGTTTTCCACCTTTCCTCTTGTGGTTGAGTTCTAGTTTCAAAGAATTGTGGTCTGAAAATATGCAGGGAATGATCCCAGTCTTTTGGTACCAGTTGAGACCTGATTTGTGACCCAGGATGTGATCTATTCCAGAGAATGTTCCATGCTCACTAGAGAAGAATGTGTATTCTGTTGCATTGGGATGGAATGTTCTGAATATATCTGTAATGTCCATTTGCTCCAGTGTGTCATTTAAAGTCTGTATTTCCTTGTTGACCTTTTGCGTAGATGGTCTGTCCATTTCAGTGAGGGTGGTGTTAAAGTCCCTTACTATCATTGTATTATTGTTGATGTCTTTCTTTGATTTTGTTATTATTTGATTTATATAATTGGCTGCTTTCATGTTAGGGCATAGATATTTAAAATCGTTAAGTCTTTGGAGTGCCTGGGTGGCTCAGTGGGTTAAAGCCCCTGCCTTCACCTCAGGTCATGATCCCAGGGTCCTGGGATCAAGCTCTACATTGGGCTCTCTGCTCAGCAGGGAGCCTGCTTCCCCCTCTCTCTGCCTGCTTCTTTGCTTACTTGTGATCTCTGTCTGTCAAATAAGCAAATAAAATCTTAAAAAAAATTGTTAGGTCTTCTTGTTGGACAGACCCTTTAAGTACAATATGGTGTCCTTCCTCGTCTCTTATTATAGTCTTTGGCTTAGAATCTAATTTGTCTGATATAAGGATTGCCACCCCAGCTTCCTTTTGATGTCCATTAGCATGGTAAATTGTTTTTCACCCCTTCATTTTAAATCTGGAGGTGTCTGTGGGTTTAAATGAGTTTCTTGCAGACAGCCTATCCATGGGTTTTGTTTTTTTATCCATTCTGATACCCTGTGTCTTTTGATTAGGGCATTTTGCCCATTTGCATTCAGGGTAACTACTGAAAGATATATATCTAGTGCCATTGTATTGCCTGTAAGGTGACTGTTACTGTATATTGTCTTTGTTCCTTTCTGGTCTGTTACTTTTAGGGTCTCTCTTTGCTTAGAGGACCTCCTTGAATATTTCCTGTAGGGTTTGTTGTCTGCAATTTTTTTTTTTTTTTAGTTTTTGTTTGTCCTGGAAGTTTTTATCTCTCCTTTTATTTTCAATGACAGCCTCATATATAGTTATATATATATATATATATATATATATATATATATATATATAGTATTCTTGGCTGTATATTTTTCTCATTTAGTCCTCTGAGTATATCATGCCAGTCCTTTCTAGTCTTCCAGGTCTCTGTGGATAGGTCTGCTGCCAATCTAATATTTCTACCATTATATGTTACAGACCTCTTGTCCCAAGCTGCTTTCAGGATTTTCTCTTTGTCACTGAGACTTGTAAGTTTTACTATTAAATGATGGGATGTTGAGCTATTTTTGTTAATTTTGAGGGGTCTTCTCTGTGCCTCCTGGAATTTGATGCTTGTTCCCTCCCCCAAATTAGGGAAGTTCTATACTATAATTTATTCCAATAATCCTTCTGTCCCTATCTTTCTTCTTCTGGGATCCCAATTATTCTAATATTGTTTCATCTTATGGGATCACTTATCTCTTGAATTCTCTCCTCATGGTCCAGTAGTTGTTTGACTCTCTTTTTCACAGTTTCTTTATTCTCCATCATTTGGTCTTCTATGTCACTAATTCTCTCTTCTGCCTCATTTTATAACCTAGCAGTAAGATCCTCCATTTTTTAAAATATTTTATTTGTTTATTTGACAGACGGAGATCATAAGTAGGCAGAAAAGCAGGCAGAGAGAGAGGAGGAAGCAGGCTCCCTGTTGAGCAGAGAGCCTGATGCAAGTCTGGATCACAGGACCCTGAGATCATGACCAGAGCTGAAGGCAGAGGTTTTAACCCACTGAGCCACCCAGGCGCCCTAAGATCCTCCATTTTTTATTGTACCTTATTAATATTTTTTTTAAATTTTCAACTTGGTTAGATTTTAGTCCTTTTATTTATCCAGAAATGGCTTTTATTTCTCCAAAAAGGGATTCTCTAGTATTTCCTATGCTTTTTTCAGGCCCAGCTATCATCCTGATAACCGTCATTCTATACTCTGGTTCTGACATCTTACTAATGCCCATATTGATTAGGTCCCTAGCCATCAGTACTGCTTCTTTTTCTTTTTTTTTGAGTTTTGTTTTTCACCTTTTCATTTTACCCAGAAAGGAATATATGGATGAGAGAACCAAATACTAAAAGGGTAGGAATAACCCCCAGAAAAAATATACACTAACCAAATCAGAAGAGACCTGAAACCAACTGGGGGGAGAAGAAAGGAGAAAGAATAGATAGATAGATAGATAGATAGATAGATAGTCACACACTTGATTTTGGGTATATTTTGGTCTGTTAGAAGAAACTGCCTCCTCAAAGTTTAAAGAAAGAAAAACATATGTGTGTGTGTGTGTGTGTGTGTGTGTGTGTGTGTGTGTGTGTATATATATATATATATATATGCGTGTGTGTATATATATACACACAAACAAAAATAAGGGTAAAGGCAATGAAGGGATGGACTATGACTGTAAAGATGAAAGTTAAAAGACATTATAAAAAAAGGAATTGATAAGAAGTTGGTTGAAAAAAAGAAAAAAAAAGGGAAAAAGGGGAAAGAAATGTGATCAGGCTGGCGACTAGAACAAAGCCATATGTTAGATGTAGGGTGTATTTTGATCTCTTAGGAGAAACTGTATCCCAAAATTTTAAGGAAAGAAAAACTTATATGTATCCAAAAAAAAAAAAGTTAAATACAACAAAGGGGTAGAATATAATTATAACAATGAAAATTTAAAAATATTTTTACAAAAGTATTGGTAAGATAAAATAGTTAAAAATGGTTAAAATAGGAAAGAGGAAAATTTTTAAAAATAGAATAGGAAAAAAATAAAATAAAATAAATTAACTTTGAAAGACTAAAGAGTCATGGGGGGAAAGCCATGAATTCTATGTGTTGCTTTCCCCTAGCCCTGGAGTTCTGCATTTCATTGATCAATGAACTTGGTCTTGCCTGGATGTTCTTGCTGATCTTCTGGGAGAGGGGCCTGTTGCAGTGAATCTCAAATATCTTTGCCTGAGGCAGAATTGCACAACCCTTGCCAGTGGCCCGGCTAAATAATCTCCTTGGGCCTACTCTCAGTAGCTTTTGACCCCTGAACTCTTTCCATAGAGCTTTGGAAGGTGGGAATGAAGATGGCAGCTTCCAGTCTCGAGCCCAGAGGAGCCAAGAGCTCAGGGCCCCACTCCTCAGTGTACTCTCAGAGAAAAGCAGTCAATCCACCTGTCTCCCTGGTCTCTGGCCATGTTCCTAACTTACCGAGCCTGTGACCAAGTATTTCTATCTCTGGTGCATGACCCCATTTGAAGTCTCCAAACCCAGCAGATTGTTTTTGTGCACTCCCATGCCACTCTTCCCAGGGGAAGAAGGTGAGTCTTCCTGTATCTGCCAGTTGTGGGGTCCCTGCTCAAAGACTAGTGGCCAGACTGTGTCTCAGATATGGTTTGTGGTTACCCTGAGCTGAGAGCCCCTCCTTGGCTCCATCTCTGTACTGGTTTCCCTGCTCCAAAACCTGAGAGCTCTGTCACACTCAGACACCCTTGATCTTTTTGTGACCCCGTGTGTCCTGAGACCACACTGTCCCCACAAGTGTTCCACCCCCACTTAACCTCTGCAGCAATGTCCCTCAGTGGAGCAGACCTCTAAAAGTTCAGATTATTTAAAGAGGTATTTGTTAAAATATTTTATTTATTTATTTGACAGAGATCACAATTAGGCAGAGAGGCAGGCAGAGGAAGGGGGGAAGCAGGGTCCCTGCTGAGCAGAGACACCCCAATATGGTGCTTGATCTCAGGAGTCTGGGATCATGACGTGAGCTGAAGGCAGCTGAGACCCACTGAGCCATGCAGACACCCCTAAAAGTTCAGATTTTGTGCTCTGCTGCTCTATCACTTGCGGAGAGCCAGCCCCTCCCAACTAAAGTCTATCTCCCCATTATGGCACCTTGGATTCACTTCTTCATACATCTTACCTTCCAGAAAGGGGTCGCTTTTCTGTTCACAGAATTGGTGCTATTCTTCCCTTTGATCTCATGTTGAGTTTTTGGGTGTTCAGAATGGTTTGATAACTATCTAGCTGAATTCCTGGGACCAGAATAATTTAGGTCTCCTACTTCTCTGCCATCTTGCCTCTCTTTACTACCATTTTTACACTGTCCCTTCTCCCTACTTTTTTTTTTTTGAGCGTTTGAAAGTAATTCTCAGAAGTCATTTCATTTAATCTATAAGTACAATAGTGTGTACTTCTAACAGAGAAGAGCTTTTAAGAACACTCATGATTACCCCCCCATAATAATACCACAACACTCATGATTACCCCCCATAATAATACCACAACACCCATGATTAATCCCATAATAGTAATTCCTTAATATCACCTAATATTCAGGCCGAGTTCAATTTTTCCTGATTTTCCAAACTACTGTAATTTTACTATTGGTTCATTTAACCAGGATACAAAAAAGTGCATAATTTCATTTGGTTAATATTTATTTTCTTTTTCTTTTCTTTTCTTTTCCTTTTGCCTCAGAAGAAGGAATATTCTTCCCTCTTTCAAACACTAATCCCATAGGTAATATGTTTCTTAAATCCCTTTTAGCATCAAAGTTTTCTCTTCTTTTTGAAAAGGCTATTCATTTGATGAAACAATCATTTGTACTATAGAGTGTATTGTCTTCTGTATTTAGGATTTAATTTTTTTAATTTTTTTAAAGATTTTATTTATTTATTTGACAGACTGAGAGAGATCAGAAGTAGGCAGAGAGGCTGGCATAGAAAGGGGGAAGCAGGCTCCCCACTGAGCAGAGAGCCCAACATGGGGCTCAATCCCAGGACCTGGGGACCATGACCTGAGCCAAAGGTAGAGGCTTTAACCCACTGAGCCACCCAGGCGCCCCTAGGATTTAATTTTTGAACTGTTATTTAACATGTTTTTCCATCATTTGTGGTTCTGAAAATTAGAACCAGAGAACTCATTAAATTTAGGCTTTTCCTCTTAAAAAATGGTTAAAATTTTGAAATATTTATTTGGCAAAATTCCTCTATAGGTGGTGCTGTGTACTTTCTATTATATCACATTAGGAGATAAATAGTATCTGATTGTCTCACTTTTAGTGATCATCTGGTTCTGTTGTGTCAGCCCAATCCATCTGTTATAAATTGTCCCATCTACCTTTCACCCAGTGCTTTTGGCAGTCATTGTTGATCATTATCTGTGTCAGTGATTTCATTAGAGATTGCAAAATAGTAATTTTCTAGTCATTAACTCTTCCTGCATTTATTAGCTGTGATTCTTTTATAAAGAAGAAATTTCATCAGTTATTTGGTTACCTTGAAAAGCAGTCTAAATAGGAAAGAAAAGATAATGCTTCATTCTTTTCTTTTATGTATCAATTTCAGAATGATTTGGCATTCTAGTAATCTTCAAAGACATTAATGATGGCATAAAGTTATCATTATAAATACATGATTTTTTATATTTTTTTTGTTTTTTAAAGTATATTTTTACATATTTGGTGTGTCTCAGCCTACTGAAATCATACTTACTTTTGATGCTCAGATTATCTCCTCTTTGACCAGTGGGAATTCATTCAAGTTGGATCCAGTGTGCTACTGATGTGCCCCCAGTAGTCTTTAAGTACCTTGATTTCTTTTTTTTTAGAAGTTCTAGTATTTTCTTTTCTTTTCTCTTCTATCTATCAATAATCACTCTCAATGTGAATGGCCTAAATGCACCCATAAAATGAAACAGGTTGCAGATCCATCCATATGTTGTCTACAAGAGACCCATTTTGAAACTACAGATACACCCAGACTGAAAGTGAAGGGATGGAGAAGCATCTTTCATTCCAATGGGCCTCAAAAGAAGGCTGGGGTAGCAATTCTCATATCAGATAAATTAGATTTTAAACTAAAGACTGTAGTCAGAGATACAGAAGGACACTACTATAATTCTTAAAGGGACTATCCGCCAAGATGATCTAACAATTGTGAATATCTATGCCCCCAATATGGGAGCACCCAATTCCATAAGAAAACTATTAATCAAGATAAAGAGTCATATGGATGTGAATACATTAATAGTAGGAGATTCTAACACGCCTCTCTCAGTAATAGACAGATCATCAAAGCAGAAAATCAATAAAGAAATAAGAGCATTGAATGAAACATTGGACCAGATGGACCTCATATATACAGAACATTCCACCCTAAAACAAGAGAATACTCATTCTTCTCAAGTGCATATGGAACCTTCTCCAGAATAGACCACATACTGGGTCACAAATCAGGACTCAACCAATACCAAAAAATTGACATTATTCCCTGCATATTCTCAGATCACAATGCTTTGAAACTGGAACTCAATCACAAGGAAAAGTTCAGAAGGAACTCAAACAACTGGAAGTTAAAGACCACCTTGCTTAAGAATGCTTGGATCAACCAAGAGATCAAAGAAGAACTTAAACAATTCATGGAAACCAATGAGAATGAAGACACTTCAGTCCAGAACCTATGGGATACAGCAAAGGAGGTTCTAAGGGGGAAATACATAGCCAGCAAAGCCTCCCTCAAAAAAATTGAAAAATCCAGAATACACCAGCTGTCTCTACACCTTAAAGAACTGGAGAATCAACAACAAATCAAACCAACTCCACACGCAAGAAGGGAAATAATCAAGATTAGAGCAGAGATCAATGAGGTAGAAACCGGAGATACAGTAGAACATATCAATGAAACTAGAAGCTGGTTTTTTGAAAGAATCAATAAGATCGATAAACCATTGGCCACACTAACCCAAAAGAAAACAGAGAAAGCCCAAATTAATAAAATTATGAATGAAAAGGGAGAGATCACAACTAACACCAAGGAAGTAGAAACAATCATCAGAAATTATTACCAACGGTTATATGCCAATAAGCTAAGCAACCTAGATGAAATGGATGCATTCCTGGAAAACTACAAACTCCCAAAATTGAACCAGGAAGAAATTGACAACCTGAATAGACCGATATCTAGTAACGAGATTGAAGCAGTGATCAAAAACCTCCCAAAAAACAAGAGCCCAGGACCTGATGGATTCCCTGGGGAATTCTACCAAACTTTCAAAGAAGAAATAACACCAATTCTCCTGAAGCTGTTTCAGAAAATTGAAGCAGAAGGAAAACTTCCAGACTCTTTTTATGAAGCCAGCATTACCCTGATCCCCAAACCAGGCAAAGACCCTACCAAAAAGGAGAATTTCAGACCAATATCACTGATGAATATGGATACTAAGATTCTCAACAAGATCCTAGCAAACAGGATCCAGCAGCACATTAAAAAGATTATCCACCGTGACCAGGTGGGATTCATCCCTGGGTTGCAAGGATGGTTCAACATTCGCAAATCAATCAATGTGATAGAACACGTCAATAAGAGAAGAGAGAAGAACCACATGGTCCTCTCAATAGATGCAGAAAAAGCATTTGACAAAATCCAGCATCTGTTCCTGATGAAAACGCTTCAAAGTATAGGGATAGAGGGAACATTCCTGAACTTCATAAAATCTATTTATGAAAGACCCACAGCAAATATCATCCTCAATGGGAAAAAGCTTGCAGCCTTCCCATTGAGATCAGGAACACGACAAGGATGCCCACTCTCACCACTCTTGTTCAACATGGTATTAGAAGTCCTAGCAACAGCACTCAGACAACAAAGAGAAATAAAAGGTATCCAAATTGGCAATGAAGAAGTCAAACTCTCTCTCTTTGCTGATGACATGATTCTTTATATGGAAAACTCTTTTTTAAAGAATTTTATTTATTTTTTTGTCAGAGAGAGAGAGAGTGTGTGTGTGCATGCACAGCAGGGGGAAGTAAGGCAGAGGTAGAAGCATGCTCCTTGCTGAGCAAGCAGACAAATGCAGGACTGGATCCCAGGATGCTGGGATCATGACCTGAGCCAAAGGCAGATGCTTAACCAATAAATTGAGCCACTTGGGTGTTCCAAGTTCCTTGATTTATGTTTGACAAGATGTACCAGGCTGTTTTTGTATTTTTCCTTCCAAAAATGTGGGATAAGTTATTTGTCCAAAAATTTTTGATTCTTTATAAAGGGTAATAATATTTAGAGACCATGGTCTTGGAGTTAGAGGTGTGTTTATTGGTTCTACATCTTTTTAAAAATAGTAATACTGAGGGCACCTGGGTAGCTCAGTTGTAAGGCATCCACCTTTGGTTCAGGTCATGATCCTGGGGTCCTGTGATCAAGCCCAGGTAGGGCTCCCTGCTCTGTAGGAGGCCTGCTTCTCCCTCCCCCAGTCTCCCTGCTTATATTCTCTCTTTCTGTTAAATGAGTAAATAAAATCTTGTTTAAAAATAGCAATACTGGGGTCAAGATGGCGGAGAAGTAGCAGCCTGAGACTATATCAGGTAGCAGGAGATCAGCTCGATAGCTTATCTAAACATTGCAAACACCTACAAATCCAACGGGAGAACGAAGAGAAGAAGAACAGCAACTCTAGAAACAGAAAATCAACCACTTTCTGAAAGGTAGGACTGGCGGAGAAGTGAATCTAAAACGACGGGAAGATAGACCGCGGGGGGAGGGGCCGGCTCCCGGCAAGCGGCAGAGCAACGGAGCACAAATCAGGACTTTTAAAAGTCTGTTCCACTGAGGGACATTGCTCCAGAGGCTAAACCAGGGTGAAGCCCACGCGGGGTCAGCGTGGCCCCAGGTCCCGCAGGGTCACAGAAGGATCGGGGGTGTCAGAGTGTCGGAGAGCTTGCAGGTATTAGAATGGAGAAGCCAGCTGCAGAGACAGAGCCGAGGACTAAATTCTCAGCTCGGGGTTACCTTGAGCTGGTCGCGGGCTGGGTGAGCTCGGAGCGCGGCTAGAGGCTGGGGATACGGGAGTGATTGGGTGCTGTCCTCTGGGGGCGCACTGAGGAGTGAGGCCCCAGGCTCTCGGCTCCTCCGGGCCGGAGACTAGGAGGCCGCCATTTTCATTCCCGTCCTCCGGAACTCTACGGAAAGCGTTCAGGGAACAGAAGCTCCCAAAAGCGAACCCGAGACGATTACTTAGTCCGGGCGCCGGTAAGGGCGGTGCAATCCCGCCTCGGGCAAAACACTTGAGAGTCACTACAACAGGCCCCTCCCCCAGAAGATCAACAAAATATCCAGCCAGGACGAAGTTCATATATCAAGGAGAAAGCAGGTTCAATTCCTAAGACAGCAGAGTTTTCCAGAGGAGGAGAAAGCAAAGCACGGAACTCATGGCTTTCTCCCTATGATTCTTTAGTCTTGCGGCTACTTCAATTTTTTTTTTCTTTTTTCAATTTTTTTTTCTTTTTTCTTTCTTCTTCTGCTAAATTTTTTTAAAACTTTTACCCTTTTCTTTTTTAACGTTTTTTGACTAGTTCATCTAAATATATATATTTTTTCTTTCTTTTTTATATTTTTTTATTTGTTTTATTTTTTAAATTTTTTTATTTTTTTTTCTCTTTTTTTTTCTTTTTTTTTTTTCAGAACCTGTTTTTATCCCCTTTCTCCCCCCCACAATTAGGGGTCTCTTCTGATTTGGTTACAGCGCATTTTACTGGGGTCTTTGCCACCCTTTTAGTAGTTTATTTGCTCCTTCATATCCTCTTATCTGGACAAAATGACAAGGCGGAAAAAATCACCACAAACAAAAGAACAAGAGACAGTACCGAAGGCTAGGGACATAATCAACACAGACATTGGTAATATGTCAGATCAAGAGTTCAGAATGACGATTCTGAACATTCTAGCCGGGCTCGAAAAAGGCATGGAAGATATTAGAGAAACCCTCTCTGGAGATATTAAAGCCCTTTCTGGAGAAATTAAAGAACTAAAATCTAACCAAGTTGAAATCAAAAAAGCTATTAATGAGGTGCAATAAAAAATGGAGGCTCTCACTGCTAGGATAAATGAGGCAGAAGAAAGAATTAGTGATATAGAAGACCAAATGACAGAGAATAAGGAAGCCGAGCAAAAGAGGGACAAACAGCTACTGGACCATGAGGGGAGAATTCGAGAGATAAGTGACACCATAAGACGAAACAACATTAGAATCATTGGGATTCCAGAAGAAGAAGAAACAGAGAGGGGAGCAGAAGGTCTATTGGAGAGAATCATTGGAGAGAATTTCCCTAATATGGCAAAGGGAACAAGCATCAAAATCCAGGAGAGGCAGAGAACCCCCCTCAACGTCAACAAGAATAGGTCCACACCCCGTCACCTAATAGTAAAATTTACAAGTCTTAGTGACAAAGAGAAAATCCTGAAAGCAGCCCGAGAAAAGAAGTCTATAACATACAATGGTAAAAATATTAGATTGGCGGCAGACTTATCCACAGAGACCTGGCAGGCCAGAAAGAGCTGGCATGATTTATTCAGAGCACTCAACGAGAAAAACATGCAGCCAAGAATACTCTATCCGGCTAGGCTATCATTGAAAATAGAAGGAGAGATAAAAAGCTTCCAGGACAAACAAAAACTGAAAGAATTTGCAAACACCAAACCAGCTCTCCAGGAAATATTGAAAGGGGTCCTCTAAGCAAAGAGAGAGCCTAAAAGTAGTAGATCAGAAAGGTACAGAGACAATATACAGTAACAGTCACCTTACAGGCTAATAATGGCACTAAATTCATATCTCTCAATAGTTACCCTGAATGTTAATGGGCTAAATGCCCCAATCAAAAGACACAGGGTATCAGAATGGATAAAAAAACAAAACCCATCAGTATGTTGCCTACAAGAAACTCATTTTAGACGCGAAGACACCTCCAGATTTAAAGTGAGGGGGTGGAAAACAATTTACCATGCTAATGGGCATCAGAAGAAAGCTGGGGTGGCAATCCTTATATCAGATCAATTAGATTTTAAGCCAAAGACTATAATAAGAGATGAGGAAGGACACTATATCCTACTCAAAGGGTCTGTCCAACAAGAAGATCTAACAATTTTAAATATCTATGCCCCTAACGTGGGAGCAGCCAACTATATCAACCAATTAATAACAAAATCAAAGAAACACATCAATAATAATACAATAATAGTAGGGGACTTGAACACTCCCCTCACTGAAATGGACAGATCATCCAAGCAAAAGATCAACAAGGAAATAAAGGCCTTAAATGACACACTGGACCAGATGGACATCACAGATATATTCAGAACATTTCATCCCAAAGCAACAGAATACACATTCTTCTCTAGTGCACATGGAACCTTCTCCAGAATAGATCACATCCTGGGTCACAAATCAGGTCTCAACCGGTATCAAAAGATTAGGATTATTCCCTGCATATTTTCAGACCACAATGCTCTGAAGCTAGAACTCAATCACAAGAGGAAAGCTGGAAAGAACCCAAATACATGGAGACTAAACAGCATCCTTCTAAAGAATGAATGGGTTAACCAGGAAATTAAAGAAGAATTGAAAAAATTCATGGAAACAAATGATAATGAAAACACAACAGTTCAAAATCTGTGGGACACAGCAAAGGCAGTCCTGAGAGGAAAATATATAGCGGTACAAGCCTTTCTCAAGAAACAAGAAAGGTCTCAAGTACACAACCTAACCCTTCACGTAAAGGAGCTGGAGAAAGAACAAGAAAGAAACCCTAAACCCAGCAGGAGAAGAGAAATCATAAAGATCAGAGCAGAAATCAATGAAATAGAAACCAAAAAAACAATAGAACAAATCAATGAAACTAGGAGCTGGTTCTTTGAAAGAATCAATAAGATTGATAAACCCCTGGCCAGACTCATCAAAAAGAAAAGAGAAAGGACCCAAATCAATAAAATCATGAATGAAAGAGGAGAGATCACAACTAACAGCAAAGAAATGCAGACAATTATAAGAACATACTATGAGCAACTCTACGCCAACAAATTGGACAATCTGGAAGAAATGGATGCATTCCTAGAGACATATAAACTACCACAACTGAACCAGGAAGAAAGAGAAAACCTGAACAGGCCCATAACCAGTAAGGAGATTGAAACAGTCATCAAAAATCTCCAAACAAACAAAAGCCCAGGGCCAGACGGCTTCCCAGGGTAATTCTACCAAACATTTAAAGAAGAACTCATTCCTATTCTCCTGAAACTGTTCCAAAAAATAGAAATGGAAGGAAAACTTCCAAACTCATTTTATGAGGCCAGCATCACCTTGATCCCAAAACCAGACAAGGATCCCACCAAAAAAGAGAACTACAGACCAATATCCTTGATAAACACAGACGCAAAAATTCTCGCCAAAATACTAGCCAATAGGATTCAACAGTACATTAAAAGGATTATTCACCACGATCAAGTGGGATTTATTCCAGGGCTGCAGGGTTGGTTCAACATCCGCAAATCAATCCATGTGATAGAACACATTAATAAAAGAAAGAACAAGAACCATATGATACTCTCAATAGATGCTGAAAAAGCATTTGACAAAGTACAGCACCCCTTCCTGATCAAAACTCTTCAAAGTGTGGGGATAGAGGGCACATACCTCAATATTATCAAAGCCATCTATGAAAAACCCACCGCAAATATCATTCTCAATGGAGAAAAACTGAAAGCTTTTCTGCTAAGGTCAGGAACACGGCAGGGATGTCCATTATCACCACTGCTATTCAACATAGTACTAGAAGTCCTAGCCTCAGCAATCAGACAACAAAAAGAAATTAAAGGCATCCAAATCGGTAAAGAAGAAGTCAAACTATCACTCTTCGCAGATGATATGATACTATATGTGGAAAACCCAAAAGACTCCACTCCAAAACTGCTAGAACTTGTCCAGGAATTCAGTAAAGTGTCAGGATATAAAATCAATGCACAGAAATCAGTTGCATTTCTGTACACCAACAACAAGACTGAAGAAAGAGAAATTAAGGAGTCAATCCCATTTACAATTGTACCCAAAACTATAAGATACCTAGGAATAAACCTAACCAAAGAGACTAAGAATCTATACACAGAAAATTATAAAGTACTCATGAAAGAAATTGAGGAAGACACCAAAAAATGGAAAAATATTCCATGCTCCTGGATTGGAAGAATAAATATTGTGAAAATGTCTATGCTACCTAAAGCAATCTACACATTTAATGCAATCCCTATCAAAATACCATCCATTTTTTTCAAAGAAATGGAACAAACAATCCTCAAATTTATATGGAACCAGAAAAGACCTCGAATAGCCAAAGGAATATTGAAGAACAAAGCCAAAGTTGGTGGCATCACAATTCCGGACTTCAAGCTCTATTACAAAGCTGTCATCATCAAGACAGCATGGTACTGGCACAAAAACAGACACATAGATCAGTGGAACAGAATAGAGAGCCCAGAAATCGACCCTCAACTCTATGGTCAACTAATCTTCGACAAAGCAGGAAAGAATGTCCAATGGAAAAAAGACAGCCTCTTCAATAAATGGTGCTGGGAAAATTGGACAGCCACATGCAGAAAAATGAAATTGGACCACTTCCTTACACCACACACGAAAATAGACTCCAAATGGATGAAGGACCTCAATGTGAGAAAGGAATCCATCAAAATCCTTGAGGAGAATGCAGGCAGCGACCTCTTCGACCTCAGCCGTAGCAACATCTTCCTAGGAACAACGGCAAAGGCAAGGGAAGCAAGGGCAAAAATGAACTATTGGGATTTCATCAAGATCAAAAGCTTTTGCACAGCAAAGGAAACAGTTAACAAAACCAAAAGACAACTGACAGAATGGGAGAAGCTATTTGCAAACGACATATCAGATAAAGGGCTAGTATCCAAAATCTATAAGGAACTTAGCAAACTCAACACCCAAAGAACAAACAATCCAATCAAGAAATGGGCAGAGGACATGAACAGACATTTCTGCAAAGAAGACATCCAGATGGCCAACAGACACATGAAAAAGTGCTCCACGTCACTCGGCATCAGGGAAATACAAATCAAAACCACAATGAGATATCACCTCACACCAGTCAGAATGGCTAAAATTAACAAGTCAGGAAATGACAGATGCTGGCGAGGATGCGGAGAAAGGGGAACCCTCCTCCACTGTTGGTGGGAATGCAAGCTGGTGCAACCACTCTGGAAAACAGCATGGAAGTTCCTCAAAATGTTGAAACTAGAACTACCCTATGACCCAGCAATTGCACTACTGGGTATTTACCCTAAAGATACAAACATAGTGATCCGAAGGGGCACGTGCACCCGAATGTTTATAGCAGCAATGTCTACAATAGCCAAACTATGGAAAGAACCTAGATGTCCATCAACAGATGAGTGGATAAAGAAGATGTGGTATATATACACAATGGAATACTATGCAGCCATCAAAAGAAATGAAATCTTGCCATTTGCGACGACGTGGATGGAACTAGAGCGTATCATGCTTAGTGAAATAAGTCAATCGGAGAAAGACAACTATCATATGATCTCCCTGATATGAGGACATGGAGAAGCAACATGGGGGGTTAGGGGGATAGGAGAAGAATAAATGAAACAAGATGGGATTGGGAGGGAGACAAACCATAAATGACTCTTAATCTCACAAAACAAACTGGGGGTTGCTGGGGGGAGGTGGGATTGGGAGAGTGGGAGGGGGCTATGGACATTGGGGAGGGTAAGTGCTATCGTGAGTGCTGTGAAGTGTGTAAACCTGGCGATTCACAGACCTGTACCCCTGGGGATAAAAATACATTATATGTTTATTAAAAAAAAAAATTTGGAAGGGGAGGCGAACCATAAGAGACTATGGACTCTGAAAAACAACCTGAGGGTTTTGAAGGGTCAGGGCTGGGAGGTTGGGGGAACAGGTGGTGGGTAATGGGGAGGGCACATTTTGCATGGAGCACTGGGTGTTGTGCAAAAGAATGAATACTGTTACGCTGAAAAAATAAATAAAATGGAAAAAAATAAAATAGCAATACTGGGGCGCCTGGGTGGCTCAGTGGGTTAAAGCCTCTGCCTTCAGCTCAGGTAATGATCTCAGGGTCCTGGGATCGAGCCCCACATCGGGCTCTCTGCTCAGCAGGGAGCCTGCCTCCCTCTCTCTCTCTGCCTGCCTTTCTGCCTACTTGTGATCCCTGTCTGTCAAATAAATAAATAAATTCTTTTTAAAAAATAGCAATACTGATATTACAATAAAAAAAACAAGACACCTGAATGCAGTTTTGGTTACTTTTGATTTTTTTTTTTTTACCTTATACTCTATCTTACTAAGGATGTACAGTTCAAGTAATATGTTTAAAGTCACTTGGAATAATTCTGTGTTTATGCTACCAATTTCCTATAGAGTTAGGTTGTTTGTTTTACTTTTTAATTTTGGGGGATTGCTTCTTATTTTTCTATTCAGTTTTGTATTTTAATTATGTAAAACATTTACACGATTCCAAACTCAAACTTGTAAAGATCTTATTGGCTTTATTCAATGACTCATTAATTAAGTAGCATCCAATCTAGCAGATAGGAAGGAGCTCTGAGGAGCTATACAAAATGAAAGACTTTTGTAAGCAGAAAGGAACAGGAACAATGATGTTATAGTAGACTGAAAAGTGGATTAGTTATTGCAAGATTACTTTCTTCTGGGGTTGGCTTGGGTCTATCAGGCAGATGACCTAACTAGTACTGATGAGGCAGTTCCTAAATGCTTGGTCTAAGTTTCCAGTTCTGGCAGAGCAAAAATTATAACTAAGGTAAGTCTCTGTTTACTGATATGGGACTTAGCACAAGTGACTCCAATTTCTGATCTGTTGTCTTCTTTTTAACACTGCAAAACAAGGTACATTCAGACAAGTCTAGCTGCTAGCTCATTTCAGCCCTTCTGTTCTTTTCATCCCTTTTTTATACCCATTTATTATTAGTTTTTGTTTATCTGCTCATTGCTATAATGATTTCTGACATTAAGTACCAGAGTTAGGCCAAACTTCATAGGTTAAGAGTACAGTGCTCCACAGACTGGCTTTACTTTGGACACCAGCCACAAGTTGGGAGTTTCCAAGGCAACCCCCACTTCTGAATAACTGGTCAGGACTTGGGGATTTTCATGACCTCCACAGGTTTGATAATTTGGTAGACTGACTGACAGAGCTCAGAAAGTGCTATATTTACAATTACAGTTTTATTATGGCAAAAAGGATACAAATCAGAATCAGTCACAAGAAGAGATGCATAGGGTGAGGGCAGGGAGGATCTCAAATGGCAAGCTTGTGGTATCTTATCCTTGTGGAGTGAGGAAAAGTCACCCGACCAGCACATTGATGTGTAGCAATATGCAGAGTGTTGTCAACCAGGGAGGATCACTCAAGTTACACATTATTTATTGAGTTTTTGTTGGGATTTCATTTCATAGTCATGATTCAATCATTGGCCATGAGATTGATTTCAGTTTTAAGTGGCATTTCCCCCCTTTTCTGACCCCCCCCCAGATTTGGTTGATATCACCTTGTTCAAAACATTAACCCTCAAATTACTGGGTTGGTCTTTCTGAATAACCAGCCCCCATATTGTGTCATCATCTTAGCAGAAACTATTTAGTGGTCCACCATGAATCATCTTGCAAGCATAAACTCAGGTGGTCTGAGGGGCCAGCATGAGTAACAAAGGCCCTCCTTGGACTTAGGAAACTCTCAGGGTTTAGAGGCCACTTCCCAGCAGTGGGAGACAAAAGTCACCCAGATTTTTAATTATATAGACATTACTTATTCATGTTGAAACTACAAGAAAATCTGTATATTTTCCTTTAATATTTTAATTTAATGATATTAATGCCTCTTAAACACTAAATACACTTTGAATTCCTAGAATAGATTCAGTTTGGTCATGAATATATTATATTTTTCATGGATTTCTGGATTCAGTTTGCTAATATTTTGTTTGTAATTTTTTTATCTATGCTAACCTTGATTATTTTATTAATGCATGCTTTTGATATCAAGGTTATAATAGCTTCAAAGATGAAATGGGGAGTTTGAAATATCTCTTCCTTTAGAACTCACCTGTAACTCCATCATCTGTTCTGCCATAGTGTTTAATTTTAGGGAACATTTTAAACTACTGACTTGATTTCTTTAATAATTATAAACCTATTTAAACTTTCTAGCGGTGTCAGTTTTATCAGGATAGATTTGTTGACACAAAATAAACCAAACCTTTAGAATCTTTAAAGGTAAGAAAGAGGGGCGCCTGGGTGGCTCAGTGGGTTAAGCCACTGCCTTCGGCTCAGGTCATGATCTCGGGGTCCTGGGATCGAGTCCCACATCGGGCTCTCTGCTCAGCAGGGAGCCTGCTTACCTCTCTCTCTCTCTCTGCCTGCCTCTCTATCTACTTGTGATCTCTCTCTGTCAAATAAATAAAAAATAAAAATCTAAAGGTAAGAAAGAGAGTTTTATTTGAGCACACATTAGGACAGCTGTCTTAGAAACATACTTCTCTCAGGGAAGAAAAATCTGTGGAGAATGAACAGTTTTTACAGGGTTATATACTTTTTTTTTTTTTACATCTTGTAAAACCCCAAAAGATTATAGATTAATATAAGAATCACAAGTTTCAACATCAAGGAATGAAGGGAGTAGGAGCATTAATCGATATCTTAAGGACAAGATGGTTTTCCTTTAGGCTATTCATTTGTGAAGCAGGTGTGCAATGTATGTGTGGTGGGCCATAAATCAGGCTTTTGATTTAAACAAAGTTTATGTATAGTTCCAGTGACTTAGAAAGAAATCTAAACTGACTTCCCTTATATCTCAGGGCTTTAGAGAGTTTTTCTTCCATCAGATTTTTCTGTGAATTTGTTTCACTTATATTTTGAAATTTAGTCATATAATATTGTTCACAGCATGTTTTTATTCCTTTATATTTAATTACATAGATTTTTATTTTTTTTATTTATTTTTTTTAATATTTTATTTATTTATTTGGCAGACAGAGATCACAAGTGGGCAGAGAGGCAACGGGGGGGTGGGGAAGCAGGCTCCCCACTGAGCAGAGAGACCACTGCGGGGCTCACCCCAGGACCCTGAGATCATGACCTGAGCCAAAGGCAGAGGCTTAACCCACTGAGCCACCCAGGCGTCCCCAATGATTTTTTTTTTCTTTAAGCAGTGTTATTTCAAGAAGAATTGATGAATAGCACACACTGTTTTAAAAAATTAGCCACCAAGGGATAAACTGCATCAAGCAAATTTTTATGACTAGTGTATGAAAGCATTGTATGTGATGAAGATCTACTACCCACATACATAACATTTGCAAGGAAAGAAAAAGTTAAAAGAAACTATTATTTTCAAAATTACGTATATTGTCTCTGTACCTTTCTGATCTACTACTTTTAGGCTCTCTCTTTGCTTAGAGGACCCCTTTCAATATTTCCTGGAGAGCTGGTTTGGTGTTTGCAAATTCTTTCAGTTTTTGTTTGTCCTGGAAGCTTTTTATCTCTCCTTCTATTTTCAATGATAGCCTAGCCGGATAGAGTATTCTTGGCTGCATGTTTTTCTCGTTGAGTGCTCTGAATATATCATGCCAGCTCTTTCTGGCCTGCCAGGTCTCTGTGGATAAGTCTGCCGCCAATCTAATATTTTTACCATTGTATGTTATAGACTTCTTTTCTCGGGCTGCTTTCAGGATTTTCTCTTTGTCACTAAGACTTGTAAATTTTACTATTAGGTGACGGGGTGTGGACCTATTCTTGTTGACGTTGAGGGGGGTTCTCTGCCTCTCCTGGATTTTGATGCTTGTTCCCTTTGCCATATTAGGGAAATTCTCTCCAATGATTCTCTCCAATAGACCTTCTGCTCCCCTCTCTGTTTCTTCTTCTTCTGGAATCCCAATGATTCTAATGTTGTTTCGTCTTATGGTGTCACTTATCTCTCGAATTCTCCCCTCATGGTCCAGTAGCTGTTTGTCCCTCTTTTGCTCGGCTTCCTTATTCTCTGTCATTTGGTCTTCTATATCACTAATTCTTTCTTCTGCCTCATTTATCCTAGCAGTGAGAGCCTCCATTTTTTATTGCACCTCATTAATAGCTTTTTTGATTTCAACTTGGTTAGATTTTAGTTCTTTAATTTCTCCAGAAAGGGCTTTAATATCTCCAGAGAGGGTTTCTCTAATATCTTCCATGCCTTTTTCGAGCCCGGCTAGAATGTTCAGAATCGTCATTCTGAACTCTTGATCTGACATATTACCCATGTCTGTGTTGATTATGTCCCTAGCCTTCGGTACTGTCTCTTGTTCTTTTGTTTGTGGTGATTTTTTCCGCCTTGTCATTTTGTCCAGATAAGAGAATATGAAGGAGCAAATAAACTACTAAAAGGGTGGCAAAGACCCCGGAAAAATGCGCTGTAACCAAATCAGAAGAGACCCCAAATTGTGGGGGGGAGAAAGGGGATAAAAACAGCTTCTGAAAAAAAAAGAAAAAAAAAGAAAGAAAAAAATTTAAAAAATAAAACAAATAAAAAATATAAAAAAGAAAGAAAAAATATATATATTTAGATGAACTAGTCAAAAAACGTTAAAAAAGAAAAGGGTAAAAGTTTTAAAAAAAATTTAGCAGAAGAAGAAAAAAGAAAAAAGAAAAAAAAATTGAAAAAAGAAAAAAAAATTGAAGTAGCCGCAAGACTAAAGAATCATGGGGAGAAAGCCATGAGTTCTGTGCTTTGCTTTCTCCTCCTCTGGAATTGCTCTGCTGTCTTAGGAATTGAATCTGCTTTCTCCTTGATAGATGAACTTCGTCCTGGCTGGATATTTTGTTGATCTTCTGGGGGAGGGGCCTGTTGTAGTGACTCTCAAGTGTCTTTGCCTGAGGCGGGATTGCACTGCCCTTACCGGCGGCCGGACTAAGTAATCGTCTCGGGTTCGCTTTTGGGAGCTTCTGTTCCCTGAACGCTTTCCGTAGAGTTCCGGAGGACGGGAATGAAAATGGCGGCCTCCTAGTCTCCGGCCCGGAGGAGCCGAGAGCCTGGGGCCCCACTCCTCAGTGCGCCCCCAGAGGACAGCACCCAATCACTCCCGTATCCCCAGCCTCTAGCCGTGCTCCGAGCTCACCCAGCCCGCGACCAGTTCAAGGTAACCCCGAGCTGAGAGTTTAGTCCTCGGCTCTGTCTCTCCAGCCGGCTTCTCCGTTCTAATACCTGCGAGCTCTCCAACACTCCGACACCCCCGATCCTTCTGTGACCCTGCGGGGCCTGGGGCCACGCTGGCCCCGCGTGGGCTTCACCCCGGTTTAGCCCCTGGAGCAATGTCCCTCAGTGGAACAGACTTTTAAAAGTCCTGATTTTGTGCTCCGTTCCTCGGCCGCTTGCCGGGAGCCAGCCCCTCCCCCCGCGGTCTATCTTCCCGTCGTTTTAGATTCACTTCTCTGCCAGTCCTACCTTTCAGAAAGTGGTTGATTTTCTGTTTCTAGAGTTGCTGTTCTTCTTCTCTTCGCTCTCCCGTTGGATTTGTAGGTGTTTGCAATGTTTAGATAAGCTATCGAGCTGATCTCCTGCTACCCGATGTAGTCTCAGGGTGCTACCTCTCCGCCATCTTGACTCCTCCCCCCGATTTTTATTTTTTGAAATAATTTTAATCTTACAGAAAAACTTAAGACTAATACTAAAGAACTATAACCTTTACTTATATTTACCTACTGTTAATATTTTGCCACGTTTACTTTATCATTTCTCTTTTTCTCTCTCTCTCTTTTTATTTATTTATTTTTTTAATTAATTTTTTTTCGCATAACAGTATTTATTGTTTTTGCACAACACCCAGTGCTCCATGCGATATGTGCCCTCCCTATTACCCACCACCTGCTTCCCCAACATCCCACCCCCCCTCCCCTTCAAAACCCTCAGGTTCTTTTTCAGAGTCCATAGTCTCTTATGGTTCACCTCCCCCTCCAATTTCCCTCAACTTCCTTCTCCTCTCCATCTCCCAATATCCTCCATGTCATTTGTTATGCTCCACAAATAAGTGAAACCATATGATACTTGACTCTCTCTGCTTGACTTATTTCACTCAGCATGATCTCTTCCAGTCCCATCCATGTTGCTACAAAAGTTGGGTATTCATCCTTTCAGATGGAGGCATAATACTCCATTGTGTATATGGACCACATCTTCCTTATCCATTCATCTGTTGAAGGGCATTCTCTTTTTAAATATTTTATTTATTTATTTGTCAGAGAGAGTGCTCATAAGCAGAGGGAGCAGCTGGCAGAGGGAGAAGCAGGCTTCCCATTGAGCCAGGAGCCTGATGTGGAACTATCCTAGAACCCCAGAATCATGACCTGAGGCAAAGGCAGATGCTTAATCTACTGAGCCATCCAGGCATCCCTCTCTCTTTTTATATATATATATATGTGTATATATATATACACATATATATATATATGTGTATATATATATACACATATATATATACATATTTATATTTTATATATATTTATATATAAAATAAATATAAATAATATATTATTAAATATAAATAAATATATATATATATATTTATATATATTTTCTTTTTTTTCCCATGATTAATTTCAGAATAAGTTGTACATATCATGCCCCTTCAAACCTTAGCACTTCAGTACTTCTATTCCTAGAAAGAAGGGCACTACTTTACATAATTACAGGAAATTTAATAAACTCAGGAAATTTAATATTTATCAAAGAGTTAAACAATTTGGCATTATCTAATATATAGTTCACATTCTACTTTTGTTAGTTGTCCTAATAACGTCTTCTGTAGTGAAAGGGAGCAGAATTTGTCTCCCCAAAATTGACCTCTTTGGTATAAGGATTATTTTATTTTTATTTATATTAAAGATTCTATTTATTTATATGACATAGAGAGTATGCCCCTGAGTACATGCAGGGGGGAGGGAGAGGGAAAAGCATATTCCCTCCTGAGCCCTGGCTCCATGCCCCACAAGGGGCTCAAGGCTCAATGGGACAGGCAGGGGTGTTTATCTAGGGGCTCTGGGCTCCATCCCAGGACCCTGAGATATCATGACCTAAGCCCAAGTCAGACACTTAAACAACTGAGCCACCCATGTTCCCAATATAAGAATTATTTTAGACTGATTATGTTTCTCTAAGCAGACAAGGAAAAGCTCTGACAACTGAGATGTTATCCTTTTGTAAGAGACATTTACAAGGGAAATCTGTATTTGTAAGGGAAGGATGACTGAAAATCTCTAGTTCTTACCAGTGGAGAAAGTAATGACTTTAGTTTGCATAGCCACCTTACCCTCTCATCTACTGTACTTTTCCTGGTAACTTCCCTTAATTGGATCCCCGTATCTACCCTGCCCCAACATCTTTTGTCTTTAACAGGAGATGGCATTTAATAAGGTGGTGATCTGGACCATTTCTTCAGGGAGTTACTCAGTTCTCTTGGGAGATATACTTGTTATTAAACTTGTTTTTCTCCTGTTAGTCTGTTCTATTACAGAGGGTCTCAGATAAGAATCTAGAAGGGTAGAGGGAAAATTAATTTTCCTCCCAGACAATAGCAGGTGTTTTGTTTTTTTTTTTTTTTTTCCTGGTCCTTGATGTAATTGAAGGTTGTATTTAGTTGTCATCCTTCTTTGATTTCCTTTAACCTGGAATAACCTTAGAGATTCCTGGGTCTTTCAGTACATTTCCATTTTGGAGAGTATACGGTGATTGTTTTGTAGATGTCTCATACTGAATGTCTATGTTTCCTCATGGTAAAATCTGAGTTATGCATGTTGTTATAGGAGTACTACATAATGTTGTTTGCTTCTTAGTGTATAACATCCTAATGAAACCCAAGTTCCCATGCTTGATGCACCAATCTCACTGAGACATCAAGTGAGCAGCAAGGAAAGAATTTATTCAAAAGGCTGCCTCCCCAAGGGGGAGAGTCAGGGATTTTTAAAGGAAGCTGAAAAGGGCCTGAGTAAAAGGGAGAGGGGCCACCTGACTCAAGATCATGCTAATTGGGGCCAAATCAATTCCATTTTGCTGTGCTCTAAGAGAAGGTAAATCTTGAGTTCCTGCAAAACAACTAAATTAACACTTGGTTATTGGGTACCAAGCATAAACATCACCTTACAGAAACAAGTTGGAAGGTGGCATTCCCAGAATAAGCAGATTTGGGAAAAAGAGTCACAACTGTGCTTATTTGCCTTGTTTACCCTTTGGTTACTGGTTTTAATATTACAAGTCAACTGAGGTAAATTTGTGATGTTAACTTTGATCACTTGGTTAAGGTGATGTCCAACAGTTTTCTCCACTGTAAAGTTGCCATTACACTCTGTAGTAAATCACTCACTTGCAGGAGGTACTTTGAAGCAGTGGAAATGCCCTATTCCTCATCAAATTTTCACACATGTGTTTTAGTATTTGCTATTAATTTGTGCCTGCACCAGTCCTTACTATGATGGTTACAATGTAGTAATTTTCTAACACCTTCATTCCTTCTACTTGGCATTCTCTTGTAAGGAAGAGTTTCTCTTTCTCCTCCAGTCATTTATCTTGGGCCTTTTATATCTCAACAGCATCCATAGTATTTCTTCTTTTTTTTTTATTTGCAATATTATTT
Source organism: Meles meles (assembly GCF_922984935.1). NCBI lineage: Eukaryota > Metazoa > Chordata > Mammalia > Carnivora > Mustelidae > Meles > Meles meles. The sequence continues at coordinate 1,038,878 of NC_060069.1, forward strand.
GTTCTTCCTCCAATCTTGCCAGGATACTGTGGATTTTATTAGCCCTTTCAAAGAACCAACTTTTTGATTTGTTGATTCCTCCAGTTTGGTTCCCCTAGAAGCAGACAATCTGTGGCTTGCAGATATCTGGGCTGGCCAACTATGCATTATGAGCAGAGAAGGCAAACCCATAATTAGAATATGTATTATTTCTAGTAAGGATGAATTCTTTCTCTCTGCAGGTAGAAAAGATCCAAGATAATGAACTTGCCATCAAATAGCTGCTTTTGTTCTGAGGGATTGTACCATATCAAGGGCTCAGTATTGGTCTGTACAGCTAATGGTCAGGCATTCAGCAATGCTGATATCTGGATTAGCCTTGGTGAAAGGGAGCTTATAACATCCGACTACCATGACTAATCCATTCATTCATAGGCTCCTTCCTAAGGATTGAGGTGGCTGAGGACAGAGGCTCACTGGCCTCCACTGGATAAGTCATCCTTTCTACCTTCCATCTTCAGTGCTGCTTCTGCCACACATCCTTTCTGGAGGGCATTGATGTGGGACTCAAAGATCCACAGGCTATGTGCTCATTCCCATAGCTCTGTCCACATGCCTTTTCCTCAGACATACTTGTTCTCCATCTTCCAGTCTTGCTCCTTCCTGACACTTGACCAAGGAACCAATCCATTTCCATTACTTTGAAGTCTGTGTATAACCTACTTCAGATCATTTCTTCCCCACACAAAGGCCATGGCCAGTTGTACTTTCAACTCTGCCCACTGGGAGGATTTCTCTCACCACTCTTTTTCAGGGCCCTTCTATGTGGCAGCAGTCCATGTTTGGCTTACACCAACATATTATATGGCCCTAATGATTATCAGGTCTTTTATTTTATTTTTCTCCTCTATCAACTGGTTATAGAGAGATCCCCAAAGGGCCATTGATATGGGCTGATGGTGAGGCAGCAGTGCAAGAGAGGCATAGTACCTCAGGTTCCTGTAGCCTGTTGTATATCCTATAATGGGTGTGGACCACCTGTTCACCCAACTTGCTTGTTCCCTCCATACCTGCTTGAGCCTGATTCGAAATGTAATATTTTCATTTTGTAACAGGTTGCAATTTTGCCTGTCTCAGCTTATGATTTGGTGGGTCTCATAACTGTGCAAGCTTATGACATCCTATGGTCACTCAGTTTCTCTCAGGGTCCAGTATTGTGCCAGAAGCTGTTTTTTGAGTGTCAAATAGTTCTCTGCTATAGACAGCATGGCCTCTCTCTGGAACTGTAGGGGTCTGGGCTCAACCCTTCTCTAAGAGATTGTGAAGAACTCACTCCATAGAGGGTCCTTAGCTGCCGCAGAGGCCTCTAGCATCACTGGATCAGCCAGACCATATGCCCAAGAAGTAGGGCTGTTTGTACTGCAGCCTGAGTCCACTGCAAAGCTCCCTCTTTCTCCAGGTCCCACTCAAAACTGACAGCCTTCTGTGTCACCTGAGATGGATTCAGGCAGTGTTCCCAAATGTAGTATATCCTATATCCAAAATCTGAATCAAGTATTGTTGTTTTTTGTTGTTGTTTTTTTTTTTTTTTTTTCCTGAGTGGTCAGTAGCACAAAGTTTGGCAGCTTGTCCTTTACTTTAGAGAGGATGTTTTGGCATATTCCAGACTATGGACACCTAAAAACTACACCAACAAGGCAGGGGTCTGAACCTTTGTTAGGGTTTATTTCCTACTCTCAGGTATGAAAGTATATTTCTGGGATTTCCAGCATGCTTGTCACTTCCTAGTCACCATGTTTAGTTAATGTGATAGCATCAATATAGTGGACTAGCCTCAGAATGCCAAGATTCTTCCAGATTTTATATTGTGACAGAGCAGGAGATTTAACAGAGCCCAAGAGCAAAATCTTGAATGTGTACAGCTGCCCATTCCAGGGGAATGTGGAGTCATTTGATCCTCCTTCTCTATGGGGCCAGATCAATAGATGTATTCCAAGTACCAGAGGCTGTGTTCATCTTTGACAAAGAGCAGGAAAAAATATACAGTGAAAAAAAGACAGTCTCTTCAATAAATGGTGCTGGGAAAATTGGACAGCTATATGTAGAAGAATGAAATTTCACCATTCTCTTACACCATACACAAAGATAAACTTGAAATGGATAAAAGACCTCAATGTGAGGCAGGGATCTATCAAAATCCTAGAGGAGAACATAGGCAGTAACCTCTTCAACATCAGCCACAGCAACTTCTTTCAAAAAATGTCTCAAAAAAAAAAAAGACATGTCTCCAAAGACAAAGGAAACAAAAGTGAAAATGAAAATGAACTTTTGGGACTTCATCAACTTTGGGGACTTCACACAGCAAAGGAAATAGTCAACAAAATAAAGAGGCAACCCACAGAATGGGAGAATGGGAGAAGATATTTGTAAATAACACTAAAGACAAAGGGCTGATAGCCAAGATCTAAAAAGAACTCCTCAAACTCAACACACACAAAACAGAAAACCATGTCAAAAAAAAAAAATGGGCAGAAGACATGAAAAGACACTTCTCCAAAGAATACATAAATATGGCTAACAGACACCTGAAAAAAAATGTTCATCATCAGTAGCCATCATGGAGACTCAAATCAAAACCACATTAAGATACCACCTTACACCAGTTAGAATGGCCAAAATGAATAAGATAGTAAACAAGTGTTGGAGAGGATGTGGAGAAAGGGGAACCCTCTTACACTGTTGGTGGGAATGCAAGTTGGTGCAGCCACTTTGGAGAACAGTGTGGAGATTCCTTAAGAAATGAAAAATAGAGCTACCCTATGACCCTGAAATTGCACTACTGGGCATTTACCCCAAAGATACAGATGTAGTGAAAAGAAGGGTCATCTCTACCCCAATGTTCATAGCAGCAGTGGCCACAGTCAACCAAACTGTGGAAAGAACCAAAATGCCCTTCAACAGACAAATGGATAAAGAAGATATGGTCCATATATATAATGGAGTATTATGCCTCTATCAGAAAGGATGAATACGCAACTTTTGTGTCAACATGGATGGGACTGGAGGAGATTATGTTGAGTGAAATAAGCCAAGCAGAGACAGTCAATTATCATATGGTTTCACTTACTTGTGGAGCGTAAGGTATAACAAAGAAGACATTGGGTAAAGGAGAGGTGAAGTGAGTTGGGGGAAATTGGAGGGGGAGCAGAATCATGAGAGACTGTGGATTCTGAGAAATAAACTGACGGTTTTGGAGGGGAGCAGGTAGGGGGTTGGGAGGGCCTGATAGTAGGTATTAAGGAGAGCACATATTGTATGGAGCACTGGATGTGGTGCATAAACAATGAATCTTGGAACACTGAAAAAATTAAATTAAAAAAAATACTTGCAAATGGGGCTGCCTCTAGTTAAGTGTATAGTAGCCTACAATTGTCTCCTACCATCCCTGTGGTTTTGCAGGGATTACATAATAAATGAAAATACATATCCTTTACATCTTTGAGAGTACCACTTGATCTCTGTCATTCTACCTGGAACTTTGGGCACCCTGGTATCAGTGTCACCTCACAACTTTTATATGACAGTACTCAAAAGGGCTGGTATTCCCCCTACACCAGCATACAGTTCTCTGGTAAATGACGGAGGTCCTTTTAGAGGAAGAATTAGGGAAAATTCTATTGTACTTGTTGTGTAGGCTTCTATGAGATCTGGCTTCCCCTTAAATAGCTGTGCTCTGTGGTTGAGCAGTGTCTGCCTTTTGCTTAGTAGCTCTGAGTTGGATTTAGTTGTTAGTGAAGCACATGTCCTTATTAGTAGTAGTTTCCTTACTGATATTGTCATTTAATATAACAAAGCCAAAGTTACTCATCCTTCCTCCTAAATCTTAGTTCACTTTAACATTAATCTCCTTTGTTCAGTTTAATCTTTTTTTTTAAAGATTTTATTTATTTATTTGACAGACAGAAATCACAAGTAGGCAGAGAAGCAGGCAGAGAGAGCAGAGGAAGCAGGCTCCCCGCTGAGCAGAGAGCCTGATGCGGGGCTCGATCCCAGGACCCTGGGATCATGACCTGAGCCGAAGGTAGAGGCTTCAACCCACTGAGCCACCCAGGCGCCCCTAATCTTTTTTTTTTCTTTTGGTATTTTAAATCTATTTTGTATTATTATGTTAACCCCACAAATTAGACATTGTTTATTATTCTTTTATATAATCAGTGCTTGTCACCTAGGTTCTCTTCTTCCTTGTTCCAGGAACATTCAGCTGTTTCTCATGGGCCACTGGTTTACTCAAGTTTGTTAGTGCCTGTCTCAGGACATGGTTCCACACTCTACATGTGGTCTGACCCAGGGAAGAGTGGGAATATTTTTTGTTAGAAGTTGGACTCCTGCACCTGTTTCCACATGTCATCTGTCTGCATTACACTGCTCATTGTGTCGAGTTTATAGACAGTCAACCCCTTTCTGGACAGATATATAGACTATTGCCTACTTTATTTTATTTCTATAGACCTGAGTGGATGTCTTTATATTTACTCTTGCAAAAATTCATAGCTTGTAGTGTTCTTGGACCACCCTTTCCTCATAGGGAGAAGCATTGAGCCTTGATTTGAGTTTTAGTCTTGAAGGAGGGAGGAGCCAAGAAACAGTGAATTCAGATAGCCTGGGTTCCGATTTCAGTGATATCACAGAGAGCAAGTTACTTAGCTTTACTGAGCCTCAGCCTTCTCCCCCTCTCCCCCCCCCCACCCCGCCCGCCCCGCCTCCGCAGCCCTCTTCTTTGTAGAATGTAAACTCAGAGTGTGGAGGCCAAGAAAATTAAGGCCATCCCACCTCAGGTTTAGCTTTAGCATAAGTACAGCCATCTTGGCAAAGCAAAAGCTGGCACCTTGCACCCCCTCTCCGCCTGCTCCCCTCCCCTTGATAGTATGTGTGACATTCCTCGGCCACCCCTGGCTGCCCTGGGGGAAAAGCAAATAGCTAACTTGCAAAGATACAATCCTGCAAGGCAGGAGTCTCCCTTGGTTTACAAATGTCCTAGAGATTTACAACAAAGAAGCTATCTTAACAATAGCACAATTTCCAGAGGCAAATAACTCAGTTCCTCAAGCCCTAAATTAAGTTAAATTTCTCCTAACCTAAATCTCACTAACAAGGACACTTGATAGGAGAAATGTGAAACTTTATCTCTAAACCTCCAAGATAGTGTCAGCGACCATGCCCAAGCATATGGCCCACTGATATACATCTAAAGGGTCTCACAAGAAGAGTTTTATTTTTGGTAATGAATAACCTTTTCCTCAGACAACAGTTAGCCCCTCAAGGTCCTGGAGACCTTGCCTCCAAGATTACTTAGAGACTTACACCACCCATAATCCCCTTTGTCCTCACCCACCTCGAGTCCACCCATACTCTGCCTTTAAAAACTCTAACTGTAATCTAGTTCGGGGTCCAAGTCCCTACTCCACTGCGTCTATACTTGGACCCAAGCTGAAGCCTGTCAAATAAACCCTCGTGTGATTGTATCAGTGCCTGGCTCCTTGGTGGTCTCTCAGACGCAAAAACTCAGAGGGGTCTGTATTGTTAACTCCATTATTCTCAGTGCCTGGCATAGTGCCTGACACACAGCAGGTGTTCAACAAATGTTTGTTGCTTGAATGAATGAAGGTGATAATATCTACTTTGCAGGGGTGTTGTGAGGTTTAGATAATACATGTCAAGTGCCTAATATAGAGGATAGAGTATGGGAGGTGCTCAACCAAAGGCAGATATTCTTATAGAAAAATAGTTTTCTAGGCCAACATGCCTTGTAGTTTTCTATACCTTCCAGGATGAGAAAAAGCACAAACCATAATTCTGGGTTCTGGCAGATTACTAGGCTTATACTGTCACACAGTTCACATTTTCTGTGAAGTTCCACTCTACCTGGAGGGCATCTGGACTGCCTAGCAATATGATAGCCACTGGTTACATGTGCCTACTTAAACTAAATCAATTTTTTTTTTAAATCACAAGACTCAATCAGAGTAGTCATGTTTTAAATGCTCAGAAACCATACGTAGCTAGTGACTAACTAACACATTAGACAATGCTCCTCTAGAACATTTTCATCATTGCAGGGAGTTCTGTTGGATAGAGGTGGTCTAGAGTCTGCAGTGGTAGAAAGGAATATAATAGAGTATGGGGCAAGATCATAAATTAGGAGGTTGAATACAACAATAATATCACAAGCTTCTAAACTTCAAAAAATGCAGAGGAAGGGCAAGCCATTGGGACATTTTGACGAAAGCATGGGCCGAACCTAGTGACAGAGTGAAGGCAGATGGCACAAAGGCTCTGGTGCTCAGCAGGGTTGAAATCCTAGCCTCATAGCTCACCACCTGTACTGACTAGCCACTTCTCCAAGCCCACTTTCTCACTTGTGAAATGAGAGGAATGGAATAGCATTTGCCTCACAAGGTGGTTGAGAACTTTAAGTTAGGAATACTTGATTACACAGAAAGGGTTAGCGCAGGGAGACATTAGGAAGGCACGTAGGTGGTAGTCAGTTTAAGAACCCTTTATAGTTTTACATTTTAGCCAGGGACTTTCATTAAAGTTACACAAAAACCTTGTTTGACTCTCAGTTTGAAATCCCCCAGGGGATTCACTTAACAAGTCCCGGAAACCAGCTCCAGGTAACAAAGCCCAGATACAAGGGTGGGTCAGGCCAGGTGGAGACATCCGATCAGTGGGGGGGCATACTGTCTCCCTGGTTACCAAGGAGTAGGGACCCCCCCCCCCCAGCCTTTTTGGCGCCAATCCTAATCAAGGTGTAATAGGCTGGTTCTAATGTCAACTAGGGTAAATTGTAATTCAGTTGGTCACCTAGCATCACTGTGGAGTTTCCTGTGTGTGTTACAATTTCATTGGTCACCTGTGTGTGTGGCCAGGCCCGACCACATGGCCTTTACCCTTAAAAGCTAGTCTGTGAAACAGAGAAGGGTTGCCCTCTCTTGTAAGAGCTGTGGTCCCGAATGTCCGGTTAGATTCTTGATGCTTGTCATGAAATAAAGCTTTGCTTGACCTTCGCTTTGTATCAGTCTCGCTCCTTTAATCACGGACCCATTATTTGGGCCTAACAGTCAGACCACTGTTAATGTTCTGGTTTGGGCATCTGGGTGAAGTGGTGTTGATTGATAGAATCATCTCTTACTGCACAGTTCCTTTTGCCCTCCCCCCAGAAACTCCAGTGCTCTTTCTCCAGATGCCACAACATTATAGATTTCTATATGAATCTCCCTGGCAAGGTCCTAAATATTGGGAATTTTTCCTGTCAATATAAAACATGATTATCTTGTGTTCAATTCTCAAATCTGCAAGATGACTTAAAATCTTGGAGTCAAGTTCAGGTGGAAAAAGACCAAAATGGTTAGTATCTCCCTGTCTCCCCTCAATCTGATGTTTGAAGCTCTTCTACAATAAGATTATCTACCACAATTCCACAATCCCAATAATTTCTGTAGCTGAAGGTTCAGTGGGCTAGCACTGTGCCAGACACTTTGCAGGAGTTGTCCCATGGCTGTGTGTTGTTCCCTTTTCCTGAGGAGGAAATTGGGCTTCAGCGAGATGCATAGAGTCTTTTGTTACCATTTCAGAGGGTAAGAGTTGGAAGATTTCTTCACCTTGGTCATTCCTCTGTCTGCCCTTTCTGCTTCTCCCTGTTTCCTTGTGGTTCTTGGCTAGTCAGATCTCAGTACATCTCACCGGAAGTGTGAGAAGGGGGATGATGGGGAAACCCTTGCCCATGAGGTAGCCAGACTGAAGGTGGAGGTCATGAGGCAGAGAGGGGGTAGCTAACTCTCTGTAGGGAAGAAAAAGAGAGGAGGGAGTAGTCCTGCTTGGGGTGCAGTTGTGGGGCTCTGTGCGTTCCCTCCCACACCAAGCCTTAAAGAGGAAGCAAATGTTTCCAGCATAGGCAGCAGCTATAGGTCACATGCTGGCTTTCCACCACTCTAACTCCCATTGTATTTCTCTCTACACACTGATATTTTTTTTCCCCCTCAGCAACTGTATGTTGGATATTACCTCCACTCTATGGATGTTAAAAACAAAGCCCAAAGAAGTGAAGTGATTTTTTCCACATAATAAATGACGGAGATGGGATTTGAACCCCTGGCTAAGGATGTGCTCCTCTCTGGTTTTTCAATGAAACTAATAACATTCTTTCTATAATGTGTTACTCTAATTTGGTCTTTTGTAAAGTCAAGAAAGTTCCCTGTAACTGTTACTACATTTCTTTTTTTCTTTTCTTCTTCTTCTTTTTTTTTTTTTTTAAGATTTTCTTTCTTTGAACATTATGTTGAATCAGCTACATTGAAGAAATCTTACCAGCAGGTAGTGACACAAAACCAAGAACTCAGGATACTAGTTTGTGATGTCTGAGGGGAGAATGGTATTTGCTGCTGTGTCCCTGACAGGGTGGGTATCTGGCTTCCTTTTGTGATGTCTGGGCTACTGGATTCACCACCTGGGGCTCAGCCTGGTTTCCTAAAGCTGTCAGGACAAAGTCCTCAACTTTAGCCTTGCCCAGACCCTCCTGGACTGCTGAGTGAGCCCCTGCTTCTTTTGCTCCTCCTCTACTCCCTGCCTCCTAATCTCCAATGATTTAATGCTCCTTGTTCTGCCCATAATGCTCTTGCACATTCCATGCCTTTGTCATGGACTCTGCCTGAACGGCCCTTTCTCCCTTCCCCCACTGGCTAATCCCTTTTCATCCTTGGGGCCCACTCTGCGCCCCTTCCCCCATGTCCAGGCTGCCTGGGGTCCCTTCTTCATGCATCTGGCTGGCACAGCACTGGTGACCCTAAGTCCTATTCTTTTTTGCTTGGCTGCCTTTCACCTACAGTCCCCCATGAGGGTAGGAACTCTGACCCATCCTTCTCGGGTGATTTATACGGCCAGGCATGGAAGAGGTGCAGAAAAAAAAATTGTTGATGAGTGAATGAACAAATGAGCGTTTACAGAGAGCCAGTGACCTGTCAGGGACAATTCTATGCAAGGGTCTTTGTGGAACCCCAATTTGATGAGTGTCTTGTAGATGTGACAGTCATCACCAGGGAGGATGGCTCTTGTTGGCCTGCAGGGTAGATGGTATTTGTGTTTTCTGTGGGGGGCCTTTCTGGCTTCATGGCAGCAGCCTCTTTGAATCTCCTTAAATACCTCCAAGGAAGTATGCATTTTCTCAAGATGTAAGGAGGAGTAATTTAAATAAATGGAAGGAAAATGCATTTTAATTGCATTATTATACTAATTTATGTTTCCTGCTCCCCTTGAAAAAGTGCTTTTTCACAGTGTGGAAGCATATTAAGATTGGGAGTTGAGACTAATTGTTTCAGATGGCTGCTGAGAGACAATGGGCTTTGTTTTTACAGCTCTCAAAGCAGGTGGGTAAACAGACCCATTCATTCCTCTGCAAGGCCAGATCAGGCCTCAGGACTCAGGGACCACAGGGCAGTGTCTGCACTCCCAGCCCAGCCATAGGCACATAGTAGGTGTTCAGGAAGAATTTGCTCAGTGAATACATGAACAAATAATAGAGAAATGGGGCTAGATACACAAGAAGGATTCAACGTGGTTGGGCCTCTTCCACAGTATGGTTCTGTGAAATCTGGTTGTAGGGAGGAAGAGGTGACTGAACATCTGGGGTCCTATGTGCTCTTAGATGCAGGGCAGCCAGTGGATGCCTTTTCTCTCTTCATCTTCAAAACTACCCTGTGAGGTAAGCCCGGTTTACAGGTGAGTCCCAGACCAGTTAAGTCACTTGCCCCAGGTCTCAGCATCAGAGAGGGGCCAGTATGAGGAGCAGCTGCCCTGAATTCCAGCATTCATGCTTTCCCCTCTTCCCAAGTCAGGCCCTTTCAAATGATGGCTATGACATATTGAACACCTAATATGTGTGCAGACACTGAATTAGGCACCTCTCCAGTTTATCCCAGTGTGTAGCACATAAAGGATGTCAGGTCAAAGGCAGTAATTACTGTTAGTAAGGACCCCCACAAAATCCTCCGGAAGGAGGTATTGTTATTTCCCTGGTGAATTAAGATGCAGATTCTGGTTCAGTAGTTCTGGAACATGGCCTGAGATTCTGCAGGCTGATCATGCCTGCTCCTGCTGCTCGTGCTGCTCCTGCTGGCACACTGAGCTTCAGGACACAGATAACACTGCTGAGGCTCAGAGGGAGGCACTAAGGTGCAAGGACACCCAGCTGTCAAAAGATCAGCCGTCTTTTCCTTCTCCTGCCTCTTAGTCCCCTGAGTCAGGCCTCCTGCCCTGAAGGTAGATCCTGGGGCTGTGCTTTCCACAGTGGAAGGGTACTCTGCAGGGTACCACCATAAGCCAGCTCGTAGTGGAGTGGACTAGAAGCCAGGCCCACTGGAGTGGACCCCAGGCTCCTGAGTGCTCCAGGCCAGATCCCCCAATCCACCAAAGCCATTTTTCTGTTTTTGTCTGGTGGTTGTTTTGCACTAAGCTACCATTGCCTGTTTGTTTGTTTTTTAAAGATTTTCTTAAAAGGTTTTCTGTTTCTTATTTATTTATGGGGGAGAGAGAGAGAGAAAGAGGAAGAGAAGAAGAGGGGAAAGGGTAAGCAGATTCCCTGCTGAGAAGAGTCCAACGCTTAAAAGATTGAGTCACTCAGGTGATCCTTGTCTTTTTAAATTTTTTTAAGATTTTATTTATTTGTCAGAGAAAGAGAGAGAGTGCACAGCATGGGGAGTGGCAGGCAGAGGGAGAGGGAGAAGCACGTTTCCCAGTGAACAGGAAGCCCAATACAAGACTCAATCCCAGGGCCCTGGGATCATGACCTCAGCTGAAGGTAGCTGCTTAACTGACTGAGCCACCCAGGCGTCACTCTTGTTTGTTCTTGATAACAACTTTATAGAGATATAATTCACAACCATATAATTTACCCACTTAAAATATACAGGTCAGTGACTTTTAATATATTCATAGAATTATGTAACCATCACAATTAATTTTAAAACATTTTTTTTCTCCCCGACCCCTAAGGAGCCGTGCACTGTGTAGCTGTTATCCTCCAACCCTTCCAGCCCTAGGGACTACTATGCTACTTTCTATCTGTACAGATTGACCTATTCTATATTTTATATACAGCAGAACCCTTTATCTGTGGTTTCACTTTCTGTAATTTCAGTTACCCACAGTTCCAAAGCAGACAACCCTCCTTCTGACAAATTTGCAGAAGGTCAGGGGAAGCCTAATGCTACATCTGGGTGCCTGCACCACCTAACTCAGGTCATCTCCTCACATAGGCCTTTTATCATCTCACATCCTTATGAAGGGTGAGTACGTATAATACAAAATTTTGAGAGACCACATTCACGTTAATGTTATTACAGTATTGTCATAATTGTTCTATTTTATTTTTACTTATTGTTATTAACCTCTTACTGTGCCTGATTTGTAAATTAAACTTTATCATAAGTATGTATGTATGTAGGTATAGGAAAAGACATAGTGCGTAATAGTGTGTGTGTGTGTGTGTGTGTGTGTGTGTGTGGTTTGGGATTATCTATGGTTTTAGGCATAGGGATCTGCTGAGGGTCCTGGAACATAACCCTTGGATAATGGGGGACTACTGAAAATGGAAATACATGTGGTCTTTTGTGACTGGATTCTTTCACTTGGCATAATATTTTCAATATTTACCCATTTTGTAGCATCAGTATTTCATCCCTTATTTTGGATGAATAATATGCCATCATTTGGATATGGATATATCACAATTATCAGTTAATGGACATTTGGGTTCTTTGGACTTTTTAGCTATTATGAATAATGTTGCTGTGAACATTTGCATTCAGGTTTTTGTGTGGGCATGCCTTCATTCTCTTGGATATGATATCCCTAAGAGTGGAATTTCTGGTCAAATGATAACTCTATGTTTAACTTTTTGACAAATTGCTGCACTGTTTTCCAAAGTAGCTACACCATTTTACATTCTTGCCAGCAAAAAATGAGGGTTCTGATTTCTCTGCATCCTTGCTAACACTTGAGATTATCTGAAGTTTTGTTTTTTTTTTTTTAAAGATTTTATTTATTTGACAGAGAGAAAGCACAGAGAGGCAGGCAGAGAGAGAGGAAGGGAAGCAGGCTCTCCGCTGAGCAGAGAGCCCGATGCGGGACTCGATCCCAGGACCCCGAGATCATGACCTGAGCCGAAGGCAGCGGCTTAACCCACTGAGCCACCCAGGTGCCCGAGATCATCTGAAGTTTTATTCTAATGTGTATGAAGTGGGTGTCAACTATTGGAATGTAAAGATAACTTTTTTCTAATAACTGCTCTCCATCTGTGTTAAGTTGATCTCCCCTTTCTTCCAGTTGGCAATAGCTGTCACCTCATCAACAACTGGACCAGATTATTACAAGGTTTCAGCGATTTCCAGTTATTAGAAGTGTTTGATTTCAGTATTAAAGACTGAATCCTACTCACCTAAAAAATGCCATCTCATATCCATTCAATACTTTCTTTGGATGCCTGGGTGGCTCAGTCCATTGAGTATCTGCCCTCCACTCAGGCCATGATCCCAGGGTCCTGGGATCAAGTCCCACATTGGGCTTCCTGCTCAGTGGGGATCCTGCTTCTCTCTCTGCCTGCTACTTCCCCCTGCTTATGAGCTCTCTTGCTCTTTCTCTGACAAATAAATAAAGTCTTTAAAAAGAAAGAGATCTATTTAAAAAAAAAAGACTTTCTCCCCCCAAACTGTCTCTAAATTTTTATTAAGATTTATTTATTTGACAGAGAGAGCAAGAGAGCACAAGCAGGGGGAGCAGCAGAAGGAGAGGGAGAAGCAGGCTTCCCGCTGAGCAGAGAACCCAATGTGAGGCTTCATCCCAGATCCCTGGGATCATGACCTGAGCAACAGCAGACACTTAACCAATTGAATCATGCAGGTGCCCATCTAAATGTTTTTGTTTTTTGGTTTTGAGAGGAGATGGAGGAAGGGCTGTGTCATCAGTCACCGTCTTCTCTTTCCTAAGTTCTGGCTTCTCTGTTGGGGAATGAGAATGCACCTGTCTCCTTATTTGGTGGGAAGACACTGTGTGTCAGTGCTCCTTCTTCAGTCGATGCAATTGGCTGTTAGTGCCCTCTTTGTGGAGAACAACTGAAATGCAGCTTGTCTTTGGGATATTTTATTGAGTTCTTTGGGAGCCCTGTGGAACCTCCTCATCATACAAATCTCTCTGGTGTTGGAGACCTGGTTCCACCTAATGTCTCCCTCCATCAGCCCTGGGAATGAGCAGCACCCCTCACAGACCCTCCCAATAAAGGTCTTCAGCTTGGATCTCCAGTCTTAACAGGTTCTTAGCAGGGGAGAGGGACTCAAGGGCTGGGGTGGGAATAGTCTTTCCCTGTGGTCACTGTGTGTTTCCAAAGACTGAGCAACCCACACCTCTCCTTCATTTCTTTGTTCCTACTGACTGCAGTGGGAGGGGGTGGTAGGGGGAGGTGAGTATTGGGACAGAACCCCCTCAGTCCCTGTGAGGAGTGCTGTCCCCACCACTGGAGATTTTCTGAACAGTGAATGTAGGGAAGATTATTGCTTTTCCCCCTGGGCTTTGGACCTCAACAGTGATACCAAGAATAAGGACAAAATCCCACCTTCCTCATTACTTTCTATTCTGTGGGGGCACAGAGGAGGTTCTCCAGTGCACCTGGGTCAGGGGAGGAACAGCCCCTTCTCAGGAAACTCAGAATAGGCAAATATATAATCAGTGACTTCCATGGTTGTAAATTCCAGTGACATTGCAGTGAAAGGTGGGAAATGCACTTCTGAGATGGAGGTCATAAGTGCAGATGCAGAGTAGAGGCACAGGCAGCCGAGAACACCCTCCAGAGCGGCCCAAAGGGCTCCTCTTACCTCTTAACCTCAACACTTGCACACCCAAGCTGCATGGGGTTAGTTTGCATCTGCTAATTCCCTAGGACGTTTGTCAGCGTGCTATTATGCCGACTAAGACCAACTGGATGCACACTGCTTAGCTTCAAATCCCTGGCTGTGAGACCTAAAGAGAGTTGTTGAACATTTCTAGGCTTTGCAGTTCTCATCTGTCCAATGGGAATATTAATATTGTTCACCTCACAGGCTTGTGGGGACTGAATGCATATGTGTCTTAGTCCATCAGACTGTTAGAACAAACTACCATAGACCAGATGGCCTACAAGCAAAAGAAATGTATTTCTCATCATTCTGGAAACTTGAAGTCCAAGATCCAGGTGAAGGCAGATTTATTGTCTGGTGAGGGCTCTCCACCTTGTTCTTGGTGACCATTTCTTCCTGTGTCCTCATGTGGCAGAAGAGACAAGAGAAATCTCTGAGGTCTCTTTTATAAGGTAACTACTCCCATTCATGAATGCTCCACCCTCACAATCTAATCACCTCCCAAGGGCCCACCTCCCAATACCTTCACATAGAAGATTAGGATTTAACATTTGAATTTTGGGAGGATGCAGCGGAGACATTCAGCAGCAATATGTTTTATTTGGTGTCTGTATAAATTAAGCACTCAATTCTCCATTCCCCCCCATCTCTATCACAATTTGCTTTTAGTGAATAATTTCATATATGAGTTTAAATCACTACCTTCACCTATTGCAGAATGAAAAACTATTTCCTGGTATAGAGGAAACCATTCAGTAAGGGGTGGGGGGGGGGTGGAGAAGCTGTGTGGAGATGTGTGGCAGTGACCCTCAGAAGCTTCTTGCCCTGGGCAACCAGTCTGCCTCTCCCACCATCTCACCAGGGCTGCTCTCTACCCATGATCTCATGGACACAAGACAGAAATAGAGATGCAAGAAGAGGTCTCATGCTTGAAGATGCCACCTGGTCTGGAGCTGTATTACAGAATTCAAATCCAGCCTGACTCAAGTGCTACAACAACAACAAGAAGGAAATATTTTTTAAAAAACTCTGCATTGTATTTAGATCTAGAAAATAATGGAAACACTTTTAATTTTGCTTAAATTTATTATAAACTTCTTCATAAGGGAAATCAAATTTTAATTGCCCATGACAAAAAGGAAGACCTCTGGGATCATGTGAGGCAGGAAAACAATTTTAAAATGTTTATTTTGAGTTTACATCTCAATTTATTATCATAAATACCATTAATGAACTATGAGTATCTCCTACTCTTACCAAGTTTTATGACCTTCTACAATTTTCTTAAACAAGTTTCACACTTATACGTCTATACAAATAATGGGATATCATTTAGATGAATAAAAATGAGCTCTGTAACAAGAAAGTAACATATGAAAGGGAAACTGACACTTAAATACAGAGCCAAGTGTGGTTATGTCTCATCTTCCTTAGGACCTTCACCTCTGTTAATCATCAAGCTAACTTTGCTTAGTTCAGAAATTGAATATTTAGTTTTCTTATCATTTTACATCTTTATTTGAAAAGTGCTTCTGGGTCCAAAGAAATGGTTCCTATAGTTTCCTCTTAGATAGGGTTTTTGTATCAGAGGGAGATATAAGTTCTCATTTATTTGATCTGCCTTGTCCTGTTTCATCCCAGCAGGCCATAGTAAGCCCACAACCACTGGAATGTGGCTTTACCTCCCTGGAATCTAGAAGAGGGCATCAGGTCAGGCTATCAAAAATTCTGCTTGCTTTTTATGTAAGGGCTAGAGTCAGTCTCTGATGCCTCATTGACTGCATAAATACTGTCTCCTGCATCCACCCTTTGAGGTATATGCAGATGCTGACCTGTCTATTTTGCTTGGTAGAGCAGTCTCCTTTTGTCATTTTTATTCCCCAAGAGCAGAGGGATTTATTAATTATGCTCCAGTTATTCATTATGTTGCCTAAGGCCTGTCCCTTCCTTGATAACTGCATCCTACCAGCTTCTACTTAGGCAATGCCTACCTCTGTCCCTACGTTGACTTACTTCTCTTTCTTGGCAGTGTGAAATGATTTAACCTTCCCCACACCCCACTCACATATCTGCTTATAGTCTCTGAAGCCATACCACATTACTATGATATGTTTAATTATAAGTGTCTGGCCTGGAAGGGGACAGGTTGTCCACATGGATGATATTAATAATTGTCATATATTTTTTGTGCTATCTCTTTCTCTACACACACACACACAATTTAATCTTAAATATACAACATTATAAATGCATGGGAAAAATAGAATTAGTAATTGTATTTTCTTTTCTTTTTCCTTTCAGTAGTGATTTAATAAAAGAAAATTTCATGAAAATAAAAAAACTCCAGAATTCTAGTAAAACTCAGTAAACACTTTCTTTTTTTATTTTCACTTTTTTAAAATTTCTTTTCAGCGTAACAGTATTCATTGTTTTGGCACCACACCCAGTCCTCCATGCAGTACGTGCCCTCCCTATTACCCACCACCTGGTTCTCCAACCTCCCACCCCCTGCCCCTTCAAAACCCTCAGGTTGTTTTTCAGAGTCCATAGTCTCTCATGGTTCATCTCCCCTTCCAGTTTCCCTCAACTCCCTCTCCTCTCCATCTCCCCATGTCCTCCATGTTCTTTGTTATGCTCCACAAATAAGTGAACCATATGATACTTGACTCTCTCTGCTTAAATTATTTCACTCAGCATAATCTCTTCCAGTCCCATCCATGTTGCTACAAAATTGGGTATTCATCCTTTCTGATGGAGGCATAATACTCCATCGTGTGTATGGACCACATCTTCCTTATCCATTCATCCATTGAAGGGCATCTTGGTTCTTTCCACAGTTTGGTGACCGTGGCCATTGCTGCTATGAACATTGGGGTACAGATGGCCCTTCTTTTCACTACATCTGTATCTTTGGGGTAAATACCCAGTAGTGCAATTGCAGGGTCATAGGGAAGCTCTATTTTTAATTTCTTGAGGAATCTCCACACTATTCTCCAAAGTGGCTGCACCAACTTGCATTCCCAACAACAGTGTAAGAGGGTTCCCCTTTCTCCACATCCTCTCCAACACGCGTTGTTTCCTGTCTTGCTAATTTTGGCCATTCTAACTGGTGTAAGGTGGTATCTCAATGTTGTTTTAATTTGAATCTCCCTGATGGCTAGTGATGATGAACATTTTTTCATGTGTCTGATAGCCATTTGTATGTCTTCATTGGAGAAGTGTCTGTTCATATCTTCTGCCCATTTTTTGATATGATTATCTGTTTTGTGTGTGTTGAGTTTGAGGACTCATGACAGAAATTGAAGAAGACACAAAAAGATGGAAGACCATTCTATGCTCTTGGATCAGAAGAATAAACATTGTTAAAATATCTATACTGCCTAGAGCAATCTATACTTTTAATGCCATTTTGATCAAAATTCCACTGGTATTTTTCAAAGAGCTGGAGCAAAGAATCCTAAAAGTTGTATGGAATCAGAGGAGACCCTGAATTGCTAAGGAAATGTTGAAAAACAAAAACAAAACTGGCAGCATCATGTTACCCGATTTCAAGCTTTACTACAAAGCTGTGATCACCAAGACAGCATGGTACTGGCATAAAAACAGACCCATAGACCAGTGGAACAGAGTGGAGAGCCCAGATATGGACCCTCAACTCTATGGTGAAATAATCTTCAACAAAACAGGAAAAAATATTCAATGGAAAAAAGACAGTCTCTTCAATAAATGGTGCTGGGAAAACTGGACAGCGATACGTAGAAGAATGAAACTCGACCATTCTCTTACACCGTACACAAAGATAAAGTCGAAATGGATAAAAGACCTCAACGTGAGACAGGAATCCATCAGAGTCCTAGAGGAAAACATAGGCAGTAACCTCTTCAATATCAGCCACAGCAACTTCTTTCAAAATATGTCTCCAAAGGCAAAGGAAACAAAAGCGAAAATGAACTTTTGGGACTTCATCAAGATCAAAAACTTCTGCACAGCAAAGGAAACAGTCAACAAAACAAAGAGGCAACCCACAGAATGGGAGAAAATATTTGCAAATGACAGTACAGACAAAAGGTTGATATCCAGGATCTATAAAGAATTAGTAATTGTATTTTCTTTCTGTGTTTAATTTCCTTCATCTTTAGTAGGTTTTCCTGGTTTTTTTTTTTTTTTTTTCAAGTTGGGTCTGAAGTGGTATACTCAGTCCTTATTTGTGTGGAATGATCTCTCTGAAATACCAGTTTAATTGAGCACAGTGTTGACAAGAGTATTCTCTCAGCATTTGAAGCTATTTTCCCATAATCTTTTGACCTTTGTTGATGGTGTTGTTGATGATGTACTAACTTAATTATCATTATTTTGGAGGAAATCTGTTTTTGTGAAGTCTGTATCAGTCTAATTGTTTGTTGGAAATTTGCTTTCTTACCTGTCTTTTCTTATAAGATTTTCTCTATGTCTTGGGTATTCTGTAGCTTTGTTATGTGTATAAGCTTACATTGTTTAGATTTTCTTTTCTTCATACTGACTATGGTTCTTAAATCTGAGAATTCATGTCTTCATCAATTCTGGAAAATCCTCAGGTGTTATATCTGATCATTTCTTCAAGTATTACCTACCTCATTCATATCTTTTCCTTCTGGAAATCTTAGTAGATATAAGTGGACATTGTCATTCTATCCTCAGCTCTCTTAAATGCTCTTTCATATCTTTATCTCTCTATCTCTTTGTCCTGAGTCTGTGAAATTTCCTCAGATTCATATTTTAGTTCACTGCTTCTCCATTCAGCTTTGCTTAGTACTATTTTGCTAAACCTGTCTCAAGTTTTTAAAACCTTATTTTGATGGTTGAATTATTAAAAAAGCTGTATTGTAGTTCACATACCACACAATTTACCCATTTAAACTGTACAATTTAATGGTTTTTAGTATAAATGACTGAATTTTTTTAAAAAATATTTATTTATTTATTTATTTATTTGACAGACAGAGATTACAAGTAGGCAGAGAGGCAGGCAGAGAGAGAGGAGGAAGCAGGCTCCCCACTGAGCAGAGAGCTCAATGCGGGGCTGGATCCCAGGACCCTGGGATCATGACCTGAACCGAAGACAGAGGCTTTAACCCACTGAACCACCCAGGCGCCCCTAAATGACTGAATTTTTGGTATTCATGAATTCCATTTGTTTATTTTAAAAAATTGCCTGCTTTCTTTAAAAAAATAATGTCTTGTTCTTCTCTTATAAACTCAATTTTTTAAAAGAATTTATTTATTTGTTTGACAGAGAGAAATCACAAGTAGGCAGAGAGGCAGGCAGAGAGAGAGGAGGAAGCAGGCTCCCCACTGAGCAGAGAGCTCAATGCGGGGCTGGATCCCAGGACCCTGGGATCATGACCTGAACCGAAGACAGAGGCTTTTTTTTTTTTTTTTTTTTAAAGATTTATTTTTTTGACAGATAGAGATTACAAGTAGGCAGAGAGGCAGGCAGAGAGAGAGAGAGAGAGGAGGAAGCAGGCTCCCAGCCAAGCAGAGAGCCTGATGCGGGGCTCGATCCCAGGACCCTGGGATCATGACCTGAGCCGAATGCAGAGGCTTTAACCCGCTGAGCCACCCAGGCGCCCCTAAATGACTGAATTTTTAGTATTCATGAATTCCATTTGTTTATTTTAAAAAATTGCCTGCTTTCTTTAAAAAAATAATGTCTTGTTCTTCTCTTATAAACTCAATTTTTTAAAAGAATTTATTTATTTGTTTGACAGAGAGAGATCACAAGTAGGCAGAGAGGCAGGCACAGAGAAAGGGGAAGCAGTCTCCCTACTGAGCAGAGAGCCCGATGTGGGGCTCAATCCCAGAAACCCAAGACCATGAGCTGAGCTGAAGGCAGAGGCATAACCTACTGAGCCACGCAGACACCCCATAAGCCCAATTTTTATATTTTCTGTTATTATTTTAAACACATTTATAATCTTGAGTTGCCTGGGTGGCTGTCTGTTAATTGTTCTTAACACTTAACAGTTCTTAAGCGCTTCTCCCTTTCCCTCTGCCCCTCCCTGCCCCTGTTTGCACTCTGTCTCTCTCAAATAAAAAAATAAAATCTTATAAAAACATTTATAATATTTATTATGTTGCCTTATTATCTAAAGTTCTTATGAGTGTAAGCATTATTTTTTTCCTTTAAGTTGTGTTTGTTGGGGCTCCTGGATGGTTCAATCAGCTAAGTGTCTTCCTTTGGCTCAGGATATGATCCAGTCATTGGGCTCCCCACTCAGGGGGGAGTCAGCTTCTCTCTCTGCATTTGCCCCTCCCCTGCTCATCACTTATCTCTCGAATTTCCCCCTCATGGTCCAGTAGTTGTTTATCTCTCCTTTTCTCAGCTTCTTTATTGTCCAGCATTTGATCTTTTATGTCACTAATTCTCTCTTCTGCCTCATATATCCTAGCAGTAAGAGCCTCCATTTTTTTATTGCACCTCATTAATAGCTTTTTTGATATCAACTTGGTTAGATTTTAGTTCTTTTGTTTCTCCAGAAAGGGATTCTCTAGTATATTCTATGCTTTTTTCAAGCCCAGCTAGCATCTTTTTTTTTAAAGATTTTATTTATTTATTGGACAGAGAGAGATATCACAAGTAGGCAGAGAGGCAGGCAGAGAGAGAGAGGAGGAAGCAGGCTCTCCACTGAGCAGAGAGCCCGACCTGGGGCTTGATCCCAGGACCCTGGGATCATGACCCGAGCCAAAGGCAGAGGCTTTAACCCACTGAGCCACCCAGGCACCCCCCAGCTAGCATCTTTATAATCATAATTCTGAACTCTAGTTCTGACATCTTACTAATGTCCATATTGATTAGATCCCTAGTTGTTGGCACTGCCTCTAGTTCTTTCTTTATGAGGTGAGTTTTTCTGCCCTGTTATTTTATCCAGAAAATAATTGATGAATGAGAGAACCAAATACTAAAAGGGTAGCGGTGACTCCCAGAAAAATATATACTAACCAAATCAGAAGAAACCTGAAACTGGGAGGAGAAGCAAAGTGGGGGGAAATTATATATATATATATATTATATATATATATATATATAATTTCCCCCCACTTATATATATATATATATAATAGAACAGAGCTACACATTTAATTTTGGGTATATTTTGGTCTGTTAGAAGAAAATGCCTCTCAAAATTTTAAAGAAAAAAATAACTGTGACCAAGCATTTCTATCTCTGGTGCAGGGCCACATTTGGAATCTCCAAACCCAAGAGATACCTGCAGCATGCTCCCCACTGCTCCTCCTGGTGGAGGGGGAGGAGGTTCTCATGGGATCTGTCACCTATGGGGTCCCCACTTAAAAAGCAGTGACCTAACTGTGCCTCAGATCACAGTGGGAGGTAAGCCTGAGCTGAGCGCTCACTCCTCAGCTCCATCTCTGTAACCAGCTTCCCTGCTCCCATATCTGGGAACTCTGCCACACTCAGACACTCCCAGTCTTTTTGTGACCTCATGGGTCCTGAGACCACACTGTCTCCATGAGGGCTTCACCCCCCACTTAGCCTCTGGAACGACATCCCTCAGTGGAGCCAACTTGTAAAAGTTCTGATTTTGTGCTCCACTGTTCTCTCACTTGCTAGGAGCCAGCCCCTCCTCCTGCCATCGATCTTCCCCTATATCGCCTCAGATTCACTTTTCACATGTCTTACCTTCAAGAAAGTGGTCGCTTTTCTGTTCTTAGGATTGCTGCTATTCATTTCTTTGATCTCCTGTTGAATTTGTAGGTTTCAGAATGGTTTGATAACTGTCTAGTTGAATTCCTGGTACCCCACGAAATTTAGGTCTCCTACTCCTCTGCCATCTCTCTTTGCCCTTTAGTCTTGCCCCTTCTTCCCACTAAGAGGTTTAACAGCCTTGCTGTGACCACAGGATGAATGACAAACTAAGGATGCTGGGCTAGGAACTTGGATCCTTGACATCTTCAAGCAGTGGTTCAACCCTGGACTGCCTAACTCTGGATTTCTTGTAATTGGAGGGAAATACACTCCTTTCGTGTAAGGCAAAAAATGAATTGGGTTTCCTAGAACCTAGATGCCCATCAACAGATGAATGGATAAAGAAGATGTGATATATGTACACAATGGAATACTATGCAGCCATCAAAAGAAATGAAATCTTGCCATTTGCGACGACGTGGATGGAACTAGAGGGTATCATGCTTAGTGAAATAAGACAATCAGAGAAAGACAACTATCATATGATCTCCCTGATATGAGGACATGGAGAAGCAACATGGGGGGTTAGGGGGATAGGAGAAGAATAAATGAAACAAGATGGGATTGGGAGGGAGACAAACCATAAGTGACTCTGAATCTCACAAAACAAACTGGGGGTTGCTGGGGGGAGGTGGGTTGGGAGAGGGGGAGGGGGTTATGGACATTGGGGAGGGTATGTGCTATGGTGAGTACTGTGAAGTGTGTAAACCTGGCGATTCACAGACCTGTACCCCTGGGGATAAAAATACATTATATGTTTATAAAAAAAAAAAAAAATTGGAGTGGGAGGCGAACCATAAGAGACTATGGACTCTGAAAAACAACCTGAGGGTTTTGAAGGGTCAGGGGTGGGAGGTTGGGGGAACAGGTGGTGGGTAATGGGGAGGGCACATTTTGCATGGAGCACTGGGTGTTGTGCAAAAACAATGAATACTGTTACGCTGAAAAAATAAATAAATTTAAAAAAAAAGAAATAAATAAAAAATTAAAAAAAATTAATTGGGTTTCCTAATGCTTACAGTAGAACCCACTCTTCAGGCCTAAGAGGGCAGACCATGTATTGCTTCATAACAAGGACTTGCAACTGCTTGTGTGAGTAGTTGGAAAGACAAAAGAAACATGCTCATGTTCGTAATCTCAGCTGGTTATGTGGATCATGCAGTTTTAGGTGTTATCTCATTATTCCCGAAATAGCACTATGACAGAAGCAAGGCAGGCCCAGTCCATACTTGATATCATTGGACACCAAAGCCCAGAGATATTCATTGAGGAAGTTTCTAATTATAAAATAATATAGGTTCATTGTATACTCAGTGGAAAACACAGAAAAGTATGGGAAGAAATTACTTGAAATCCCTCTCTGCCCTCCACAGAACATTTCCGTGGATTTTATTCTGGTATTTTCCTTTTGTGTAAGCACAAATCAATACACACACTTTTAGAGTTGTTTTTTTGTTTTGTTTTGTTTTTTTTGTTTATTTTTTCTTAGTGGCATTCCAAAGATCACACAGATTGCCACTGTGGAAACCAAGATGGAAGCTGGGATCATGGTGTCAAGTCTAAGAACAATCATTTGGCTTAAGAGATAGACTGGGGTATAACTTATTAGTGTTCACTCTTCAAAGAATGAGAAAAGAGGATCCAGAGAAAGCCAGGGAAGGCCATCCAAGGACTGTGGTGAATAAAGTGCTGCCCTGTTTCTAGTCTCCTTTGTTTCTTACTCAGAATTTTCTCTGTGGGGACCTTGCTTTAGTGGAGCACAGTAATCATGGTATAAAAGTTGTTTTAATTCTCCAGGATGAGCCACTGGTCAAGGTCTTCTGACAGGCCTTGGGGGAATGGTCAGCAGTCAGAGTGGGGGCACCTCTGCCCTTTCCTGCCAAATGGAGACCTGGAGTCCCAGAAGGCTTGGAGAAGAAGGAAGGAGGAGGTGGAAGAAAGGGATGGTCAGAGGAGAGAAAAGGAGGGAGGAGAAAATGTCATAGAAAAGGCAGAGCTCTGTAGACCCCTGAGAGATGGGTTTCTTCTATCCCTATACCCCAGCCATGCTTTCCTGAGCCTGCATTTCTGTCCCAACATGATATTAGCAGAACACATAGAACACAGGACTGGTTTCAACTTCTCTTTCTGCTTATTAACCCATGTGACTTTGGCACATTCCTTAAATTCCTTGAGATTCTCTTCCCTTTTGTGTGTCACGGGATGACAGATGAGGCTACCACAGCAGTTATTCAGGAGTGAAGTGGTGGTGAGAACCCAACACTTGCCTCTCCCTGGAAGGATGCCTGGTGGGAAGCATTAGCATGTCCTAGCCTGCCCCAGAAGTGGACTGAGATGGTCTTTGCTTACTGAGTTCTTTACTTAGAGTATGCAGATTCTGTCTTCTAACCTGATTAGAACAATTCATATAGGGGAGGGAGATGAGTCTCTCTACTTCTCTCATTTACATAGGGTGGGGGCTGGTGGAAGAGAGAAGAAGGCTAGCATTTCAGACCCTCCCACAGTTCCTGCTGCTAGAAGGCAAGAGCCAGGGAGATGGACTCGAAGACAAGGAATGTGACTTGAATTCAGGAACTCCAAAGCCAGTGTCTCAGACATTTGCCATCACACTCTCTCTTTTTTTTCTCTTCATCTCTTCTTATTTCTCCTTTTGGCTCCTCTTTGCAAGTATGCTTCCTTTTCTTCCTGCAAAGTGGCTTTCTTCATCTGCTAAAACATGCCACCTCCAGAGGGTTACATGTTACAGCCTCATGACCAGAGAGGGCCTGACCTGATTTCCTCTCTGGTACCAATTCTAAGAATTCTAGGAAAAGGTCTTACTGGCTGAACCTGTATTGGATGGCCACACTTGGACCAGTCACCTAGGGTCATGTAAAAACTCCCTAGTTCCTCAGGATCCAAATGGATGGATAAGGGGGTGGGGATTTAGATTAAAAGTTGCTAGGAGGTAGTGCCATATGTGTTCACTAGGGGAATTCACATGTATGGAGTATTTTTGAGGGGGAATGGGGGAGTCTCTAGAAAAAGCTGGACAGCGAGATACCCCCAGAGGCACAAAATAAGGATATGTTGAACAGGAAGGTCTGATAGTCAACCTTAAGGTGTTTTATTTGTTGGGATATAAAATACTCTGTCCTCAAACATGCTGCAAAGCCTGCCCTATGCTTTTGATGCCTGTATGAGTGATTTGGGTGAAGTAAGTGTATGCATCTTACCTCCTAATTGGTGCCTGGTAGAAGGGAGAGTTAGGATGTGGGTATGGTGAGGTGACTGTGCTTGGAACTAGAATTTACTTCAAGAATAGGAACTCCAGGGCGCCTGGGTGGCTCAGTGGGTTAAAGCCTCTGCCTTCGGCTCAGGTCATGATCCCAGGGTCCTGGGATCGAGCCCCGCATCAGGCTCTCTACTCCGCGGGGAGCCTGCTTCCTCCTCTCCCTCTGCCTGCCTCTCTGCCTAGTTGTGATTTCTCTCTGTCAAATTAATAAAATATATTAAAAAAAAAAAAAGAATGGGAACTCCCTTGAAAATAGCAATGGGGTTTCCATAGAATGGTGGCAGCTGCTTCAGGCAACTTTAGTTAAGTACCAGTGGCCTGGGGAAACAGCTGACATTTGAGTTAATATGCAAAGTGGATGTAGACTCTATATCACAGATAAGAAATAAATAATGTAACATATACAGAGTTTAGTGTTTAATAAATGTGTAGTAAACAGTTGTTCCTGCCTCCCTTGTTCATCCTTCTCCCAATATTCAGGGATATGATTTCTTTTTATTTTTTTTTAAGATTTCATTTCTTTATTTGAGAGAAAGAGAGCATGAATTGAGGGCAGGAGAGCAGAGGGAGAGAGAGAAACAGACTTCCCACTGAGCAGGGAGCCCAGCTAGGAGGCCTGATCCCAGGACCCTGAGATCATGACCTGTGCTGAAGGCAGAAACTTAAATGACTGAGCCAACCAGGCATCCCTGGGGACATGATTTTAAATGCTTCCTAAAATTTACTTTTGTGTGAAAAAAAATTCTTTTTGAAAGGGTGAGGATTTGGGAAGTAGAGAGACCCAGATTTTCATCCATTTTGCCTCTTGCTGAGCAGTTTGGGCAATTTACATAACCTCTTATATATCTCTGTCTGCATCTACATCATGGGGGTAATGACGCCAACTTCAGGATATGGGTATAGCAGTTAGGTGAGAGAAAGAATGTAAACACTCCAGTGCCTGATGTACACATTGGTGCCCACTAAACAGTAACTCCATCCACTTCCCATGTTTCTTTCTCATTTCCTCAATTTTGTTAACAAGCTCCTTTAGGGCAGAAGCCATGTTTAATAATAACATGGAATAATTTTGTTTTTGAGCCCATATTTCTCATATAATTCTTCTAATGTCTTGTGAAGAAGGTAGAACAGTGTCTTATTTCTTCTACTTTAAGGAGGAGCTGACTGAGGTGTGCTTAACATATCGCCTAGCACATGTTAGATGCTTAATGTTTGTTGAGTGAATGTTGAATGAATTCTACACATGAAGGCACTCTGTGACTACTTACTGAATCCATCTACTTCTTTATCCATTCATCAAATATTTATTGAGCACCTGCTATGTACCTATCTGTGAATAACAGCAAAAGCCCTTTCCTCTGTGGTGCCAGTTTGTAGAGATATAAATTAGTAAATTAATGACTAAATGGATTGAGAAGAGAAGGAAGTATTGCTGCTGGATTCCAGCTGGTATAGAGTGAATGTTTGTGCCCTTCAGAATTTGTGTTGAAACCTGATCCCTGATGTGATAGTTTAGGAGAAGGGGACTTGGGGTGATGATCAGGTCATGAAGGTGGAGCCCTCATGAATGAGATTGGTGCCCTTGTGAAAGAGACCCCAGGGATCTCTCTAGCCCCTACAACCATATGAGACACTGTGTGTGAACCAGGAAGACATCCCACACTCAACACCACATCTGTTGGTACCTTGATCTTGGACTTCCAGCCTCCACAACTGTGAGAAATGAATGTTTATAGTTTAAGCCACCCAGTGTATGGTAGTTTGTTATAGCAGCCTGAATGGTCTAAGATAACAGTCCTAGGTGTATTTATTTCAGACCTTTGAAAAAGGATATGTGCAGAATTTTAGAATGACAGATATAAAAGGTACTTTGGGGTAACATCTAGTCCTGTCATATGTATTTTTTAAAGTCTGAGAACACTGTGTTCTACTGAGAACTTACTACAGACAGCAATTTCTTTCTTTCTTTTTTTTTTTTAGATTTTATTTATTTATTTATTTATTTACTTATTTATTTATTTATAGCATGAGCAGGGGAAGGGGCAGAAGGAGAGGGAGAGAGAGAATCTCCAACAGATTGCACACAGAGCCTATCTCCTGAGATCACCATCTGAGCTGAAACTGAGTTAGACGTTCAACTGATTGCATGATCCAGGTGCCCCTACAGAGAGCCAATTTCTAAAGGAGATACAAGAAGTGCTACTTTGTATCTCCAGTTCCTTAAAAATATTCATTGGCTCCCAGTCTCTTTTTAGCTACCATTCCACTTCTCTACTTCTAAGACTTGAAAGAGTATATTACATACATACTCTGTCTCCATTTTCTATGCTCCCACTCCCTCTCCAACCCACCCTGTCTGGATGGCACACCTATCTTCCATCAGAACTTCTCTGAGCACAGTTGTCCAAGACCTCCGTCTATATGGCTCTCTTTTGTTCTCACTGTAATTGACCTCTCAGCAGCTGTGACACAATTGCTTCTTCCTAGAAACACATTCCCCTTTGGTGTCTATGGGAACATTCTCTCCTGTCTCCTCCCAATTTGTCTGATCTTCCTCCATCTTCTCTGTTGGCTCTCCTCTTCTATGTTTTGAGTTTCTTATGAGTCAGTCTTTGGTCTTCTCATTTACATCCACAGACACTTCCTAAGTAATCTCATTGATGCCCTCAGTTTTAAATATCATCTGTATTTTGAGATCTTCTAAAATTCTATCATAAGCCCAAATTTCTGACAAACCTAAGACCTAAATATCTAAATGTCTGCTTACCACTATGATTTCTCACAGTAACTCAGAATTAGTTACCCAATGTGAGCTCTCCATCTCTACCATCTTCAAATTGTTTAATTCCAGTTTGCCCTCTCAGTAATGAGCTTCCCTGCCCCAAGCAGCCACCAGCTCAGTCCAGGGGAATGCCCCATGATTCATCCTTCTTCCCCAAAACTAACACCCACTCCTACAAGCCCATTTCTCTCATCCTCCTAAATATACTTCCCACTTGTCCAGTTTGTCTATTTCCACAACCACTTCTTGCTTTCAGCCCCATCAACTTGCTAGATTGCTGCAATGAACCCCTTACCCAATTTAAGGGGTCTATTAAAATACAAATAATTTCATAGTATGCTGAGGTTTAAAGATTCTTCATTGCCCTTGCAGAGCCTCATTGTAAAATCTAAACTCCTTACCAGTGTGTGGCAGGCCTTCTCTCTGGGTGACGATTTCTCACTGTGCCCACTATACCCTAGTCACACTAACTTCTCTTGGTCTCCCACATGGGACAGTATCTTCCCAGTTTCAGGGCCACTGCATGCAAAGCTTCCGCCCCAAGTCTGGGACCTTCTCCTTACTCCCCCTGCCTCAGTCTTCTGTCTTGGTCATGGCTAAGTGGTGCCTCCTCTGAGAGCCTTCTCTAAACATCCTATCTGAATAGCTGCCTAATTTTCTTTGTTACTTCACCCTGTTGGTTTCCTTCAGGGCACTTGTTATAGTTTGTAGCTATTTATCTGTTTACAGGTTTATCATCTGCCTCTCTTACTAGATTGCATGCCCACAAGGATAGGGGCCACCTCTGCTTGGGTTATTGAAAAGTACCTAATGCAATATATACTTGTTGAATCAATAATAATGGATGACGTCCAAGCCAGAGGGTTGGCCTTCTGGCCTCGGTTTGTTGTTGCCTTCCTGTCGGTGACTGCAGAGGCTACTGTTTTGGTTGCCCAACACCTGTTCCTCTTATTTAGTCTGAAAACATACCCAGAAGGGAGTAGATGAAGTATATTGACCTGGTTGGACCAGCAATGGTTCTCCATGGTCTAAGAATGGGCGTGTGACCCAAGTCTGGTCAACCGGAGTCTGCCTCCAAGGTTCAGCTGACTAAGGCTGACAGGAAAAGATTTTCTTGCTTCGTTAGTTATGAGGCTGTAAGGACGTTGGTTTGGAGCTGCTGAGACAGCTGTCCTGAGAGAACAAAGTCAGAGATGCATGGACAAGAAGCAGAGAGTGAGGGAGTCCTGATGGTGTCCCTGTTGTGGGCAGCTCCCTGAGCATGTTCAGACCCTGGAATGACCCTGTACTGCTAGCTCATTATCCCTGACATTTCCTGTCCTTGACATACTCACTCATGAAAACCTCGAATATCTAGAAGCAAGTTTCTTCTGGATAAGCATCAAAGCCTTTTATTTTCAATATATTTTTTTTCCGTGAGCTGCTGGGACCCTTTCTTCTTCGTTACCAGTGTCACGCAGAGAGCTTGTATGCCACTGGCTTTGATCTAAAACTGTTGAAAGTGAAAGCAGCTGTTTTTGATGAGCACTCTCACCCCAGGTGCCCCCCTTCCCCCAACATGCCTGGATAATGAAATGCAAATGGTTTGGCCTGGGCTCTGCTGGTGGAGGATGCCCTGACTGCCTCAGCAAATACTGGGCTGTCTGTCCAAGCCTGCCTCTCACCAGCTCTCCAAATGGTCTTTCCTACCTCCAGCCACCCCTTCCCTGCTGTTCCAAACACCTGAGACCTTGAGTGTCCACATGAACTTGAATTTTTCCCTTTGTATTACATGCATTTAAGCCTTCACTGTCACTTCACTTCTGTACTATATTCACTCCCTTCCCAGGGGCTCAGTGCCTGGTGCCTCTCGGTCACCTGGTGATAGCTGCCTGAGTAACTTATACTTTCCAAGCTCCAGATCCTCATTCTTCCTGTCTAGTCCCTTAGTCCCAGCAGCCTTCTGTCGAAGGCTACCAGGTATAAGGTGAGTGTCCTTCTGCCACCTCTGCAGTTCCTTGTCCAGACTCTATTTCCTGCAGTGCCCCAAACTTGATCCCTAGATGTGACCTTCAGACTCATCTTGACTTTTCTCTTTAACTTGCTCTATAGACCCAGGCAGCAGTCCTGTCCTGGCAATTGTTGATTGATTGTTTCGTTCAGTCCAATTACCAAGGATTCTCTGTCAGGTCTCCTGTAGGTGCCAAGGAGACAGAAAATAAAGCTGCTGTCTCTTGGTCTGTCGCTTGGGCCGTTGAGGCAGAACAGCTGTGCCCCTGGCCCAAGGCTATATTAAAGCTCCCTAAACTGCCTGCTTGTTTTTGTTGTTGTTGTTGTTGTTTTTGTTTTTTTGGTGTATTTCACTTTCTGGCAAAAATTCATCGTGGCTCTCTATTGTCTGTAGAATGAAGTCCAACTTTAGTCTAGGGCTGTGCTGTTCAAAATGGTATCCACTGGCTGCAGGTAACTGCTGAGCACTTGAAATGTGTCCACTCTGAATTGAAATGTGTGGTTAGTGTACAATACATAGAAAATTTCAAAGACCTAGTACAAAAGAAAAAAAAGAATGTAAAATGCCTCATTAGGTTTTTAATTAATTACACACTGAAATATATTTTGGATACATAGGGTAAAAGTATTATTAAAATTAATAACTTTTACTTAAACATTTTAATGGGGCTATTAGACAACATAAAATTAATATGTGGCTTGATCTTCATATTTTTGTTGTCAGTACAGTTCCAGAATATGAGACTTCCCATACTCTGACTCCTAGTGACTTATTAGTATCTTATGTTATCCTTTGTTTGTATTTTTACATTATTTTACTGATGAAGAAAGTGAGGTTCAGAGAGGTATGAGGGACTAGATAAATGGATGTGAAAGTTAGCACCAAGAACACACGTCTGAAATCCCACAAGCCTCAGGAGAGTCCTGTGTAGCATCCCATCCATGATGCCTGCATGCCACTGTCCTTTTGCCTCCCTCCTGTCATTCTTCGGTGGTTAAGATATGGAAACGGAAAATAAACCCCTAAAAACCTGACTGGACAGACCTGATGCAAGAGAAGGGCTGACTGTACATTATGTACATAGAATCACATGCTAGGTGAGCTCAAGAAGGGTATCTGTTTGGGATCCATCCATGGGGATACCACTTAGTTAGCTTCCCACTATGAGTGACCACCATGATGTGACTGGCCACAATGATGAACAGATAAAGTGAACCCTGGTCTCAACCCAAGGTGGAGATCTCTGGTGGCAGATTTCTGGGGATTTGGGGGTTGCTTCTTTTATTTATTATTAATTAATTAATTATGTTCAGTTAGCCAGCACCTAGTACATCACTAGTTTTTGATATAATGCCCTCCTTGTTTTAGAAGCTGGTGGGTGAGCAACTGAGTTGATCAAGAGTGGCCCCAGGGCCTGCAAGAGTCAATGGGAAGCAGGGCCATATAGTTTAAGAGGACCTCCTAATAAGCAAAAGACTTGGGGTAGCCAACCAGCTGTTAGGAGGTGGAGTCGGGTACTCACCACCACACTGCACTGCCTTCCAGAGAACAGTTCTCACCTTCTATAAACCTTTAGTACCAAGGACACTTCCATGCATACAGTGGGGCTCTGTATGACACATCAGGGAGTTGCAGTTTAACCTCAAGGAATGGGTAACCATGGGAGAGTTCTGAGTAGGGGAGTCAGGTAGGGAGTTTTAGAGCCAGAATCTAAGTAAGAAATTAAACATGCCTGGACCATGAATTGAACAGAACTGCCCAAAGCCCTTTGGCATGATGCTTTTAAAGGTTATTGAACAAATTTATTTGAGGAGAAAAAGGAGCCAGGCATGAGGACCTGGACTCTTGGTTTCTGGAAGCATGGAGCAATTCCCGTGCATTATGGTCTCTTTCATTCATACCAAAGGATGTGCGATGCCTGGCACTCCTGCTTTTGTTGAATTAGCTGGCCGACGCCCAGTGACGATAGCTGGCAGGAAGGTGTCTGGTGGAGATGAGTGGGGCAGGAGTGGTGTCAGCCAGTATTCAACTACCTCTGCTGTTGAGGAGCGCATGTGATACAGCACCTGGAAAACCAGGCCTGGCCAGTGGTGACTTTGCAGGGGGTTGCAGTTCCTGCACGAGAAGGCTGGGAATGGCAGGAGCCAGTGAAGCTTGAGGCATTTTTGTTTATGTGGCTCCATCTGCCCCCATAAGCTCAGGATATTTGGAGATTCGGAGTTTCCTAGTGGGTGGAGAACGTTTAATTGTATTTTGATATCCAAGGTGGGGGTGGGAGGAGGAAGGGAGCTGTTATAATGCTCAGAATTGGTTGCTAATTTCCTCAAGAACCTATGGAGGAGTTCCTGATTCTAGGAGTCTTTCAGGGCCTTTTCCTCTTTCTCTGATCACAAGACAGCTTCTCAGTTTTGACAGATAAGAATATTCAAAGAACGGCCTATTCAGAATTCATCTTCCAGTTGCCCTCACCCTGCTTCGATGGCTGGCGTAAGCTCTTCTGTGGCATGCCACCAAGGATTAGATAAATGGATGGTCAGGGGCAAATAGCTTCATAGTTAACTGAGTATAACTTTTAAAAAAATTTTTTCTTTTTGCATTTGAGACAAAAATGGAATTGCACTGGCCAGTGCTAACTCAGTGACATTTACTTTTTTTTTTTTTATTATTATTTTTAGTTTTTGCATTTGCGACAAAAATGGAGTAGCCCTGGGCGGTGATAACTCAGTGTCATTTTTCCATTCTCTTTGTTCAGAAGGCTCCCTTTCAGTTTTTCACCCAGGCAACCACTCAGTCCAAACACTCTGGCTTATCTATAGGGGTCAGGAAAAAGGTAATAATATTGATTACTCTTCTGTAATCAGTCTTTGAATTGGGAAAATTTAGAGCAGGCAGAGATCTCTGAGATCCCTGATCCTATACCCAGATGAGTAAACTGAGGCTCAGGGAAGGATATGATTTAAATAATGGAGAGCTTCTAGCAAATGGTGCTCATTGGCTCCCTACCTAGGCATTTGGCTCATGAAAGAATACCTTAGCTATTTTGGATATCAGGAGGGATATCTTGTAACCTGCTGTGGGGAGTCCAGTTCCTGGATTTCATTTAAACCTTGTCACCCAGGTGAGCAACATAGTGCCATGGGAAATGGCTCTTCGAGGGACATCAGGAGCACTGAGTTCCAGACCTCTCTCCACCTTATCAGGCTGGGTGGCCTAGAGTATACTATCTGAATATCAGCTCTATAATTTTCTTACCATTTCACTGAGTTCACATAAGATGTCTCTTGAGCATGAAACACAAAAATTCCCAAGTGATCCAAAGCTTGCATGCATCAACGAATACAGACTGTCAGTTCGGACTGCTACAACAAAGCACCGTAGACTGGGTGGCTTAAACAACTTACTTCTCAGGAGTCTGGTAAACCCAAGATCCAGGTGCCAAAAGATTTGGTTCCTGGTGAGAGCCTTCTTTCTGGCTTGCTGTGTCCATGCATGATGGAGAGAGCAAGTTCAAGTCTCTCTTCTCCTTTTAATTAAGTTAATTAATTAATTTGTTAAACATGGGGCTTGAACTCATGACTCTGAGCTGAGGACAAGAGTTAGACCCTTAACGGACAGAGCCACGTGGGCCACCCTTTTCTTATAAAGATATTAATCCCTTGTGGGGACTTCACCTTCATGACCTCATGTAACCTTAATTACTTTCCAAAGGCCCCACCTCTGAATACCATCACAAGGGAGATTAGATTTCAACATATGAATTCTGGGGGGATATGAACTTTCAGTCCATATCACATACCTTTATAAGGCAATTTTTAAGACCCAATGTGTGTTCAGCACTAGCAATATAGAGATGAAAGATGTGTTCCTTTCCTCAGGGATTTCCAGGTGAACCAATGACCGCTATGGAAATAGCATCATCTAACCTAGACAAACAATCTGCGAGCTTCCTGAGCTTAGCCAGGGGTCAACGAAGAAGGCAAGTGCCTCTGAGTAAGATCTGAGGGTGAGAGAAATAAGCTGAGAAATTCTCTCCTCCTGCCTGCTGGCCAAGAGGTCTGAAACACAGGCTGGGAATTCATTTCTCTGGCTCTCAAAGACACCAGGGAAAATGCAAATGTTGAGGGGAGGAGGCATTTTAGTTTTTTCCAGGCAATGATATTATGGCCATAGATGAACATCCAGAAGCAGCAGGTAGAAGGGAGTATTGAAGAGGGGCTGGGGTTGGAAGTGCCATAGAGGAGAGGGCAGAGACAGGGAAGTCACCATTATGCTGCTGCCTTGCTGCAAGAGGAAGTATGTCTTCATGCACTTCTTTGGGTCAGATGGTTTTCTCCACACTTCTCTCTTTCCTTTCTCTCCCCTCTCTCATATACAGACCTTTTCTATGGAAGGAGGTGATTTGTTGAAAAGAATCGATGGTGTGGGCTTGCTCCTCCTGACTAGTCCATAAACACCACCATTTTAATCCTCATAGGATTTTAAGTTTTCTGTTCAGTGAAAATTATAGTTCCTCTCCCCTTTGAAGATTATTTCTAGTCAGTATTAAATCTAAGATCATGTGATGGGCCACCTGCTGTGAGACGGTACCAAAATTATTTTAGTATTAGTTTGAGTCATGTAATTGAGAATGTAAGATTTTTTAAAAATCACATGTTCAGCATTAGGCTAAAAGTAGGTTGTTCCTTCCCCCTGTGCCCCCACTTATTATATTCCTTTGCTAACCTCTGTCTTGCTTATCTGCAAGCTAATGTTAGCAATTCCACTATTTTCATAACATTCTGATGATTTGAAACAATTCAGAAAACATCTGGAGTGGTTCCATTTAGTTGAATAATACTTCTACCATATCCCCATTTTCAAGCCCCATATTATTGTTATTTTTAGTAATAGCTTTTTTGAGATACAATTCACATCCCCTATAATTCACTCAAAGTGTACAATTCAATGGTTTTCAGATATTCATAGATTTGTGCAACCATTACCACACTCAATTTTAGAACATCTTCCTCACCACAAAAAGAAACCTCATTCCATTGGCTGTAAATTTGTGTTTCCCCCCAACCTCCTCAGCACCCAGCAACTACTAAACAATCTACTTTCTATCTTTATGGATTTGCCTATTTGGATATTTCATATAAATGGAACCACACAATAAGTGGTCTTTTGCAACTGGCTTTTTTCACTTAACATGATGTTTTCAGGGTTCATCCATATATCAGTATATATCAGTATTTAGTATTTAATTTCTGTGAATTGCCTAGTACAATTCCAGTGCATGGTTACACCACATTTTATTTAACCCATTCATCGCTTTGGACATTTGTTGTTTCTACTTTTGACTCTTACGTATAAAGCTGTTATAAACATTTGTGTACAAATTTTTATATGAACTTATATTTTAGCATATGTTGACTTAGGAGTAGAGTTGCTGGGTCATATGGCAACTCTATGTTTAACCTTTTGAGGAATAGCCGGACTGTTTTCCAAAGCAACTGAACCATTTTGCATTCTCTCAGTGTGAGGGTTCTGCTTCTCCACATCATTATCAACACTTAGTATTTATCTTTTTGATTTTAGCTATATTAGGGGGTATCAAGTGGTATCTTGTGGTGGGATAGATTTGAATTTTCCTCATGGCTAATGATGTGAGCATATTTGCTTGTGTTTGTTGGCTGCTAGTATATCTCCTCTGGAGAAATGTCTATTGAGATTCTTTGCTTATTTAAAAAATTGTTTCGGTCTTTTTGTTGTTGAATTTTAAGGTATATATGAGAGTGTGTGTATATAGATACAAGTCCCTTATCAGATATATGGTTTGCTAACTTTCCCTCCCACTCTGTGGGTTATCTTTTCACTTTATTCGTAGCATTCTTTGAAGTACAAAGGTTTTAAATTTTGATGATGTCCAACTTAAGCTCTCTTTTCTTTGTTGCCCATGCTTTTTTTCTTGTCTAAGAAACCGCTCTTCAATCCAGGTCACAAAGATGCATGCCTTTGTTTTCTTCCAAGACTTTGATAGTCTTAGTTCTTACATTTAGGTCTTTGATATATTTCTTGTTGGTTTTTGTATGTGATGTGAGGTAGGGGTCACAGGAACTGACTTTCAAATTCATCTCTTGGTCTGTTTTCTTCTTTTCAAAGTCAATTTCAGCTTTTTATCTTTAATCATTTCACTTTTTTTGCTTTCTTTACATTTATTTTTTTTAAGATTTTATTTATTTTTTTATTTGAGGCAGAGTGAGAGATAGTGAGAGAGAGCACAAGTAGTGAGGAGAGGGAGAAGCAGATTCCCAGAGAGGAAGGAGCCTGACCTGGGCTCCAGCCCAGGATCCTGGGATCATGACTGGAACCAAAGGCAGATGCTTAACTATCTGAGCCACCCAGGGAACCCCTTACTTTGTTTTTAAATTTTAAAATTATTTAAGTGATATGCTTGATGCATTTATTTTGATTTTTATGTTCTATTTGTAGAATACTTTAAATATTTGAATTGCTCCAAATTAATTGATTAAATTAATTTTATCCCTCAGGTGCCAGTGTGTAAAGATTTTATACATTTTGTTTTCCAGAAATTCTGAAAATTGTTTCGTGCTGTCTTTGCTGGTAATTTGGAATTAAAATTTTTTTTAAATCCACTGTTTTTTAACTTGCCTTATAGTTCTATCATATTGTGATCAGAGAGTATTGTCTGTTCATTTTTATGTGCTAGAATATAGCTCAGTTTTTTCTGTGACTCAAATTGTGACTGGTTTTCATGTGTATTCTTAGAGAATTTCAGGGTATAGTGCCCAATATATATTAATCAAGTCTACTGCATATTTAGGTCATCTACAAACTGATTTAATATTCTTATTTACTGGACCTGTTACAGATTGAGAGAAATTAGAATCTTCCTACCACCAATGTTTTTTTTAAGCTATTTCCTCTTGTAAGAGCTATAATTACTATTTTTTGTTGCCTCTATGTTCCTTGTTGCATAAGTATTCATAAGTGTTTTATATTTATTGTAAGTTGTACCTGTTAGCCTTGTAAACAGTGTCTTTCATTGTGTTGTTCAATGCCTTATCCTCTGAACTTTATCTTGTGTGATATTTAGGATATGTTCTCCGCTTTTTTGTTGTTTGTTTGTATTTTCCTGTTACACCTTTGCTTATCCTTCTTTTTAAAATCTTTCTGACCTACTTTGTTTATAATGTATCTTTTTTTATATAACTAGGGCTTAGCTTTGCCTTGTGATCATATCTAAAAAATATATATGTGTGTATATATATGTATAAATAAAGATTTTTTAAAATTTATTTAACAGCGCACGAGAGAGATCACAAGTAGGCAGAGAGGCAGGCGGGGGCGGGTGGGTGGAAACAGGCTCCCCCTTGAGCAGAGAGCCCGATATGGGGCTCAATCTGAAATATATTTTTAAATAAATAAGTTAATTCCATTTTTTACATGTTTTAATATGACAGCTATATTTGATCTTAGTATGGTATATTATTTTATATTATGTTTCTATTTAACTGTTTATTAGCAAGTTTTTACATAACAAAATTTCTTTGCCCCTTAAAACAATGGCAGTTTCATGAGGATTTGTAGTTTTGTTCTCAAGGCTATCTTTATAATTTTAACTATATTTGTTAGTGGTTTATTTCTCTAGACAATACTGATTAGTTCCTTTGTACTAACAATGACAAAATCACTCAATTTTCATGATTTTAGTGTCTACCATTGTCATGTTAAAAATGTTCACAGGTACTCCTGGCTTGGTCTATTAGCCTTGAATCATATATATATATTTGGCTTCCTCTATGACTAATGCAATGATCTACAGAACTACTCTACTTTTCATCCTTTCTACCCGTCCCCTTTTCCATTTTTTTCATTTTTTGTATCATTATGTATTTAGGACATACAGCATTTACATTCTGTCACCTCAATCTCCAGGCTTGTTTAATCTTGATTTTGTGGTTGCAGTATATAATGCACATCACCTGTCTTTTTGCTATCGTTTATCTCCTCTATTATCTCTTGGCTGGGTGATGTTTGATCTCTAGAAGGTTCCTCAAGAAGAGTTCATGGGACAATATTGCATAAGTTTAAAACTGCAAAATTGTTAGTAGCTTTGTTTGCTTTTACAAGGACGTTCTTTACTGGATATAGAATCCTAACTTCACACGTATTTCTTTGGCTGTCTTGTAGATATTAACCATATCATCTTCTTGTTTTGAATGTTGCTTTGGAGAAATCTGAGGCATGTCTGAATTTCCTCCTATTTAATGTCTTACCTCTTTGCCTGGATGTGCAAAAATTCTTTGCCTCTTTCCCTTCCTTTATCACTCCCTCCCCTACTTTATCCCTGTGTTTTCTGCCTTCCTTTCCCCTCTTTCTCTTTCTATTTCACTCTCTCCAACCTTACAGGATATGTCTCATAGTTGATTGATCTGGTTCAATTTTTCCTGGTCTATGCTGTGCCCTTTTAATATGTAAAGTCAATTTTATTTATTTATTTGTTTGTTTGTTTGTTTGCTTGTTTATTATTAATTAATTAATTACTTTATCAGAGAGAGAGAGAGCGCGCGCACCAGCAAGGGGAGGTGCAGGCAGAGGGAGAAGCAGGCTCCCAGCTGAGCAAGGAGCCTGTTGTGGGACTTGATCCCAGGACCTTGGGATCATGACTTGAGTGGAAGGCAGACACTTAACTGATTGAGCCACCCAGGCATCCCAAATTTTGTTTAATACATTCAGTTTCACAGTTTCTATTTTCTTCCTTATGGACTCTAAATAATTATGCATATGTCGAATTGCCTAAGCCTGTTGTGGTTATATTGTTTTCTCTCTAATCCCCTTTAATTCTGTCTGTGTTTCATTTAACCATGCATGCTTTGCTTACATCTGTCCTTTATATTCCTCAACATCTCTTCTATAATGTATAGTCTGTCTTATAAATGTTCCAATTTTATCTTCATTTCTCCAGTGGCTTTTTTTTTTTTTCCCTTTTTTTCCCTAGTTACGTTCTAGGATTCTGGAAGCTCACAATTCATTTCCTTCTATTTTCTTGTTACAAGTTCCCTGAATGCTGGCATTTCTATTTTGTGGTATTCTTTCAGAGGGGTGGTTGGTTTATTAATTTTTTAAAAATCACGGTGAAATATTTGTTTCATGGCAACCTTTTTTTTTTTTTGATGAATGTAGTTCATCTTTTTAGCACATTTTGCTACTGTTTTTAAATTTTTACCTTACAGTAACTTGGTATCGATGCTATGCCAGTTTATTTTTTTTAAAAATCACTTATCATTAAATGTGTTGAATTTTTCAGTTTCAGTTATTACCACAAGGCTTCTGATGCAATGCTTTACAACTCAAAGTGTTCCCTTTCTTTGCTGTTCTCAAAGAAAGAGTGATTTCTGGAAATATGGTTTGACTGTTATTCTCTGTATGGATGTGCCTCCTCTATTTTTCTAAATTCCAAGGGGACTCCCTCTGTGGTTTCTACTTTCCTCAGTTCCTGCACTTTGTTGCAAATAGGGTCTGTAGATTACACAGTTCATGGTGAGCTCTTGTCTTCAGGGGTTTTATCTCTCTGCTAGACTTTTGAGATCTGCCATCATTAAGTTTTCTCACAACTCAATTTTCTTATTTTCTCTTTCTTCCCATGTAGTTTCTGTCTGATTTCAGTTGCTTTTGTCAACTCTTAAACATATTTTGGAGTCTGCAGATTATATTTACCTTCTAGTTTCACTGAAAATGGAATTTTGGATTTTTTTTTCCCATTCTCTTTGCTCCTTTCGCATGATTTTAAGGAGAGGATGGACAAACAAGCTCATACATGCAGCCATATTACTATAGGAGTCCCTACAATGATCTTAAGGTTATC
Organism: Meles meles; assembly: GCF_922984935.1. Classification (NCBI taxonomy): domain Eukaryota; kingdom Metazoa; phylum Chordata; class Mammalia; order Carnivora; family Mustelidae; genus Meles; species Meles meles. The sequence continues at coordinate 1,078,455 of NC_060069.1, forward strand.
TATCTTCATGGACTCTTCTTGTCATGAAAAGCTGAAGAACTGATATTTGAAAGTCTTTAGAAGACTTTCCTTTCCACTCTCCCAACTTAGTAATATGTGAAATTATAGATTTGAACAACTTGCATGATCTTTGCTATCCAGAAAGTTAAGGAATACATTCTTTGCTAAATCTGAGTTAAAACTTTAGGTACTAAACTTTTCCAATTGATCCATTTTGGAAGGAAGTCTTTCTAAGCACTAACATATTTTTTGCTTTCTTGGAGCTTACAAAAACTATTCTGTGTGGGTAATTGGATACTAAGGGTTATATAACTACATTGTACTAAAACATGGATATTTCATTGAAGGAGGTGTTCATTTTTATAAAAAGAGGCTCCAAAATGTATCTTTGGCTTTTTAAATTTTTTTGGACATATATAGTCCCCCCCCCCCTTTTTTTCCTGTGAGTATATTTCTTTAAGTGCCTTTTCTTATAGCTGTTAATGTGTCTGCCTATGATAACCCTTCTTCTCTGAATTTGATGAAGGCTCAGAATTCAGTCAACAAAGTGGCTGGAATTATATAAAGTATATATATTATATAAATATATGATATATAAATATTATAAATATAAATAAATTATGTGTTATATATTATAACATATATTTACACACACACATATTGCTGGAATTATATAAAGTTTATAAAGTAAAAGTAAATATATTTTGGGTATGACATGAGGGACTGTCCCATGGGTAAAGTGATAGTGCACAGACCTTGTAATACCTGCTTTAGTTGCTGGGAATCCCTTGTTTCTTGGATCTTAGTAGCCCCACTCCTAGAAGAAGAGAATTCTCTGGGAACAGTTCATCAAAACGGCAGATGGAAAAGTGAATAATACAATACAGATGGATAGGCAAGTGCTTTAGGCTACACAGAGATCAGTTGACCAGATTTTGCCAGCTAGGTTGTGTGTGTAGATACTGGTATGATCAGTTTGCTGACATTTGGTAGGGACATAAAACAAAAGGAAAAGGAAGTTGAATAGTTACATTGTTGACACATCAGGTCTTTTTGTAGTTTTGATTTTATATATGCTTAATGATATTATTATAACTGAACATTGTAACTCTAATTTAAAAGGCCACCATCATATAAACTCTTTTATTTGGAAATATCATGGAAAGTCTAAGGAAAACATTTCCCATAGCATTCCATTGCCTTACAGAGAAGGGTGTTTTTGTGTTCTCTATGCCCAGTTGTCCTAGCATCTGGGGGAGGCGCAGATGTTTGTTATGCAGTCCAAGTACACAGGGAAGGTTCTAAAGTTGTTAAGTGCAAGCTGCAAGATTCTAAGATTAATTGTGCTTCACTCTCAGTGAGATTAGTGTATTATAAATCATAGAGGCATATCCCATCAATCTGGCGCCTGGATGCAGGGAACATGATAACCCTTAACTCAGCAGAAACGTACCTTCCATCCATTATGGCTTCTCTCCTAGAATAAACCATGCACTCCTCAGACAGGGCCAGGGCAACAGACAGCATCTTAAAGACATCTTTGCGATAGCATCCTTTTACTTACAACAGGGAAACTATTTCTATGACTCCTTGGTTTTATTTTACAATAACTTTAAACAAGACAGGTTTAAAGAAGTATTTTCTGGGTACTTAGTTTTGTCCAGCCCTGGAGTAAGTTCTCTGAAGGTTCAAAAGAAGGAAAATATAGGATACAACCCTTGATGAACCTACTGTTTAGTTGAGGAGAAAAGTCATATTAATTTTAATTATTTGATCTTTTACTAATTGCTGTTGTTTATCTACCATTAACTATATGCATTCCAATAAGATGTACTAAGAAATTATTCATAGAACATATTTTGAATATGTTCTCTGCAAGGTCAGAGAAAGGAGAGCTATGTATAGCTGGATTAGCCTGCAAGGTCTCCACAGAGGGTAGACCGTGCCAGGTCTTGTTGGCGGGAAGGCTTTAGTGAGATGAGACAGGTTGCATTTCCCCAGTTTGGGGGTATTGGTCATGGGAGAGAAATGAAGTTAGATAGGCAGTGAATGAGTATAAGAGGAGACATTCAGGGGCGCCTGGGTGGCTCAGTGGGTTAAAGCCTCTGCCTTCGGCTCAGGTCATGATCTCAGGGTCCTGGGATCGAGCCCCGCATCGGGCTCTCTGCTCAACAGGGAGCCTGCTTCCTCCTCTCTCTCTGCCTGCCTCTCTGCCTACCTGTGATCTCTGTCTGTCAAATAAATAAATAAATAAATCTTTAAAAAAAAAAAAGAGGAGACATGCAGGTGGCCTGCAGAACTATAGAATGTGCAAGAGTCTTGCTGTGCACCTCCTCACCCTTCCACATTCCCTCTGTCATCAGTTAATCCCATTCCTCTTTGGGATACCCTGCTGAGAGAAAGTGAATTCTCATAGGAACATCTCATCAGAATGGCACATGGGAAAGTGAATTTGATAGGTTAGCTATATAGTGCGGGAGACTACTTGGAGAAGGTCATTTGATCAGATTATTCCAGCTAGTTTGTATGTGCAGACACTGCTAGGCCAAATTTAGTTTGCTGACTCTTGGCAAGGACACTAAACAGATTTCTTTCCTCCCTACCTCTTTCCTGTCTCTTTTCCTCCCTCTTCCCCTCCTCTCACCCTCCTTCCCTTTTCTCATTTCTTATTATGAAACACTCTGAGATTATCAATCCATCCCTGCTCCTTTCAATTCTTCCACTTCCTTGATTCTGAGCTCAGTTCTCTTCACTACAATTTCACTCAACTTCATTCATCTATTCATTCAACAGGTTTTTACTGGAGAATTCCATGTGTATCTTCAGAAAATACACCCTTATAAGGAAGACAAAAGCACAATATGATGTGACAAGTATCTTGAAAGGAGAAATCTAGGATGCTATGGGAACAGGTAGCCCAGGTACTTCATCTTATCAAGGAGACAAGTGAAAAGAAATGTCAGAGAAGAAATGACACATAAGTTGAGACTTAAAAGTGTGAGTGGGGATGTTCTAAAGCCTCTATAAGGCTCTCAAGGGCTACCCTATTTGACCTTGGGAGCTGTCAGGAACTTAAGGTTCTTACTTGCTGTTGGTTGTTGTCATATCACACACAGGATATCAATTTATTTTTCAATCAATAAATATTTCTTGAGCAGTTCTGTGGTTTAAATAGTGTTCCAGGCTCTATAAAGCAAACAACTCTAAACCAAATGAACAAAGCACCTGATCTCATAGAGCTTACATTCTTGTCAGAATGAGCAGATGATGAATAAATAAATAAAAATATATAGTATATTGGCCATTATGGAAAAAAAGAGAAAGAGTAAGATGATAGAATGTATGTTTTGTATGTGTGTGTGAATGTTGACTATTTTAAAGAGTGCTCTGGGCTTCTCTGTTACGGTGACATTTGAGCAAAAACTGATGAATTGAAGGATTGAGTCATGTGACTTTCTGGGTGGTTGGGTGCAGGGGCAACACTGTAGGCAGAGGGAACTACTAGAGCAATGGGTTCCATGGAAGATGTGTGCGAGGGCTGTTTGGGGGAACCTAGAAAGTCCAGGTGACTAGAGCACTAGGAAGAGAGCAGAGGTGGATGTGGTTGTGAGGGTACTTGTGGGCTGCATGAAGTAGAGTCTTGTCCCATGCAAAATGTACATTTAAGCAGATCCTTTTTGTTGCAGTGTAGAGATCTGATAGTAGAGGGCAAGAGTGGAAGGGAGATCAATTAGAAGACTATTGCAGTTGTTCACGCAGGAGATGATGGTAGCTTGCCAGGTGGAAGAGGGAGAAGTGTTTGGGGCAGAGTGGGGTGGTGCACATGGCAGAGAAATGAGGCTACAGTTGGTGGGGGAATTGGGGTCAAGGGAGGATATTTCCAAGTGGAAGAAAAGCAGCATGTGTGTGTGCTCATGGGAATGATCCAGTAGAGAGGGAAAACAATGATGGTGGCACAGGAGAGTGACAGTTGCAAGAGCCGTGCTGAGCAGGTGAGAGGACATGGGATCCAGGGAGCAAGTGGCCAGGACAGGGGCAGCTGTCTTCTGCAACAGCAGGGCAGGTGGGAGGGACTGCAAGAGGTTTCATGGGAAGACCCTTCTGACAGCTTTCATTCTCTCAGTGCAGTGAGAAGCTGGGCTCTTACATGTAACTGGGAATAGGAGATGCTGGTATAGGGAGAGAAGAGAGAAGAGGGGGCTGTCCAGGAGAGTGGGAGCGCATGGACCAGGTTGTGAGATGTAATTGTCAGGCAGTGCTAAAGGCTTTGGTTGACAGGTCATGAATTTAAAAGTGGCCCAGTAAGAATGGTTCTGGACAGCCTTCAACTGCCTAACTTAGATATTGGGCTTATTAAACCCTTGCAGTATACATTTTTGAAGAAGGATTCTCAAGATGGTTTTGAAGCCCTTTGTTATCCGCTTCATGTCTGGAGATCAGGATTATATCAGGCTCAGGAGACTTCATATGTACAGGTTGGACCCAAATCATGGCCTCACATGGTCATTGCACAATTCCCCCTCCATTTCCTTTAACTACTGGTGGAGGCATGCTGGAAGATTATAAGAAAATCATGCAAGCATTGAGTGGTTTGTTAAAATGGACACAAGGGTTTAGAGCAGAGATGAGTCAGCTGACACAACAGAGCTTTTTAGCACACAAGGAGGTGGCCAGGCAGACAGGAGGGGAAGGAATTCTAGGCAGAGGGACTGCATGGTCAAAGGCTTGATGGTGGGGGGAGCGTGGAGGAATATGAGCAATGGAGGAATGGAAGTTGTTTGGAAATGTTGGAGTGTATGTGTTCCAGGAGCTTTCCTCCTCACTCTCCTCCATCCTGCCGTGCTCATTTCAGTCTCTCAGACTTTAATTACGCAGGTTTCTGTGCCAGAAATGCCGTCCGTCTCTCAAGGTCGCTGGGTTGCACAACTCCAGGGGGTACCTTTAACAGTGTACTTTATGCTTGTTTCCAGCGACAGCTCAACTTCTGTCTCTTCCATGGCAGCACCTTCCTGGCTCCAAGCACATTCACTCTCCCTTACCTGAATTCTTCTTATATCCAGGGTAGAGTTATAGACTCGGCTAACAAAATTAGAGCCTGTCAGTTAAATATTATATGGGACATATTGATATTAAACAATGATTATTTGTTTATCTGAAATTTAAGTTTAATGAGACACACTGCATTTTACCTAGCAGTACAGTTAGAGCCTAAAACATAGTTAAACATCCATTCAGTAAACCCTTCTAGAGAAGGAACATGCGAGGTCCTCAACTGGGCATTGAGGAAATAGCAGTGGTGGGCCTGGAATTTACTTTTTTTTTTAATTTTATTTTTTCAGTGTTCCAAGATTCATCGTTTATGTACCACACCCAGTGCTCCATGCAATAGATGCTGTCAGAGCTGGGAGGCACCAAACCAGACAGGTAGTGTGGTAGAAAAAAACGTTGCAAAAGGTTCAGCTAGAATTAACTCCTCCAGAATTTTGCAATCATCATTTCTAAAGAAAAGCTATTTTAATTTTCAGTATACATGAACATTTTATGATTTTCACTCAGTACCATAATTTTAATTTTAATGATGTATAGGGAGGAGGCATAGTTATCTTTTCATGCTAAAGACATCTAAAAGTCATCCATAAGACTTGTCTGCCTATGAAGAATTTGTCATCCGTCATTTTCATCTTCATCATCACCACCATTAATGTTGATCAGAAGTGGCAGCTGCTAGGCGGAGGTGGGATGACCCAGGGCTGAAAGCATGTATCCCAGCTGTGCCATTTATTAACTGAGATCTTGGGAAGTGACTTGACCTCTCTGTCCCACTGTTTTCCCACCTGTAAAATGAAATATAATAATAATACCTACGTCTGAGGGTTGATGAGAAGGTTAAAGAGTGAAAAACTGTGAATTGCTCAGAACAGTGATATGCTAAGTATATGCTAAGTGCTAGATAAATGTTGGTTGATATCATTTAACAATTGTTTTGAAACATGCACTATAATTGATGTATGTACTCTTGCTATGGGAACCTAGAAGAGGCAGTGGCCGAGTGTTCCTGAAACGTGAATGGACTCTGTTGGCACTGATTTTATATTCCCAACCTCCTTGAAGTGGAGCGTTACACTGCCTGCATCTTTGTATCCATCCTTCACCTCCTCTCAGCTCCCCCTAAGTGGCGTGATAGAGACTTTTTGAAAATGTTTGCCGGTGGGTGTAGTAATGCTATTGCCAGCCTAAAGAAATGTTAATGACATTCATGGATCATTTTTTCCCAAGGTTGCTGAGTTCCAAAATAATCTAACTATCTGTATTTTCACTATTCCTGATTTATTTGTAAAGATTAGGCAAATATATTTAGGATACTTGAGGTAAACTTTATAAATGCTCTAGGAATGAAAGCAAATTGAGAACTCATTCACCATTCACATCTAAATGCACATTAGTACACCAGGTATGAATAATATTTTCAATTGATAAAGCATTTAATAAATGTTCAACATTGTTTTAACCATTTGACATATACCATATAACCGAATTCCCTGAACCTTTTTGAGACTTAGGTGTTATTAACCGTAACATTACATATGAAAAAGTGGAGGTATGGAGAAGTTAAGAAATTTGCCTAACTTGGGTTCAAGTTCAGGATTGTCAGATTTCAGAGCACATATTCAAAATGAATATGTATGTTTTTCAACATAAAAAGTTAGTGGAGTGCAGAGAGGAGAACTGAGACCATTTTTCATTCATTCATTTATTCAACCATTCATTCAAGTGTGGCACCTGCAGTGGTGGGAAAGACAAGGCTCTGCCCTCAGAAGGTCATGGACATAAAGAACTGGATAGAGAGAATGTGGTGAAGTGCTTTAATAGACATCCGCATAAAGTGCCAAGGTAACACAGAAAAGGTGCCATGGCTGGAGAAGGCATCAGAGAGGAGGTGACATTCTGTTGCATCAAGCAGAACAAGTAAGAGAAAAGTGCTTCTTTAGGTCTCACTTGGCATTTAACGAACACTACGTAAGATTTGTAACTGATAGCCCTTTACCAGCATTACATAAGTAATAGGGAAAAAAAATATTTTTGAAAGTCTACTTGGTTCAAAGTCCAGTGCTAGGCATTTTTATAGATAGGGGTTAGCTTCCTGACAACAATCTCAGTTAGATACTTTAATCTCCGTTATAAAGAAACAGAGACCAAGGCTCAGAGTGGTTGTGATTTGCTGAAAGTGGGAAGTTATTATTCATTCAACAAATTCAGTTTTCTGTTTATTTATTCAGTAAGCATTGTTTGAGCACCTATCCTGTGTCAGGCAATGGAGTTGGTTGCTGAATAACAATGATAAACCTGCCCCCAAATATACAAATATACATATTAAAATATACACATTAAATTACATTAAAAAATGAAGTTTCAAATGGGAGTGATTGGGGAACACTCTAGGATCTACAATTGGGATTGTCCTCTGGCCTCTCCCCCGCAGGCCTGTGCCTGGGGTACAGGGAGAGGTACCTTCAGTCAAAACTAATATAACATTGCATATTAATTGTGCATCAATTAAAAAACATGAAAGCCCTCTGGTACAGCTCCACTGAGCACATTGCTATGGACTGCTGTGCTCCGTGTCTATAGGGAGCCCTGCAGGGAACCAAAGCAGAGAAAAGCAACATGGCAGACTCCAAAGGGTGACTGAGGAGACTATTCATGCACATGAGTGAGACACCCTGAGTGGTGCTGTGAAGGAATTTGGGGTGTTAGCAGCTCCGTATGGGAGAGAAATCTGAGCTGAGAAATGCAATTTTGTGGTCTAATTCTTTTTTTTATTTTTATTTACTTTTTAAATTTCTTTTCAGTGTTCCAGAATTCATTGTTTATACACCACACGCAGTGGTCCATGTAATATGTGTCCTCTATAATACCCACCACCATGCTCACCCAACATCCCACCCCCACCCAAACCCTCAGATTGTTTTTCAGCATCCACAGATTCTCTGGTTCATCTCCCCCTTCAATTTCTCCCAACTCCCTTCTCCCCTCCATCTCCCCATGTCCTCTGTGTTATTCCTTATGCTTCACAGATAAGCAAAACCATATGATAATTGACTGTAACTGCTTGACGTATTTCACTCAGCATAATCTCTTCTAGTCCCGTCCACGTTGACACAAAAGTTGGGTATTCATCCTTTCTGATGGAGGCATAATACTCCATATTATATATGGACCACATCTTCCTTATCCATTCATCTGTTGAAGGGCATCTTGGTTCTTTCCACAGTTTGCCAACTGTGGCCATTGCTGCTATCAACATTGGGGTACAGATGGCCCTTCTTTTCACTACATCTACATCTGTATCTTTGGGGTAAATACCCAGTAGTGCAATTGCAGGGTCATAGAGAAGCTCTATTTTTAGTTTTTTAAGGAATCTCCACACTATTTTCCAAAGTGGCTGCACCAACTTTCATTCCCACCAACAGTGTAAGTGGGTTGCCCTTTCTTCACATCCTCTCCAACACGCGTTGTTTACTGTCTTGTTCATTTTGGCCATTTTAACTGGTGTAAGGTGGCATCTCACTGTGGTTTTGATTTGAATCTCCCTGAAGGCCAGTGATGATGAACATTTTTCATGTGTCTGATAGCCATTTGTATGTCTTCGTTGGAGAAGTGTCTGTTCATATCTTCTGCCCATCTTTTGACATGATTATCTGTTTTGTGTGTGTTGAGTTTGAGGAGTTCTTTATAGATCCTGCATATCAGCCCTTTGTCTGTATCGTCATTTGCAATATCTTCTCCCATTCCGTGCATTAACCTTTGTTTTGTTGACTGTTTCCTTTGCTGTGCAGAAGCTTTTGATCTTGATGAAGTCCCAAAAATTCATTTTCACTTTGTTTCCTTTGCCTTTGGAGACATATCTTGAAAGAAGTTGCTGTGGCCAATGTCAAAGAAGTTATTGCCTTTGTTCTCCTCTAAGAGTCTATAGAAACAAAGACTTCACAGGTAACATGATGTCAATCAAAACGTATCTCTCAATAATCACTATCAACGTGAGTGGCCTAAATGTGCCCATAAAATGGCACAGGGTTGCAGATTGGGTAAAATGACAGGACCCATCCATATGTTGTCTACAAGAGACCCATTTTGAACCTAAGGATACATCCAGATTGAAAGTAAAGGGATGGAGAAGCATCTTTCATGCCATTGGGCCTCAAAAGAAGGCTGGAGTAGTGATTCTTATACCAGATAAATTAGATTTTAAACTAAAGACTGTAGTCAGAGATACAGAAGGACACTACATCATTCTTAAAGGGTCTATCTACCAAGAAGATCTAACAATTGTGAATATTTATGCCCCCAATATGGGAGCAGCCAACTACATAAGACAACTGTTAATCAAGATAAAGAGTCATATTGATATGAATACATTAATAGTAGGGGATCTTAACACATCACTCTCACTAATAGACAGATCATTCAAGCAGAAAATCAATAAAGAAACAAGAGCATTGAATGCCACATTGTGGTCTAATTCTGATACAGATCTTATTCTTTGGTTTTTACAAAGGTTAGTGTTAGGGCGAGTAGGCTTCCAGGAGGGTGAAGAAGGCTGCCATGTTGATTCAGACCGTGGCCCTCCAGAGTTGTGCAATTACAATCCTTGTGGCCCTGTGGTGACCCTGGTGGGGGGTGGGAGTGAGGTATGTGGAATGTGCTCTGACCTGGGGAGCAATAGGATGAAAGCACAGGGCATCACGAAGGCTCAAAGACAGCTTCAGTGATCTCCAAAACCAACTTCTTTCTCTTGCTACTTGGAGAAGGCCTGATCCTGGGAGCACGTTAGTCATAGTAACGAGTGATGATTTCTTTTCTTTTTCAGCTTCAGGTTTTTTGATCCCAGGCAACAGAAACAGATGTTGTCTAGTGTAATCACTTCATTCAGGAATGTCACCTCACTGAGATATAAACATCCAATGTCTTATTTCATCCAACTGTACCTGTGAGTATCTCACTTTCATGTGGTTGTGAATCACCACGTTAAAATGCAGATTCTGGCTCAGCTGGTTTGGGCTAGGGGCAGGAATTATGCTTTTCTAACAAGCCAGGATTGCTGGTCTGTGGACCATACTTGGAGTATCAAGGAAGTCTTCTTCTTCAAATGCTCCTTGCCCCTTTTTGAATCTGTAAACTTGGTCTTTGTCCTATTCTAACACTTTCTAACACTCGCAGGTTCTATTCATTCTGGAAGTCAACGCTTATTCCTATATATTATTTTAAAAACTTTGGTCTCAATGATTTTGGACAGATTCTTATCTTTCTCCAATGGAGGTTAGAGTTGTGGCCCTGCCTTTTTAGATTGAGGAGGGGATATGTTATTTGGTCCTACAGTTACTCCCTTTCCCTCAAGTGCATTTCATCAGGGCTTTGAGGACAGGGGAAGGTTTTGGAAAGCTGAAGTCTCCCTCCTTAGCTTCCTTCATGTCTGCTCTTGTTAGTGTCATAGACACGAGTCTGCTTCAAGCTGACTCCAGCCATTGCTCAGGCCTTTACTGGTTGTCTTTGTGACAGTGCTGTGTGCGCTTTTGGGGCAGTGCTCACTGTGGCCCCTCCATCTCTTGGGACCCTGTCAGGGAGGCAGGCTTCCTCCCCTTGACTCCTGAAGGTATATCCCAAGGATCTTTTCACTAGGCTGGGCATCCTCTCATGGCTCTGGAACCAACAGTCCTATTTCTGTGGAACTAGCCTCTGTGTCTGGTGCTGGATCTTGGCTTCAGGGATGGTTTAGGAGAGTGGCCATTCCTACTTCTTCCACTCATGCAGAAACCCCTCTGGGGATATACAGGCTTGGGTCCTGGCCCCATGCCACCAAGTATTCCTCCGCAGCCTTCCAGGAATAGGTGGGACATGGGCTAAGGCTCCTCATAAAGCCGCCTGCAGCTTTCCCAGTCCATCCTTGCAAACCAGTCTCTTCTGTTCTGCTTCTGGGAACTACCGCCCTCAGAACTCAGTCAACACATCTGTCTTAATGTTCATGTTTCCCTTTGATGCTTTTCCTCTCAGGTGAACAAACCTTAGTGAGAAAAGAGGAAGGAAGAGCTAAGTGTCACAACACAATCTTTATGATGCTGGTGCTGATAGCTTCCTCTTGCAGGTGTCCTACTTCTTTTTGGCCCATGGTGGGCTGGGTATTTGGATATTCATTGCATGGCACCCAGTAGCCATATTCATGGCAACCATGGACAAAGGCCTGGCTGCTAGGCAGAACTGCTCATGGAGGGAAGTGTTTTTGACATCCTGTTTTGGGCTGTCAGCTGTACTCCTTCTACAGGACCTGGCATCATGGTTGTCACCATTGTCCCTCAATAGGAAACTCTCAGAGAGTCATCTGGAGATACTGCAAACCTGAGCCATTAAAAAGCAGACAGATCTTTGTATTTGCAAAAGCTCACACTTAATATTTCATGGAGAAAAGATTAATAAAACATCATGCAATTAGCTGCTTCCCTTCAGCAATCACATCTCATTAAGGGTGGAAGAAGGCAACCGACAGGACTCCAGAGCAAGCAGCTGGCCTGAGCCCTGACTTGCAGAACATGCCTACTGCCTTAGGGGAGTGACAACCCCAGTTCCATTTTGTCTGGAGAAGAATCTTCTCTGGTAAGTGCTGTGATCAATGGGGTCAGCACTCAGCAGGATATCTTCCAGCAACTACATCTTTATCTGTATCCCCAGAATTCTCCCTTCATTTACTCATTTACTGTCTTGTATATGCCAGGTGCTGTGATGGTGCTTGGTGATGAGAAAGGAGTGGTGGCCAGTATCTCCCCTTCTGGAAGTCCTGCCAGCTCCCATCAAAGACTTGTGATTTTTCCCTCCATGCTCCTTCCTGTCTGGCACTGCTTCACGTGCCTTCTGATACCCTGCTTGTCTGCTGTGCTCTCCTCCATCTTCTGCCCTGTGAATACACTGAGGCTCATCCCATACTTTGTGCCTTTTATCCCCTCCTGTAGCAGACCCCTCAGCCTTTCTTCCCTGAACCCCAAAGCTATACAAAGATACCCTCTCTCATTCCCACTTCATGAAGAATGACATGGAAAGGTTGTGATGGGGCTATTAAAACCCCTTTTCATTACCTCCTTCTTGCCTGGGCTAAGAAGAATCACATGGACCCGGTTCTTTTCTCCTGAGTCTTTCTGTTTACACTTCTGCTGTGTGTTCTTTTCTTAGCCATAGAATGGTGAGAAGAAAAAAAAATAGGTTTGAATGTGAATCTCCATTCCTAGGGGAGCTAGCAGGTGGCTTCCTCTCCCCAAGCCTCAGGCTTCCACCCTGTGAAAAGGGAACAGCACCCACCACATGATATGGCACAAGGATTCAGAAGATACACTTTATAAAAGGGAAGTAAATGTTAAAATTTGGGCAGTGCTATGTAAGCATTGATGCCAGAGTTGCTGGGCTGAGTGGCCAGCTCTGTCAGCCCCCAGCAGACAGGTTTGTCCCCCTGTTGCAGGGTACTGGCACTTTTCTGCATGGCATGTCAACACCTCTAAATGGTGGTTCTTTATGCCCCAAACTGCTTTCAGCCTGATGCCCTGTATAAGGCTGTGACCTTTGTCTAGGATCAACATGTTGACATGGTCCTGAGGCCCACAAAGTGGGAGCTGAGAGTACCTTCTGATTTTCATCAGACTTCATTAGTTCCCATCCTCCTGAGAAGGCTGTGATCATGATGAAGCCCAATTAGACATGTAGGATAAAAGAATATCAGGCTGAGATGTCACACCTGGTAGCCTGATGGATCTATTCATGTGTGAGGCCACCTTCTCTAAGTCCATCAGGCTGGAAGCAAGAAAACAGGGCCTCAGTGACACAGGAGGGGATGCTCTCATCAGCTTTGTTTGATCAACCCCAAACAAGGTGGTATGGATCACTCTAAAATGAATGGCATAGGAAATGGAATGATCTGGATGACTGCTTACACTCACTAGCCTACCTCACCTCTGTCAATGAGAGAGACAGAGAGAGGAGACAGAGACAGAGGTATTAGGAGGTTGATTTGATTTGGCTAAGACTATGGTGGTCTTACAGGAAGATGGAGAGTTAGGGCCATATGTCCCCACCCCAGCCCAGTGCAGCTGGAGTCATATGACGGTTTTAATCAAGGACATGATGAAGTCAAGTAAGTTTGTTGGGAGGGTCATTTTAGTGGATGCCACTGGTGCCCTGCACAAATCTTTTCTCATGTTGGGGCCCTTGAACTTAGGGATCAGGATCTAGCTTAGACCATATCCTTGCTTAGTTCCTTCCTTTGCCCCATCCTGCAGTCCTCATCTCCCTTCTTTGAGAGTATCCCCCCAATAAATCACTTGAACAAGAATCCCTGAATTGGGCTCTAGGAAACTGACTCAAGACAGTCATTGTGCACAGGAGTATGAGGACCTACTGCTAGGGACATGGTACAGCAGGTTCTACAGAGGTTCAAACCTACGTTGACCTGGTTGTGACCAGGGGAAGTAGTAAGGAAAAAGCAAGAAGACCGAGGTGCCAGAGATATCAGGATAGAAGTTCCACCAGGACTCCATATCTGCCTTGGTAAGGGTGTGAAGAAGGAAGTATTTCAAGTAGCGGAGAGTGAATGCACATGTGGTGATGTCACTGGTTAATGGGAGGGGAAAATTTTCACTCTGTGCTTTTCTGTCTCTGACTCACTTCTCCTGTCCTCCCTGGACCAGCCTCTGCAGCTGCTAGGGATGTGCACTGACACATTCCTATCACCCAAAGTCTATGTTTTACATTGAGGTTCACTCCCAGTGTTACATATTCTCTGAGTTTGGATGAATGTGTAAAGACATGTATCCACCATGACACAGTATCATACAGAGTAGTTTTGCTACCTTAAAAATCCTTTCGTCTCCCCCCCTGCTCCGATCTCTTGGCAACCACTCATCTTTTTATCATCTCCACAGACTTCTTTTCCAGAATGCCATATAGTTGTAATAATATAGTATGTAGCCTTTTAAGAGAGGCTTTTTCTACTTATTAAGATGTATTTATGGTTCCTTCCATGTCTTATCATGGCTTGATAGCTCATTTCTTATAGCACCAAATAGTATTCCATTGTCTGGATGTACCAGTTTATTTATCCCTTCACCTGCTAAGGACATCTTAGTTGCTTTCAAGTTTTGGCAAATATGAACATAGCTGCCATAAACATCCATGCGCAGGTTTTGTGTGGACGTGTTTTCAGTTCCTCTGGGTAAATACCAAGAAGTGCAATTGCTGAATCATCTGGTAAAAGTATGTTTCCTTTTCTAAAAAACTGAAAAATTGGCAGAAGCATCACAGTTGGAGAAGACAAATTCATATCTAAAACACATACCTAGTCTAGTGAGGACATACCACTCCCACTCAATGATGAAATACGTGCAATGTCATCAGCTTGCCACTGGGTGGCTGGCTAGTTCCCTTAGGGAATTGTGCCATACCAGGGGCAGAATTGGGCTCCTCCACTGGCCGGTTAGACCTTTGGTAGCTAAATCAGCCGTGGTGAGGGGGAGTCGATGTCGATCCTATTTAGAGCTGCCATCTCTGCCAACATGCCCAGTCCGTACATCTATTGAGCTAACATTGGAGTGCTTCATATCCACAGAACATTTCATCTTGTCTTTGTGATGAAGAGTCTCCTTTGTAGAGGATGTTCTTTGGTGAACATTCCCATGCACTATAAATATCTTTCCATCCTGTGCCCATTCATAGAGGGAGGTTTGTTTCCATATCTTTCACAAAATGTAGTAAGTTTTTGGTCATTAATTCTTCAAATATATATATATTTTTTTCCTCCACTAACCTCTTTCTCTTCTAATTCTGGCACTCTGATGTCACCAATGTTAGACCTTCTATGACTGTCTCATAGGTTCCTGAGGCCATATTCATTTTTTAAGGTATTTTATTTTTTGGTTGTTTAGATCAGGTAATCTCAATTCATCTATTTTCTGTCATCTTCACTCTGCTTCTAAGCTCATTCAGGAACTTTTAAATTTCACATAATCATATTATCTTTTTTAGTTCTGAAATTTCCATTTTATTTTTTTTTTTTTTTTTTTAAAGATTTTATTTATTTATTTGACAGCGCGCGTGAGAGAGAGATCACAAGTAGGCAGAGAGGCAGGCAGAGAGAGAGAGAGAGGGAAGCAGGCTCCCTGCCGAGCAGAGAGCCCGATGCGGGACTCGATCCCAGGACCCTGAGATCATGACCTGAGCCGAAGGCAGCGGCTTAACCCACTGAGCCACCCAGGCGCCCCTGAAATTTCCATTTTAAAACTAGTTTTTATTTTTCTGCTAAGAATGTCTACCTTTCCATTTCTTTTCAAGAGTGCTTATCTTGGAGGGTGCCTGGGTGGCTCAGTGGGATAAGCCTCTGCCTTCAGCTCAGGTCATGATCTCACTGTCCTGGGATGGAGCCCTGAATGGGGCTCTCTGCTCAGCAGGAAGCCTGCTCCTCCCCTCCCCACACCTGCCTACTTGTGATCTCTCTCTCTGTCAAATGAATAAATAAATTTTTTTTTTAAAAAGTGTTTATCTTTATGTCATGGAGCATGTTTATAATGGTTCTCTTAAAGCATTTGTCTGATGATTCCAATTCTGGATCATTTCAGAACTGGCATCTGTTGATTGCATTTTCTCTTGAGAAGTGATCATGCTGTCCCAATTCTTTGTATGTTGAGTACTTCTTAACTGTATTTTGGATATCTGAAACACTACATTGTGAATCTTTGGGTTCTTTTAAATACTCTGGAGAATATTGACTTCATTGTTTTAGCAGACAGTCAGTCTAGGTGGAAAGTGCAAGTTCTTTCTTGTCATCTAGGGGCAGTGGTTTCAATATTAATCTGGTTTTCAAAGCTTTTGTTAAGCTGCTTTGGATCTGTTCCAGGCATGTGTCTCTCTGGAACATGGGCAGTGAGTGATACTGAAGTACAGATTTCAGTCTTTTCTATGTGCTTTGGTTTGATCTTTGTGCCTACATAGCTTAGAGGTGACCCTGGGACTTGCAACAGAATAAAGTGATCCCCTTCTCCAGCACTCTCTCCCCTTAAGATTTTCTCCATACTATTTTAGCTCCCAGGGACCCTTTTCTGGGTCCTCTGCTCTGGTTTTCCCTTTCTGTTTTAGGATTCCTGTCTGCTGCACAGTTCTGCTCTGGGACCACCGTTTGGTCAAAGTCAGAAGAAAAATGAGCGAAGATGCTAAGGAGCTAGCTCATCCTCTGATGTGGATCACTCTTTCAATGTTGGCTCCCTTCCCTAATCTACTTAGTTTTGTCAAATTTTCAGTCTGCAAGTGGTTGCTTTTTTAATTTCATCTGAATTTTTAGCTGTAACCAGTGGGAGAGAGGCTTAAGGTAAACCTAATTCATTTTGGTTGGCACTGAATTTTCAGACAACTGTGATTTTAGAGACCTTGTTAGGGCCCAAGGGTTAAGTATCCTGATTTGTGTTTCTGCTGGTGAACAGAACATGTCCATGAGTGGGACCCTGAGTAGAGTGTGCCACACAGAAATAGGGGGGCCTGATTTCCACAAAAAGAACTAGAAGGGATTTCCTTTGTCATTTATAAGCAAATTTATATTTGTTTTTGGAACATGCTATGTATGTCATTTGTTACCAAATGCTTTAGAAAGATGAGATTGTTGCTTAAATCATGACATCTACTGAGGTGTAAATGGCAGTTTGTGCTAGTAGTAGCCAAAGGCTGTTGCTAGTATTATGTGAGCTCTTTAGTGGACTCCCAGAATGGGGCCTGAAACTCCTGGTATGGTTATCTATGATTTTTCCTTCTTATAAGAACATATATTATTCATAATTTTATTTTACTTTAAAATTTTATTTTAGAGAGAGAGTTGGCAGGGGGCAGAGGGATAGGGGAGAGAGAGACTCAAGCTGATTTCCTGCTGAGTGTGGAGACGTAGGTGGGGCTTGATCCCATGACACGGAGATCATGGCCTAAGCTACAATCCACAGTTGGATGCTCAACAGACTGAGCCACTCAGGTGCTCCTGGTATTAATAACTTTAAACTCTTGTCCTTAGATAAGGTAGGCCAATGGTATTGGTAGGTTTGCTGCATGTCCACAGTAGGGGAAGAAGAATATCATTCTCATTCTTCTTAAAGGAACTTCTTAAAGCTCCTTTGTTTAGAAATTCTACCTATTTAACCTTTTGATATATATGTTTATATCAAAGTTTATAGCAAAAGGAATTTGTATTTGACTTTTATTCCTCCACAGAAAGTAATAAACAAATTAAAGAGAAATGTGTTCTTTTGACTCCCAAGTAAAGCAAAAGAAAGTTGCAACTGGAGTTTTTCTTGAACCCACAGTTTTTGCCCAAAAAAAGTAATACAAAAGATCATGACATTCAAGTCCATCTTTTCCTAAAGCAATCTGATTGGGCTTATGGGGCTGCAGCTGTAGATTGTAGGTAACACTTTTGTTCCTGGCATCTGTCACTGAGAGAGAAATATCAGATATGGGGTCAAGGATTTTCAGATCATGAAATATTCTGTCATTTAAAGACACGATTAGGCAGGATGCAGGTTATAGCAAGATATTGCTTGGATTTTGCATTTGACAGAATTAAAAAGCATGTGAAACCCTTTGGCCAGTCTCTGTTGCCTAGAGTTTTGAAAACTTTCATATTATCCTAATTAAAAATAATTGAAGTATCATTTAGTCCAGGGAGAGGGGTAGCTCCAAGGGTGGGGGACCCTAAAGCAATAGATATGTCTAACCCTCACAAACTTTTCAGTCTCTCCCTGGAGGTTCTCCTGAGGCAACACTTTCTTGTGGTAGCCTTCCTCACTGAGGCCTCAAGTTTGAAGAAGAGTCATAATGAGTGTTTGGAGGAAGAAGTTAAGAAAACCTGCCATTTATACCTTTTTTTCTGACTACGAAATTCACTAATTAGGGTCTCAGGACAGCATGACTCAAGCCATTTGGCAAAATCTCACCTATAAAAGCCAGAGTGCCAACCAAGGGGGCTAATATGAGGAGAGGCTTCTCGTAGTGGTCTCAAGTAGAAAGAATCAGAGACTAGTGTCTGAGTCAAAGCCGAAATTGACACCAAGACTGTGGTATAGGGGAAGGAATATAAAAGAGGGTATGAACTGACAATCAGGAGTCAGGTTGGATATGAAGGAAGCAGAAGTGGTTCTGGAACAGTGAAATGGTCATGAGTGGTTGCTGGTCAGCATTGGTGCACGTGAAGTTAGTATTGTATTGTTGAATAGGGTGGAGGGGAGGAGTGATGAAGAGAGGCTTGTTAGCTGACCCTAAAGTTACAAGATCAGGGGCGCCTGGGTGGCTCAGTGGATTAAGCCACTGCCTTCAGCTCAGGTCATGATCTCAGGGTCCTGGGATCGAGCCCCGCATCGGGCTCTCTGCTCTGCAAGGAGCCTGCTTCCTCCTCTCTCTCTGCCTGCCTCTCTGCCTACTTGTGACCTCTCTCTCTGTCAAATAAATAAATAAAATCTTTAAAAAAATAAAAATAAAAAAAATAAAGTTACAAGATCAAATCAGACATTATTTAAGGGATTGCTTGGTATTTATTTCCCTTTCCCTTTGTCATGGTTGTGACTATATAGTCATTTGTAAATAAACAACATTTTCAATTTGTTCATTTCTCCCTTTTATAGCTATAAGTATTATTTAAAAATATTTTATTATAAAGATAAAATGTGCCAAATGGTTAAAAAAAGACTCAACAACTTGGGAAACACAAAAATGAATTAAGAGGAAAATAAAAATGCACCAGTAATTAGACCACCCAGAGATAACTACAGTTACTAAAATTTTGGTGAACTTTGGTCCTGGCATTTTTGTTGCAGATAAACAGTTGTTGATTTTGTATTTTCAACCAGGTGAGCCAGCCAGGCAAGCCATGCCAGATAGGTGAATCACATCAGCCAGGTGAACCACCATCCATAGCAGGGACCTCCATTTGGGGTGTTGACTGGAGAAAACTTCAGACACATCTGCCCTCTGTAGGTGTGTCCTGTTAGCGGCCTAGCATTGTTTTTTCAGTATCTTTGGCATGTTTCATCATGTGGAGCATCTGGTACCACTGAGATGCAGCATGTGGCAAAGTGGCGAAGTAAAGCTCAGAGTGGTCCAGTTACGGTAATAGCTCTGCCTCTGTGCGAGTTTAAGGAGGCCCGTTTTCAAGTCAATGTCAGTGGGGGAGCATAGTGTTCCGAGCGTCTTCTGCACTAAGACCTTATTATGGTGATGGGTGTAAAGAAATATCCAGGAGACGTGCACATCAGAGGATAACGAGAATCCCAAACCATGACATGTCCAACGAACTGTTTAATTGGAAAGGATTTTATCGGAGACAGCAGCCGCCCTCCTGACTCTCCAGCTATGATGGGAAGTTATGGAGTGTTGATCATCATCAACGCTGCCCACAAAATGGCAGAATGAAATCATATAAATGCAAATTATGCTGTAATTAAAGAGGAAAGAGGCAAGAAGCAAGAGTATTTAGCTGAGCATGGCCTTCAGTGTCCTCTTTTGCCTTTGAGAATCCAGCAGGCTCTGAGGTTTGCCTTGAAATCATCCTCTTACACTGTTGACAGGGCAGGAGGTTAATGAGGAAGGAGCTGCGAGGACGGTTTTGAGGGAGCTGGCACACCATTGTTTCAGACTGACCGTCACTTGGGGGGGGGGGGGTCAGATTGACGGGAATCTGACCTCTCGTACAGGGAGAAGGGCAAGCTCCCTGTTCACCATTTCTCCTTACTGCTGTTAATGATCAGCTTTCAGAGACCCAGCACTGGGATGTGATGAGACAAGAAGAACAGGGACATGCTTCATGGGGGAGGCAGTGCTAAGATCCTCCACTGGGTCTAATGCCATCTATTTTTTTAATTCAGTTTTTGAATAGTTATAAATTTCAGTTATAAAACAACATAAATGAAAATAAACAAGTGAAACTCTCCTTTCCATCATTAGCCCCTGCCCAGTCTCCCCATGTTCCAACTCCCCCAAGTTCCAAGCATAGGAACAAACCACCCACTCTTATCAGATTTCTGGGTGTCCTTCTGGAGTGTCTTTGTGCTTATATAAGCAAACATTAACATACACTCTAATTTCTCTCCATTTTTATGTGAAAGGTAACATGCAGTATTCTGTACCTTGCTTTTTTCATTTAATATATCATGGATCCCTTCCCATACCATGACATCAAAAGCTTCTTTATCCTTTTCTATAGCAGTTTAGGACTCCATGGAGGCACCATACTTCACTGATGCCCTGTTCATGGACATTTATTTTATTTCCAATATTTTTTACTATAAACAAGTGCCATTGATTGCTATGTCTGCTTTCCTTCCTGGGTCCTGAGCTTTAGGAATACTATGTCCCAGGCCTTATTTGGAATACATAATAAGGTCTTCAATACATAGTGTGTGCTCAGCAAATGTAAATGGAATTCACCATAGAATCCCATAGAAGCTGTGCTGAATGTAGCCATGGTGAGCACAGCTGCCAGTCTGCCCATGTAGGGTGACTTCAGTAGTCCTGTGTAGACCTTCATTTCCTTCTACCCTCAACTCCAAATCTTTTCAGACTCTCTGGATCACACTCCAAACCCTTTTATTCCTTCCATCCCTTTAGCTTCCTGTTTTCCCTTGTTAAAGAACAAAAGCTCTGCTCTGGTGTTTGCCAGTCACTCACCTTCCAGCAGGGGCTTCAGTCACTCACCTTCCAGCAGGGGCTTCAGTCACTCACCTTCCAGCAGGGGCTTCAGTCACTCACCTTCCAGCAGGGGCTTCAGTCACTCACCTTCCAGCAGGGGCTTCAGTCACTCACCTTCCAGCAGGGGCTTCAGTCACTCACCTTCCAGCAGGGGCTTCAGTCACTCACCTTCCAGTAGGGCTTCAGTCACTCACCTTCCAGCAGGGGCTTCAGTCACTCACCTTCCAGCAGGGGCTTCAGTCACTCACCTTCCAGTAGGGCTTCAGTCACTCACCTTCTAGCAGGGGCTTCAAACCTCCCTTCTCTCAGCCACATCACATATCCTGACCATTTAGAAAACCAAAGGACAGACACGTACAGCCAAATCAAGTCATAACTGGCTGTCATTCAGACTTCCAGGTGATCACTTACCTGATGGGTTCAGGGCCTCAGACTAGAGGCTCTGGGCTTAAATCCCAGCTCTTCCACTTGCTAGTGTGTGGCATTAAGCAAGTCACTTAATCTCTTTGTCTCCATTTACATGTAAAATAGAGATACTTACATGGACACCTACTTCATAGGATTGTGGAAGGGATCAGTGAGCTAACATGTGAAATACTTAGAACAGTGCATGGTATGGAGTAAGTGCTGTATAAGGGTTTGCTGCTATTGCTGTTGGTCTACGGTGGACAGCAGAGCGGGTGTCTGCTCTCTGTGAGTCTCTGCCAGCACTCCTAGACCATCATATTAAAGCTGGTAGGGGCTGGAACTCTCCTTACTGCTTTTCTGGGGCAGAAATTTTGTGCAACTGGTAATATTCAATTGACATGCCCCCACTTCCTTTAGCACTAGACAGAGGGGGATGTTGACTAGACTATGTCAACATCACATGCTCCTGTTCTGGGTTGCGCTTCCCTTGTCTCCTGGGAATGAGTACACAGATCTTTGATGAGTTTTGTTTAAGAGCCATAAAAAGTAGCCCACCCTGTTAATCCCACTGATTTCAAGTTAGAAGAAAAACCATGGCATGGTGATGGCATAGGGTCCTATAGTGAGTTTTGATTGAAAGTTTCCTGTAACTGTAACAGTTGACTGTAACTGTGGTTTTCTTAGACAAGAAAGGGGGTGAGAGACAGGGCATGACTTGGGATGGGGAGATGGGGTACTGAAGCATGGTCCACCATCTTCCCAAGAAGCTGACCCTGAGAGAGAAAAAGAGATGTAAAAGATGTAGACCTTCTTCCCATGAGGGTTCTGGTATTTGCAGTGTGTGAAACAGCAAGAGATAGGCACAAGCTATGTGAAACCAAGGTCAGTGGTCCTGAAGGACTGGGTCTCATCTATGTCCCTGCCAGATTTTTGGCTACTTAACTTCATATGTTCCCCGAACATAGGGTCCCTTGAGCACAAAAGCATTTTTCTATAGCTCTGTGCTGTGAGTTTGACCTGGAATGCCTTTGCTGCCTTCAGACTAACTTCTGTATTTCTTTTGGGAGTCAGCTCAGGCACTGCTTCTTTTGAGAATTTCTCCCTGTGAGCTGACTGTCCCTTCTCTGTGCTCCCAGAATGCCCACGCTTATCTCTATAAATGGAATGAAAACATTTTGCAGAATTAATTATACATACACCCGTCTGGTTTTCCATGAACTGTCCTGCAGCACCCATTATTTAAACAGAGGAGAGATCTGTCCTTAGTAGGAGTTGTATAGATACATATGGGTAGAGCTTATGCTATGCTTTCCAGGCTTTCTAATAAGAGTCATCTGGGGTCCTTGCTAAAATACAGATTTCTAGGTCTCACCAGAGAGTTGATTCAGTGGGTGTGGGGTGAGGTATGGAGATCTGTATTTTTACTTTGGGTCCCAGGGGATTCTTAGACTCTGGCAATCTAGGGAACAGTTGCAGAGTAGTTAAGTAAGTTGCAGAGTGAGTTAAGAGCTTAAGCTCTGGTCAGACTTGGTTTAGAATCTAGGCTATTTCATTTATTTGTTGTGAGACACTGGGCAAGTTACTTTGTGTAAACTGCATTCTTCTCAACAGCTAAAAAGGGATTATAACAGCACATACCTCAAAGGATTGTTGTAGGTTTAAATGAGAAAATGGATGAAGACTAATAAACACAGCCCCTAACGTATAGCATATTCTACAAATAACAACCTGTTTAATCCTCAGAATGATGCTAAGGGGTAGGCATCACTATGTTTATCTTTATTTTGCAGATGAGAAAACTGAAACACAGATGGGCTAAGAAGCTAGTCAAGATCACATGACCAGTAGGTGGAAGAACAAAGCTTAATATCCAGCAGTTTCTGCTGCAGTGACCCAAGACAGGCTTGGGACCATCCCATTGTAAGAGAATGAAGTGAGGTTGGGATACATGCATTACACATGCATGTAATGAGTTTCCTATAATGAGTTAGGAGTCTGAAACTGAATCCCAAGAGATTAGAGGGTTTTCCTCAAAGACTTAAAGAGATAAACTTAGAATGGAAGCAATTTGAGGAGTCCATTCTTTCAAGCCAGTAATAGAAATAATTGTTCTTTTTTCTTCCAAAGTTTCTAACTAGTTAACATATAGTGTAATATTGGCTTCAGGAGTAGAATTTGGTGATTCATCACTTACATATTACACCCAGTGCTCATTGTAACAAGTGCCCTCCTTTTTTTTTTTTTTTTAAAAGATTTATTTATTTGACAGATAGAGATTACAAGTAGGCAGAGAGGCAGGCAGAGAGGCAGGCAGAGAGAGAGGAGGAAGCAGGCTCCCAGCTAAGCAGAGAGCCCGATGCGGGGCTCGATCCCAGCACCCCGGGATCATGACCTGAGCTGAAGGCAGAGGCTTTAACCCGCTGAGCCACCCAGGCGCCCCACAAGTGCCCTCCTTAATACCCATCACCCATTCAGCCCTCCCCTTCCCCATCAACTCTCAGTTTGTTCTCTATTGTTAAGGGTCTCTTATGGCTTGCTTTCCTCTCTCTTTTCTCCCCTTCCCATATGTTCATCTGTTTTGTTTCCTAATTTCCACATATAAGTGAAATCATATGGCATTTTTCTTTCTCTGTCTGACTTACTTCACTTAGCATAATATACTCTAGCTCCATTCATGTTGTTGCAAATGGCAAGATTTTATTCTTTTTGATGGCTGATTAATATTCAATATGTAGGAATATTTACACATACACATACACACATGCCACATCTTCTTTATCTATTAATCAGTTGATGGACACTTGGGCTCTTTCCATAGTTTGGCTATTGTTGATAATGCTGCTATGAACAATGGGGCATATGAACCCCTTTGAATCTGTATTTTTGTATCCTTTGGGTAAATACCTAGTTGTGCAATTATTGGATTGTAGGGTATTTCCATTCTTAACTTTTTGAGGAAACTCCATACTGTTTTCCAGAGTGGCTGCACTAGTTTTCTTTCCTACCAATAGTGCAAGAAGGTTCCCCTTTCTCTGCATCCTGTGTCATTAATTTTAGCTATTCTGATAGGTGTGAGATGATATCTTACCATGGTTTTGATGTGTATTTCCCTGATGATGAGCAATGCTGAGTATCTTTTCTTTTTCTTTTATTTATTTACTTATTTAAAAAAACTTTTTTTTTTTTTTTTTTTTTTTTTTTTTACCAAGTATCTTCTCTTGTGTCTGTTAGTCATCTGGATGTCTTTTTTGGAAAAATGTCTATTCATGTCTTCTGCCCATTTCTTAATTAGATTATTTGGTTTCTGGGTGCTGAGTTTGATAAGTTCTTCATAGATTTGGGATACTACCCTTTTATCAGATATATCATTTGCAAATATCTTCTCCCATTCTGTGGGCTACCTTTTAGTTTTGTGTTTCCCTCCACTGTGCAGAAGCTTTTTATCTTGATGAAGTCCCAATAGTTCATTTTTGCTTTTGTTTCCCTTGCCTCTGGCAATGTGTCTAGTAAGAAGCTGCTATCGCTGAGGTCAAAGAAGTCGCTGCCTGTGTTCTTCTCTAGAATTTTGATGGTTTCCTGTCTCACATTTAGGTGTTTCATCCATTTTGAGCTTGTTTTTGTGCATGGTGTAAGAAAGTAGTCCAGTTTCTCTCTTTTGCATGATGCTGTTCAGTTTTCCAACACCATTTTCAGTTTTCCCAACACCCTTTGTTGATGACTATTGGATATTCTTTCCTGCTCTGTTGAAGATTAGCTGACCATATAATTGAGGGTCTATTTCTGGGCTCTCTATTCTGTTCAATTGATCTATGTGTCTGTTTTTGTGCCAATACCATACCATCTTGGTGACTACAGCTTTGTAATTTAGCTTGAAGTCTGGAATTGTGATGCCTCTAGCTTTTCTTTTTCAGGATTGCTTTGGCTATTCGTGATCTTTTGTGGTTCTATACAAATTTTAGGATTATTTGTTCTAGCTCTGTGAAAAGTGCTGGTGGTATTTTGATAGAGATTGCATTAAATGTGTAGATTGATTTGGGTAGTATAGACATTTTAACAATGTTTGCCATTCCAATCCATGAGCATGGATTTTCTCCCATTTCTTTGTGTCCTCTTCAAATTCTTTCATAAGCATTATATAGTTTTCAGAGTACAGATATTTTACCTCTTTGGTTAGGTTTATTCTTAGATATCTCTTGTTTTTGATGCAATTATAAATAGAATCAATTCCTTGGTTTGTTTTTCTACTGCTTCATTATTGGTATATAGAAAATTCAACAGATTACTGTACATTGATTTTGTATCTTACAAATTTGCTGAATTCATGTATTAATTCTAGCAATTTTTGGTGGAGTATTTAAGTTTTTCTACATAGAGTATCATATTGTCTGCAAATAGTGAAAGTTTGATTTCTTCCTTGCCAAATCTGCTTTCTTGCCTTTTATTTCTTTCTGTTTTCTGATTGCTGAGGCTAAGACTTCCACTATGTTAAATGGTGAGAGTGGACATCCCTGTCTTGTTCCTGACAGAAAAGAAAAAGCTTTCAGTCCCCCCCACCCCAAACATTGAGGATGATATTAACTGTGAGTCTTTTGTATTGGCTTTTTGATGTTGAAGTATATTCTGCCTACCCGTGCTTGGTTGAGGTGGCTTTTTGTTTTGTTTTGTTTATTATCAAGAATAGGTGCTGTATTTTGTCAAATGCTTTTTCTACATCTGTTGAGAGGATCATATGGTTCTTATCCTCTCTTTTATTAAATATAGTGTATCACTATGATTGATTTGAGAATATTGAATATTCCCTGCAGTCTGGGAATAAATCCCACTTGATTGTGGTGATTAATTCTTTTAATTCTTTTAATTGTGGATTTGATTTGGTAGTATCTTGTTGAGAATTTTTGCATCCGTGTTCATCAGGGATATTGGCCTATAATTCTCCTTATGAGTGGGATCTTTGATTTTGGAATAATGTAATGCTAGCCTCCTAGAATGAGTTTGGAAGTTTTCCTTCCTTTTTCCTTCCATTTTTACTTTTGAAACAGTTTGAGAAAAATAGATATTAACTCTTCTTTAAATGTCTGATAGCATTCCCCTGTGGAGTCTCTGGTCCTGGACTCTTGTTTGCTGGGAGATTTTGATTACTGATTTAATTTCTTTTCTGGTTATGGATCTGCTCAAGTTGTCTGTTTCTTCCTGTTTCAGTTTTGGTAGTTTGTATGTTTCTAGGAATTTGTCCATTTCTTCCAGATTACCCAGGTTGTTGGCATATGATGTTTCATAATATTCTTTTATAATTGTTTATATTTCTGTGGTGTTGGTCATGATCTCCCCTCTCTCATTCGTGATTTTATTTATTTGGGTCCTTTCTCTTTTGCTTTCAAAAAGTCTGGCTAGGGGCTTATCAATTTTATTAATTCTTTCCAAAAAACTGCTCTTAGTTTCAATATCAGTTCCACTGTTTTTGTTTTTGTTTATTTGCTTGGTTTGCTTCTAATCTTATTATTCTCTTCTGCTGCTGGCTTTGGGCTTTATTCACTGTTCCTTTTCCTAGTTCCTTTAGGTGTAAGGTTAGGTTGTGTATTTGAGGCTCCTTTTGCCTTTTGACTTGGGCCTGTATTACAGTATACCTCTCTCTTAGGACTGCCTTTACTGCATACCAAAGGTTTTGGACTGTTGTGTTTACATTTTCATTTGTGTCCATGTGCTTTTTTTTTTAATTTCTTCTTTAATTTCCTTGTTAACCCATCATTGTTTAGTAGAATGTTCTTTATTCTCCATGTATTTGAGGTCTTCCCAAATTTTTTCTTGTGGTTGACTTCAAGTTTCATAATGTTGCATTCTGAAAATCGCATGGTGTTATCTCAGTCTTTTTGTACTTGTTAAGGGTTGATTTCTGACACAGTATGTGATCTGTTCCATGTGCTTTTGAAAAGAATGTGAATCCTGCTGCTTTAGGATGAATGTTCTGAATATGTCTGTTAAGTCTGTCTGGTCCAGGGGCACCTGGGTGGCTCAGTGGGTTAAGCCTCTGCCTTCAGCTCAGGTCATGGTCTCAGGGTCCTGGGATCAAGCCCCACATTGGGGCTCTCTGCTCATCAGGGAGCCTGCTTCCCCCTCTCTCTCTGCCTGCCTCTCTGCCTACTTGTGATCTCTGTCAAATAAATAAATAAAATCTTTAAAAAAAAAAAAAAGTCTGTCTGGTCCATTGTGTCATTCAAAGCCCTTGTTTCCTTGTTGATTTTATGTTTAGATGATCTTTCCATTCCTGTAATAGGGTGTTGAAGTCCCCTACTATTATTGTATTATTATCAATGAGTTTCCTTATGTTTGTTATCTATATATACACATATAAATGTATATATATATATATAAATTATCAATCAATATAAACAATATATCAACTAGTAGATATTTATATTTCGGTGCTTCCAACTTGGGGGCTTAAATATTTACAATTATTAGAACTTCTTAATGAATAAACCCCTTAATTATGATATAATACCTTTCTTCATCTCTTGTTATACCTTTGGTTTAAAATCTAGTTTGTCTGATATAAGTATGGCTACTCTGGCTTTATTTTGGCAACCATTAGCATAATAGATGGTTCTTCATTCCCTCACTTTCAATCTGCAGAAGCCTTTATGTCCAGATTGTGTCTCTTGTAGGCAGCATATAGATAGATAGGTCTTGTTTCTTTTAATCCATTCTGATACCTTATGTCTTTTGAGTCAAGCTTTTAGTTCATTTACATGCAGAGTGATTACTGATAGATAGGAATTTAGTTCTATTGTGTTACCTATAAAGTTGGTGTTTCTGATGATGTTCTCTGTTCCTTTCTAATCTTTGTTACTTTTGGTCTTCCCCCACATAGACACACACTGAAATAGTCCCCTTTAAAATTTCTTGCAGGGCTGGTTTAGTAGTCACAAATTCCTTTAGTTTTTGTTTGTCTGGGAAACTCTTTATCTCTCCTTTTATTCTGAATGACAGTCTTGCTGGATAAAGTATTTTTGGTTGCATATTTTTATCATACAGCATGTTGAATATATCATGCTACTGTCTTCTGGCCTATGTAGCTTCTGTGGACAGATCTGCTGTGAACCTGATCTGTCTTCCCTTGTAGATTAAGGATTCCCTGCCCCACTCCCACTTGATTTCAGGATTCTTTCTTTGTCTGTGTATTTTGTGAATGACTATGATATGTCTTGGTGATGGACAGTTTTTATTGAATTTAATGGGAATTCTCTGTGCTTCTTGGATTTTGATGTCTGTTTCTTTCCAGATTAGGGACTTTTTCAACTAAAACTTGCTCAAATAAACCTTCTGCTATTTTTTCTTTCTTTTTTTCTTACTTTTTTTCTCCTTTTGACTCCTATGGTATGAATGTTAATACACTTTAAGGAGTCATTGAGTTCCCTAAATCTACATTCATGATCTAATATCCTTCTTTCCCTCTTTTTCTTCAACTTGATTATTTTCCATAATTTTATCTTCTATATCACTGATTCTTTGAATAGTCCATCCTCATTGTGATTGGATGCATTCAGTTTTGCATCTCAGTTACATCATTTTTTTACTTCGGCATGATTAGTTTTTAGTTCTTTTATCTCTGTAGTAAGGAATTCTCTTGTGTCTTCTATGCTTTTCTCAAGCCCAGCTAGTATCCTTATGATTATTGTTTAGGTTTTTATTTTTTTTAGATTTTTTATTGTGTTATTTTAGTCACCATAAAATACATCATTAGTTTTTGATACAGTGTTCCAAGAGTCATTATTTATGTACAACACCCAGTGCTCCATGCAATACATGCCTTCCTTGATACCCACCACCAGACTCACCATTCCCCCTCCCAAAGATCCTCTGTTTGTTTCTCAGAGTCCACAGTCTCTCAATGGTTCATCTCCCCCTCCAATTTCCCTCAGTTCACTTTTCCTTTCCTTCTCCTAATGTCCTCTGTGTTATTCCTTATGTTCCACAAATAAGTGAATCCATATGATAATTGACTTTCTCTGCTTGACTTACTGTTTTAAATTCTTCTTCAAATATCTTACTTGTAACTGTATTGATTAAATCTGTGGCATGACTTCTTCCTGTTCTTTCTTTTGTGGTGAATTCCTCTGTCTTGTCCTTTGGTCTGGGTCACTGCTTTTTGTTTTTGTTGTTGTTGTTTTTGTTTCTGTTTTTGTATGATTGTTAGGAAAGCCTGTTGTATTACTGGTCCTCAGAGTAATGGCTTTATTAAGGAGAGAGAGAGGAAAAAACAAAAGAGAAGTTAGATTCTAGGTGTGTTTTGGTTTACTTGTTAAAAGAAGCTAGAACCAAAGAGAAAAGAAAAGAAAAGATAAATCCTATCTCTAGAGCTGAAGTTTTGCAGTGCTCTGTGATCAGTAGACTTGATGCAGGCAAGAGTTTTGTGCTGGTCTGCCGGGGTTGGCCCTAACGAGCTGATTCTCATTCCAACTTGCCCTAGTGGAGATGCACCTGCAGGGCACAGGGATGCTGGGCTTGATATAAGTAGCTGCAGCCTCCACTGGGTGGTGCTGCTTACTCATTGAGATTGGTCAGTGCTGATGGGTTAGGAATGGCATAGCCCAGCTCTCTCATCTCTCATCTTTGGAGCAGTTTGTGCACTGATGATGATGATGCACTGATCATCTGGGGGAGGGTCTTGCATTGTTGTGACCAGTGCCAGTTTGTCCCAGAAACTGGCCTTCCAGCTGTGCAGTATTTCAGAGTTTATCGTAAAGTGCAGCCAAATTCTGGCACCAAGGTTTGCTCCCCACAGCTGGTATCTTTGTTCCTATGCTTGGGAACAGGGCATCATGTTGCTGCCACCAGTTCTTTTGTCCCTGGGGAGGTGGTGTTGTCATTCCCAAATGCACTGCAAGCAGGGCAACTGTTTCTCCCTGTGCAAATCAGTGGATCTTCAGACCACACTATCTGATCCTAGATCTCTACCCTCCTTCACCCCAGAAGCCAGGCACGACCTTGGTCAGGGCATGGACCTCTGAAGTTTCAAACTCTGTGCTCTGCCACTCATAAAAATTTGTGGTGGTCAGCTCCTCTTCTTCTCCTAGTCAGTGGTTTTGGGGAAGAGTTCTTCCTGTGCAATCCTCTGTGTGCACTTTTGCTCTTTCTCTCTCTTTCTCTTTCTTCTTCATTTCTGTCTCTGTGGTCAGGGCTCCCTCACCTTCACAGGTGAGGTCTACAGCCTCTGCAGTTCTTTTCCCTCCCAAGTCAACTCTCCATAGCTCCTACCTTCCATGATATGGCTGCTTTTCTACCTCCAGTTGTGCAGTTTTGTTCTCTCAGTCCTCAGACCGATTTCATGTTTGTTCAAAATGACTTTATTTTTATCCACCTGTGTCTGAGGGACAAGGAAAGCCCAGGATCTCCCTACTCCTTCACCATCTTAACTTCTCCTTAGAAATAATCTTAAGAGCCATCCAGGCACCCTGTAAGAGAAATAAAATTCCAGACCCCTGAGAGGTCAGTGAAGGTGAGTGCTGGTCTGAGGTACTGGCATCACTGGACATGACCAAACTTCTTGGGGCATGAACTTCCCCATCATTACTCCAGCCTTGTGGTTTCAGGGGTTATATCCTCTCTACCTAAACATGAATGATGATATCTCAGGAAATTCTCCTAACACAAATTCCAGAAAGTATTCCATGGTAATTTCAGTGGGCAAAAAAAAGATAAGGAAGGATGTACATAACATTTTACAGCAAAAATTAGCAGAATGGAGATTTTTGTTTCTGATTGGAGTGATGAAGGTGAAAAAGACCTCCACTATCACTGTTAAAGAAATCACTGGATGAACCAGAAAATGATTCATATCTTCAAAGCCATCAAGGATCTGTTGTTGCAAAGAAATTTAAAAGAACTAAAGTTCAGAGAGATCAGTCTTTCTAGGTGAGCAAAGGACAGAGGGAACTTTCATTCCCGGGGTCAGTTGCTGAGGTTAGGGGAGTTGTGGGCAAAGGAGAAAGACTGCTAGATAAATAGAGTCTTCACTAGAATGAGGACAAACAGCCAAAATTTTGACAAATCTATGGTTGGCATTTGGATTTGAATCTGGAAAAATCTTAAATGTAAAGATAATTTGCATAGTAGTTCTTTCACATAGAAATTCTGTGGAGTAAACAGAGGCTAGAAGTAGGATTGGAAAGCAGAGAGATCTTGGGTGATTTTGCCATCTTGCAATTTCAAATCTTATAATCTTGAGGTCATGTCCTCTCAGTCTTGGGGTCTTGAGGTTTCCTGGCCCTGAGATTCTAAGGTCCCATGGTATCATGCTGTGCCCTCTCACCATCTTGTGATTTTACAGCCCTGAGTCTAATAGACTTGTGGAACTTTAGGGAGAGACCTGAACTTATCTTCAAAGTATTTGAAGACAGATGTGAACTAAGCCTGATTAAAGCTATAATCAAATATTCACCCTAAACAAATAGCACACTTTCTGATAAGGTAAATGGATCTTGGCTATTCTATAAGATAGAGGCTAGGTTCAAAAGCAGTTATTTTCATAGACTGCTCGTGTTTCAGTTCCAAAGTCCTGCTAGAGGGAGTAAAATTGCAGAGTCACCTTAACTAGCTCAACTATTAATGAGCTCAAACTGATCAAACTTTTACATTGGACCTCCCACCTGCCTAACAAAAGCACACATTTAATATACTTTAGCTCCTACTATTATTTTAGAAACAGTATCTGGTATATAATAAGAAAAAATTATAAGATGTATGAAGAAGCAGGAGAATAGGAACCATAGACAATAGAAAAAGCAGTCAATAGAAACAGATCAACAAATGACTCAGATGTCAGAATTAGCAGACAGGAACTTCGAAATAACTATAATAAATATGTTAAAGAACTTACAGGAAAAGATAGATGTAGTGAGTAAAGAGATGGGAAAATTTCAGAGAAGATGTAAAAACTGTAAAAAAGAACCAAATAAAAATGATAAAATAAAAAAAAATACATATACCCAAAAAACACTTAACTAGATGGAACAGCTGATTGTCACATAACTGAAGAAAGGACCAATGAATATAAAGACATATCAATAAAAATCATCTTAACAAAAACAGAGTATGAAATGGTGGAAAATTTTTCAACAGAAACACAGTGACTTGTGGGGTAGCAGCAAAGGGTCTAAATATACCTATCTGTAATTCCAGAAAGAAAAGAGACAGAATGGGGCAGGAAGTTTTTTTGTTGTTTTTTTTTGTTTTGTTTTTTTGTTGTTGTTTTGTTTTTTTATTAAAAAATGGTGACTGAAAATTTGTTAAAGTTCATAAAAAAAAAAGAGGCAGTTGCAAATCCAGGAAGCTCAGTAAACTCTAGAGAAGATAAACACAAGGAAAATCATGCCCAGACACATCATTGTCAAACTTCTAAAAACCAAAAATAAAGAAAAAACCTTGAAAGTGTCTAGAGAAAGAAGATTCAGTATATAGTGTAACAATGATCCACTGACTTACTCTCAGAAGACAATGGAGGCCAGAAGATAGTAGAACAAATCTTTAAAAAGAAAAGAAAATCAACATAGAATTCTAAGTCCATCAGAAAATACCCTTTAAGAATAAAGACAAATATAGGCACTTTCAGATTATAAACACACAAACACACACATGCACACACACGCACACACCCTTAAGAGGATTAGTTCATAGCAGGCCTGCACTACACAAAATGCTAAGGGAAGCAGGGAGGTTCTTTGGACTATAGGGAAAGTTTATGGAAACTCGGGTATTTAGAAAGGAATGAAGAGCATCAAAATGGTAATAAAAGACACTATTTTTCTCTCAATTAAAAAATAGTTATCGCAGTTTATTTTTTAATTTAAAAAAATTTTAGGGGCAACTGGGTGGCTCAGTGGGTTAAAGCCTCTGCCTTTGGCTCAGGTTGTGATCTTGGGGTCCTGGGATCGAGCCCCACATCAAGTTCTCTGCTCATTGGGGAGCCTGCTTCCTCCTCTCTCTCTGCCTGCCTCTCTGCCTACTTGTGATCTCTCTCTCTGTCAAATAAATACATAAAATCTTAACATTTTTTTTTAATTTGACAGAGAGAGAGAGATAGGCAGAGGGAGAGGGAGAAGCAGGCTCCCTGCTGACAGGGAGCCCAATGTGGGACCTGATCCCAGGGTCCTGGGATCATGACCTGAGCTGAAGGCAGACACTTAACTGACTGAGCCACCTAGGCACCCAGTTATCACAGTTTAAAGTAAAAATTATAACATTGCTTGTGAAGTTTATAATATATGTCAATGTAATATGTGTGAAAACTATCAGATAAAGAATGGAGAATGGGTGTGTTGGTTTTCCATTGCTTTATAACAAATTACTACAAATGCCATGACTCAAAGCAACTAAAGTTTTTAGCTCACAGTTTTGCAGGTCAGAGATCCAGCATGACTCAGCTAGATTCTCTGATTGGGTTCTCACAAGGCTAAAATCCAGGTGTTGGTTGTTCTGGGTCTATATATCTCAGGGTTCTAGAGAAGAATCCACCTTCAAGCTCATTCAGTTTGTTGGTGAAATTCAGTTTCTTGCCATCATAGGCTGAAGCTCCAGTTTCTTTGCTGGCTGTCAGTTTTCCTTTATTTTTTTTAAAGATTTTATTCACTTATTTGAGAGAGAGAGGCATAGAGTGAGAGGCAGATTCCCCTGTGAGCAGAGAGCCCATCATGGGGCTCAATCCCAGGACCCTAAGAACATGGCATGAACTGAAAGCAGATGCTTAACTCGCTGAGCCACCCAGGTGGCTAGCTCAGGCTAGCAGGTGCCTCTGCTAGTTAAGTTCCTAAAGGCTGTCCACATTCCTTGGTACATGGCCCTCTTCGTATTACAACTAGAAATGGCATTTCAAATTCCCCTCTTACTTCATATTTATGTCTTTCTCTTCTGCTCCCAGAGAACATACTCTGCTTTTAAGTCTCACCTGAGTGGCTCAAGCCCACATGGCTAATCTCTGTATCTGAAAGTGAACTGACTTGGGACTTCAATGACATCTGCAAAATCTCATGGCAGTACCTGTATTAGTTTTTGATTCAGCAACTGAGGGATTGGAATCTTGAGGGGGGCACCTTTAAAATCTTCCTACTACAGTAAATAAAGGGACATGTATTTTTGCAAAGTTTTTACATTTAAAAAAATTTATTTATTTGAGAGAGAGAGAATGAGGGGAGGGACAGAGGGAGAGGGAGAGAGAATCTTCAAGCAGACTTCCTTCTAAGCATGGAGCCTGGTGTGGGGCTTTATCCTAGGACTCTGAGATCATGACCTGAGCCAAAATCAAGAGTTGGCTGTTTAACTGACTGAGCCACTCATGTGCCCTCAAAGTTTGCACATTTTACATGAAGTGACAACATGTTAACTCTAAGTAGAATGTAAACAATTAAGGATATATTTTGTAATCCCTACAGCAACCACTAAAAAATAGAATGCAAAGAGATATAGGTAAAAGTTCAAAGAAGAATTTTAGAAGTTATTCAATTAATCTCAAATAAAACAGGAGAGGACAAATAGAGGAACAATAAGGAGGAGATACAGACAAAATTATATAAAAATGGTCAATCAGTATTTGAAAATAAAGTGACTGAACCATTGAAAAATGTAACAGAAGAGGAATACTTAAATTAGTGCAAACTGTAGAATTCCATCCATGTGGAGTACTAAAGTATTAAACTGAATGTACGGTGTAAAATAATCAACAGTTGTTGCCTTGGTGGAAGGGGTGGGGGCAAGAATTTACCCCTGCTCTGGCAGAGAAGGGGCATAATGGACTTTCCTTGGGTATGTATCTTGAAAGAGGCTTCAGTTGAATGTGTATATGCATATGTCAGATATAATAAAGTGGCATATCTCAGGTTTGTGTGTTTCATTTTATGTAAATTTTACCTCAAAAGAAAAAAATGTGAATTAATATTAACTGCAGTTATGAAATGCATGTTAAAGTATTTAGGGTGAAGTGTACTGATTTCTGCAACTTACTTGCATAAAAAATAAGATAAATGATGGATAGAGAGATAGATGATAGATATGTAATAAAGCAATTATAATTGAATGTCAACTATAGAATCTAGGCAGTGAATATATGGCACAAAATTTTTTCAATTTTCCTACATCTTTGAAAGTTTTTACAATGAAAAGTTGGTTAAAAAAAAGATGAAATAAAATATTTTCTAATAAAACCTCAGAGAATTTGTTTCCAGCAGATGTACACTCTAAGAAATACAATGGAAGTGTTTTGGGTAGGAGGGAAATATCAGATGGAAATTTGAATCTGTAAGAAGGGAAGAAGATCACTGGCAATGGTAAATAGCAAATACTGTTGTTTTTGGTTTTTTTTATTTGTTTATTTACAGCATAACAGTGTTCATTGTTTTGGCATCACACCCAGTGCTCCATGCAGTAAGCGCCCTCCCTGTTACCCACCACCTGCTTCCTCAACCTCCCACCCCCCCACCCCCACCCCTTCAAGACCCTCTGGTTGTTTTTCAGAGTCCATAGTCTCTCATGGTTCATATCCCCTTCCAGTTTCCCTCAACTCCCTCTCCTCTCCATCTCCCAATGTCCTCCATGTTCTTTGTTATGCTCCACAAATAAGTGAGACCATATGATACTTGACTCTCTCTGCTTGACTTATTTCGCTCAGCATAATTTCTTCCAGTCCCATCCATGTTGCTACAAAAGTTGGGTATTCATCCTTTCTGATGGAGGCATAATACTCCATTGTGTATATGGACCACATCTTCCTTATCCATTTATCCGTTGAAGGGCATCTTGGTTCTTTCCACAGTTTGGCGACCATAGCCATTGCTGCAATAAACATTGGGGTACAGATGGCCCTTCTTTTCACTACATCTGTATCTTCGGGGTAAATACCCAGTCGTGCAAATGCAGGGTCATAGGGAAGCTCTATTCTTAATTTCTTGAGGAATCTCCATACTGTTCTCCAAAGTGGCTGCACTAACTTGCATTCCCACCAACAGTGGAAGAGGGTTCCCCTTTCTCCACATCCTCTCCAACACACGTTGTTTCCTGTCTTGCTAATTTTGGCCATTCTAACTGGTGTCAGGTGGTATCTCAATGTGGTTTTAATTTGAATCTCCCTGATGGCTAGTGATGATGAACATTTTTTCATGTGTCTGATAGCCATTTGTA
The DNA here is from genome assembly GCF_922984935.1 of Meles meles. Classification (NCBI taxonomy): domain Eukaryota; kingdom Metazoa; phylum Chordata; class Mammalia; order Carnivora; family Mustelidae; genus Meles; species Meles meles. Next base: position 1,114,770 of record NC_060069.1, read on the forward strand.
TGTCTTCATTGGAGAAGTGTCTGTTCATATCTTCTGCCCATTTTTGGATATGATTATCTGTTTTGTGTGTGTTGAGTTTGAGAAGTTCTTTATAGATCCTGGATATCAACCTTTTGTCTGTACTGTCATTTGCAAATATCTTCTCCCATTCCGTGGGTTGCCTTTTTGTTTTGTTGACTGTTTCCTTTGCTGTGCAGAAGCTTTTGATCTTGATGAAGTCCCAAAAGTTCATTTTTGCTTTTGTTTCCTTGGCCTTTGGAGACTTATCTTGAAAGAAGTTGCTGTGGCTGATATCGAAGAGGTTACTGCCTATGTTCTCCTCTAGGATTCTGAGAGATTCCTGTCTCACGTTGAGGTCTTTTATCCATTTCGAGTTTATCTTTGTGTACAGTGTAAGAGAATGGTCGAGTTTCATTTTTCTACATATCGCTGTCCGGTTTTCCCAGCACCATTTATTGAAGAGACTGTCTTTTTTCCATTGAATATTTTTTCCTGTTTTGTTGAAGATTATTTCACCATAGAGTTGAGGGTCCATATCTGGGCTCTCCACTCTGTTCCACTTGTCTATGGGTCTGTTTTTATGCCAGTACCACGCTGTCTTGGTGATCACAGCTTTGTAGTAAAGCTTAAAATTGGGTAATGTGATGCCGCCAGTTTTGTTTTTGTTTTTCAACATTTCCTTAGCAATTCGGGGTCTCTTCTGATTCCATACAAATTTTAGGATTATTTGCTCCAGCTCTTTGAAAAATACTGCTGGAATTTTGATCGGAATGGCATTAAAAGTATAGATTGCTCTAGACAGTATAGACACTTTAACAATGTTTATTCTTCCAATCCAAGAGCATGGAACAGCCTTCCATCTTTTTGTGTCTTCTTCAATTTCTTTCATGAGTGTTCTGTAGTTCCTCGAGTACAGGTCCTTTACCTCTTTGGTTAGGTTTATTCCCAGGTATCTTATGGTTCTTGGTGCTATAGTAAATGGAATTGATTCTCTAATTTCCCTTTCTGTATTTTCATTGTTAGTGTATAAGAAAGCCACTGATTTCTTTTTTTTTTTTTCATTTTATTTATTTTTTCAGCGTAACAGTATTCATTCTTTTTGCACAACACCCAGTGCTCCATGCAAAACGTGCCCTCCCCATTACCCACCACCTGTTCCCCCAACCTCCCACCCCTGACCCTTCAAAACCCTCAGGTTGTTTTTCAGAGTCCATAGTCTCTTATGGTTCGCCTCCCCTCCCCAATGTCCATAGCCCAATCCCCCTCTCCCAATCCCACCTCCCTCCAGCAACCCCCAGTTTGTTTTGTGAGATTAAGAGTCATTTATGGTTTGTCTCCCTCCCAATCCCATCTTGTTTCATTTATTCTTCTCCTATCCCCCTACCGCCCCCCATGTTGATTCTCCATGTCCTCATATCAGGGAGATCATATGATAGTTGTCTTTCTCCGATTGACTTATTTCACTAAGCATGATACGCTCTAGTTCCATCCACGTCGCCGCAAATGGCAAGATTTCATTTCTTTTGATGGCTGCATAGTATTCCATTGTGTATATATACCACATCTTCTTGATCCATTCATCTGTTGATGGACATCTAGGTTCTTTCCATAGTCTGGCTATTGTAGACATTGCTGCTATAAACATTCGGGTACACGTGCCCCTTCAGATCACTATGTTTGTATCTTTAGGGTAAATACCCAGTAGTGCAATTGCTGGGTCATAGGGTAGTTCTATTTTCAACATTTTGAGGAACCTCCATGCTGTTTTCCAGAGTGGTTGCACCAGCTTGCATTCCCACCAACAGTGGAGGAGGGTTCCCCTTTCTCCACATCCTCGCCAGCATCTGTCATTTCCTGACTTGTTAATTTTAGCCATTCTGACTGGTGTGAGGTGATATCTCATTGTGGTTTTGATTTGTATTTCCCTGATGCCGAGTGACGTGGAGCACTTTTTCATGTGTCTGTTGGCCATCTGGATGTCTTCTTTGCAGAAATGTCTGTTCATGTCCTCTGCCCATTTCTTGATTGGATTGTTTGTTCTTTGGGTGTTGAGTTTGCTAAGTTCCTTATAGATTTTGGATACTAGCCCTTTATCTGATATGTCGTTTGCAAATAGCTTCTCCCATTCTGTCAGTTGTCTTTTGGTTTTGTGAACTGTTTCCTTTGCTGTGCAAAAGCTTTTGATCTTGATGAAATCCCAATAGTTCATTTTTGCCCTTGCTTCCCTTGCCTTTGCCGTTGTTCCTAGGAAGATGTTGCTACGGCTGAGGTCGAAGAGGTTGCTGCCTGCATTCTCCTCAAGGATTTGGATGGATTCCTTTCTCACATTGAGGTCCTTCATCCATTTGGAGTCTATTTTCGTGTGTGGTGTAAGGAAGTGGTCCAATTTCATTTTTCTGCATGTGGCTGTCCAATTTTCCCAGCACCATTTATTGAAGAGGCTGTCTTTTTTCCATTGGACATTCTTTCCTGCTTTGTCGAAGATTAGTTGACCATAGAGTTGAGGGTCGATTTCTGGGCTCTCTATTCTGTTCCATTGATCTATGTGTCTGTTTTTGTGCCAGTACCATGCTGTCTTGATGATGACAGCTTTGTAATAGAGCTTGAAGTCCGGAATTGTGATGCCACCAACTTTGGCTTTGTTCTTCAATATTCCTTTGGCTATTCGAGGTCTTTTCTGGTTCCATATAAATTTGAGGATTATTTGTTCCATTTCTTTGAAAAAAATGGATGGTATTTTGATAGGGATTGCATTAAATGTGTAGATTGCTTTAGGTAGCATAGACATTTTCACAATATTTATTCTTCCAATCCAGGAGCATGGAACATTTTTCCATTTTTTGGTGTCTTCCTCAATTTCTTTCATGAGTACTTTATAATTTTCTGTGTATAGATTCTTAGTCTCTTTGGTTAGGTTTATTCCTAGGTATCTTATAGTTTTGGGTACAATTGTAAATGGGATTGACTCCTTAATTTCTCTTTCTTCAGTCTTGTTGTTGGTGTACAGAAATGCAACTGATTTCTGTGCATTGATTTTATATCCTGACACTTTACTGAATTCCTGGACAAGTTCTAGCAGTTTTGGAGTGGAGTCTTTTGGGTTTTCCACATATAGTATCATATCATCTGCGAAGAGTGATAGTTTGACTTCTTCTTTACCAATTTGGATGCCTTTAATTTCTTTTTGTTGTCTGATTGCTGAGGCTAGGACTTCTATGTTGAATAGCAGTGGTGATAATGGACATCCCTGCCGTGTTCCTGACCTTAACGGAAAAACTTTCAGTTTTTCTCCATTGAGAATGATATTTGCGGTGGGTTTTTCATAGATGGCTTTGATAATATTGAGGTATGTGCCCTCTATCCCCACACTTTGAAGAGTTTTGATCAGGAAGGGGTGCTGTACTTTGTCAAATGCTTTTTCAGCATCTATTGAGAGTATCATATGGTTCTTGTTCTTTCTTTTATTAATGTGTTCTATCACATGGATTGATTTGCGGATGTTGAACCAACCCTGCAGCCCTGGAATAAATCCCACTTGATCGTGGTGAATAATCCTTTTAATGTACTGTTGAATCCTATTGGCTAGTATTTTGGCGAGAATTTTTGCATCTGTGTTCATCAAGGATATTGGTCTGTAGTTCTCTTTTTTGGTGGGATCCTTGTCTGGTTTTGGGATCAAGGTGATGCTGGCCTCATAAAATGAGTTTGGAAGTTTTCCTTCCGTTTCTATTTTTTGGAACAGTTTCAGGAGAATAGGAATGAGTTCTTCTTTAAATGTTTGGTAGAATTCCCCTGGGAAGCCGTCTGGCCCTGGGCTTTTGTTTGTTTGGAGATTTTTGATGACTGTTTCAATCTCCTTACTGGTTATGGGCCTGTTCAGGTTTTCTCTTTCTTCCTGGTTCAGTTGTGGTAGTTTATATGTCTCTAGGAATGCATCCATTTCTTCCAGATTGTCCAATTTGTTGGCGTAGAGTTGCTCATAGTATGTTCTTATAATTGTCTGTATTTCTTTGCTGTTAGTTGTGATCTCTCCTCTTTCATTCATGATTTTATTTATTTGGGTCCTTTCTCTTTTCTTTTTGATGAGTCTGGCCAGGGGTTTATCAATCTTATTGATTCTTTCAAAGAACCAGCTCCTAGTTTTGTTGATTTTTTCTATTGTTTTTTTGGTTTCTATTTCATTGATTTCTGCTCTGATCTTTATGATTTCTCTTCTCCTGCTGGGTTTAGGGTTTCTTTCTTGTTCTTTCTCCAGCTCCTTTACGTGTAGGGTTAGGTTGTGTACTTGAGACCTTTCTTGTTTCTTGAGAAAGGCTTGTACCACTATATATTTTCCTCTCAGGACTGCCTTTGCTGTGTCCCACAGATTTTGAACTGTTGTGTTTTCATTATCATTTGTTTCCATGAATTTTTTCAATTCTTCTTTAATTTCCTGGTTAGCCCATTCATTCTTTAGAAGGATGCTGTTTAGTCTCCATGTATTTGGGTTCTTTCCAGCTTTCCTCTTGTGATTGAGTTCTAGCTTCAGAGCATTGTGGTCTGAAAATATGCAGGGAATAATCCTAATCTTTTGATACCGGTTGAGACCTGATTTGTGACCCAGGATGTGATCTATTCTGGAGAAGGTTCCATGTGCACTAGAGAAGAATGTGTATTCTGTTGCTTTGGGATGAAATGTTTTGAATAGATCTGTGATGTCCATCTGGTCCAGTGTGTCATTTAAGGCCTTTATTTCCTTGTTGATCTTTGGCTTGGATGATCTGTCCATTTCAGTGAGGGGAGTGTTAAAGTCCCCTACTATTATTGTATTATTATTGATGTGTTTCTTTGATTTTGTTATTAATTGGTTGATAGAGTTGGCTGCTCCCACGTTAGGGGCATAGATATTTAAAATTGTTAGATCTTCTTGTTGGACAGACCCTTTGAGTAGGATATAGTGTCCTTCCTCATCTCTTATTATAGTCTTTGGCTTAAAATCTAATTGATCTGATATAAGGATTGCCACCCCAGCTTTCTTCTGATGCCCATTAGCATGGTAAATTGTTTTCCACCCCCTCACTTTAAATCTGGAGGTGTCTTCACGTCTAAAATGAGTTTCTTGTAGACAACATACTGATGGGTTTTGTTTTTTTATCCATTCTGATACCCTGTGTCTTTTGATTGGGGCATTTAGCCCATTAACATTCAGGGTAACTATTGAGAGATATGAATTTAGTGCCATTATTAGCCTGTAAGGTGACTGTTACTGTATATTGTCTCTGTACCTTTCTGATCTATTACTTTTAGGCTCTCTCTTTGCTTAGAGGACCCCTTTCAATATTTACTGGAGAGCTGGTTTGGTGTTTGCAAATTCTTTCAGTTTTTGTTTGTCCTGGAAGCTTTTGATCTCTCCTTCTATTTTCAATGATAGCCTAGCTGGATAGAGTATTCTTGGCTGCATGTTTTTCTCGTTGAGTGCTCTGAATATATCATGCCAGCTCTTTCTGGCCTGCCAGGTCTCTGTGGATAAGTCTGCCGCCAATCTAATATTTTTACCATTGTATGTTACAGACTTCTTTTCTCGGGCTGCTTTCAGGATTTTCTCTTTGTCACTAAGACTTGTAAATTTTACTATTAGGTGACGGGGTGTGGACCTATTCTTGTTGACTTTGAGGGGGGTTCTCTGCATCTCCTGGATTTTGATGCTTGTTCCCTTTGCCATATTAGGGAAATTCTCTCCAATGATTCTCTCCAATAGACCTTCTGCTCCCCTCTCTGTTTCTTCTTCTTCTGGAATCCCAATTATTCTAATGTTGTTTTGTCTTATGGTGTCACTTATCTCTCGAATTCTCCCCTCATGGTCCAGTAGCTGTTTGTCCCTCTTTTGCTCGGCTTCCTTATTCTCTGTCATTTGGTCTTCTATATCACTAATTCTTTCTTCTGCCTCATTGATCCTAGCAGTGAGAGCCTCCATTTTTTATTGCACCTCATTAATAGCTTTTTTGATTTCAACTTGGTTAGATTTTAGTTCTTTAATTTCTCCAGAAAGGGCTTTAATATCTCCAGAGAGGGTTTCTCTAATATCTTCCATGCCTTTTTCGAGCCCGGCTAGAATGTTCAGAATCGTCATTCTGAACTCTTGATCTGACATATTACCCATGTCTGTGTTGATTAGGTCCCTAGCCTTCGGTACTGTCTCTTGTTCTTTTGTTTGTGGTGATTTTTTCCGCCTTGTCATTTTGTCCAGATAAGAGAATATGAAGGAGCAAATAAACTACTAAAAGGGTGGCAAAGACCCCGGAAAAATGCGCTGTAACCAAATCAGAAGAGACCCCAAATTGTGGGGGGGAGAAAGGGGATAAAAACAGCTTCTGAAAAAAAAAGAAAAAAAAAAAAGAAAGAAAAAAATTTAAAAAATAAAACAAATAAAAAATATAAAAAAGAAAGAAAAAATATATATATTTCGATGAACTAGTCAAAAAATGTTAAAAAAGAAAAGGGTAAAAGTTTAAAAAAAAATTTAGCAGAAGAAGAAAAAAGAAAAAAGAAAAAAAAATTGAAAAAAGAAAAAAAAATTGAAGTAGCCGCAAGACTAAAGAATCATGGGGAGAAAGCCATGAGTTCCGTGCTTTGCTTTCTCCTCCTCTGGAATTGCTCTGCTGTCTTAGGAATTGAATCTGCTTTCTCCTTGATAGATGAACTTCGTCCTGGCTGGATATTTTGTTGATCTTCTGGGGGAGGGGCCTGTTGTAGTGACTCTCAAGTGTCTTTGCCCGAGGCGGGATTGCACCGCCCTTACCGGCGGCCGGACTAAGTAATCGGCTCGGGTTCGCTTTTGGGAGCTTCTGTTCCCTGAACGCTTTCCGTAGAGTTCCGGAGGACGGGAATGAAAATGGCGGCCTCCCAGTCTCCGGCCCGGAGGAGCCGAGAGCCTGGGGCCCCACTCCTCAGTGCGCCCCCAGAGGACAGCACCCAATCACTCCCGTATCCCCAGCCTCTAGCCGCGCTCCGAGCTCACCCAGCCCGCGACCAGTTCAAGGTAACCCCGAGCTGAGAGTTCAGTCCACGGCTCTGTCTCTGCAGTCAGCTTCTCCGTTCTGAAACCTGCGAGCTCTCCGACACTCCGACTCCCCCGATCCTTCTGTGACCCTGCGGGGCCTGGGGCCACGCTGGCCCCGCGTGGGCTTCACCCCGGTTTAGCCCCTGGAGCAATGTCCCTCAGTGGAACAGACTTTTAAAAGTCCTGATTTTGTGCTCCGTTCCTCCGCCGCTTGCCGGGAGCCGGCCTCTCCCCCCGCGGTCTATCTTCCCGTCATTTTAGATTCACTTCTCCGCCAGTCCTACCTTTCAGAAAGTGGTTGATTTTCTGTTTCTAGAGTTGCTGTTCTTCTTCTCTTCGCTCTCCCGTTGGATTTGTAGGTGTTTGCAATGTTTAGATAAGCTATCGAGCTGATCTCCTGCTACCTGATGTAGTCTCAGGCTGCTACTTCTCCGCCATCTTGACTCCTCCCCCAAGCCACTGATTTCTGTACATTGACTTTGTATCCTGCCACGTTACTGAATTGCTGTATGAGTTCTAGTAGTTTGGGGGTGGAGTCTTTGCAAATACTGTTTTTCCTTATTCTCTATATTCTTTAAAGTCAACTGACTCTTTCAGGCAAAAATGGTAACACTGTACTATGGCATTTAAAATATATGTAGAAGTGAAATGTATAATGATAGTATAAGGGTAGAAGGGAGTATAAAGAGAATTACACTTTGCAAATTTTTCCTTATAAAGGAAATGTATAATATTAATTACAGACAGACTATGATAAAGATGCATATTTTAATTATGACAGCAACCATAAAGCATAAACAAAATGAGTTATAGTTAGATGGTCCATGAAGGACACAGAATGTAGAAGTAAAAAAATGCTTGATTAATTCAAATAAAGGAAGAACAAAGGGAGAGGGAACATAGTAGATAACTAGAAAATAAGAATCACATTATATGGAAATGGATTAAACATTCTGTTCAAAAGGCAGAGATTCTCAGACTGGATAGGAAAGCAAGACCCAACTTATATTGTTTAAAAGATACACACTTGAAATACAAACACACAAGCAGGTGGAAAGGAAAAAACATATGTGCCCTGCAGACACGAAGCATAAGAAAACTGATGTGGCTCTATTAATATCACATAAGGAGCATTAATACAGATTAAAAGAGTCATTTCATAGTGAGGGGTCTGCATTTTGATTCAGACATCTCTACAAAAGACTCTGAATTTAGTCAGGCTGGTAAACTCTTTGCCTAAATCAGCTGTTTTGTGTTTGTGTTCTGTATTTTTGATCTCTCTTCCTTTCAGCTCTCATCTATCTCCTTCCTCTATTGTTCACTTGCCATAAAGTACTTTTTCCATTTTTAATTGTTAAAAAAATTGATTTGCAAAAATAAAACACGTTTTGAAGAATTGCCCATAGTTTCATCCTAACAATACATCTGTTTTCTCTTTATCTTGTCCTTCTGCAGTCCTGGTGCATCTGCATATTTAATTTTTATAGCTGAAGTTATAGCATGGATATAATTTTGTGTTCTGATTGTCCTCCCAAATCAGTAAATTGTTTATGTTACATGTAATTAAGGCAAACTTTCTCAACCTTGGCATTTTTGACATTTTGTACTGGATCATTATTTGTTGTGGGGAGCCATTCTGCAACACTTCTGACCCCTACTAAGTGGATTCCAGCAGGCCCCAAACCCCCAGTTGTAACATCAAAAATGACTCCAGACATTGCCAAATATTCTCTGGAAGGCAAAATTAACCCTGATTGAGATCCACTGAGTTCTGGAAAGCATTTTTTTAAAAATATTTTTATTTATTTGAGAGAGAGTGAGAGAGCACACATACCTGAGAGGGTGGGAGGGGCAGGGGGAGAGGGAGAGGGAGTAGTAGACTCCATGCTGAGCAGGAAACCTGATGTGGGGCTCAATCCCAGGACCCCAAGTTCATGACCTGAGCCAAAGGCAGATGATTAACTGACTGAGCCACCCAAGCACCCCTGGGAAACATTTTTATTTGCTGCTTAACATTATATACATTCAGTTGAAGACTCATACTTGGCCAAATTATTTTTTATAAGATATCTATATTATTTCCAACATTTTGCCATTCTGAATTGCACTACTAGAGGTGTGCTCATAGCCATTTCTTTCTTCTAGACTATTTATTTCCTTTAGGGTAAATTCCTGGGAGTGTGTGGGTTTTAGGGCATTTGATCATTCTCCTCTTGGGGCCTTTGAGGAGAAGACAATCCTCAGAATGATCAAAAGCTGGGACTTTCCATGGTTTCACACCATGAATTAGTCCCCTGCCAATATAAATCACCCAAATCATTTAGGACCCATCTATGTCACTGAGAAAAGTACTAGGTGACTTATACATTTTGGTGCTGGGTCGATGAATTAGTTATCTGAGCTATAAATTACTGCAATGATCCATAAATCAGATCTGTATTATATAAATCAAAGGACATGATGTACAATGGGAATTTAAGAATACTAATTTATAAAATGCATGGTGATAGATTTGGACATGCAATAAAGGAAAACCGTGGCACATCCATCAATGCCTTCTCACCTGAGGAGATATTAGATGCCCCAACTGGCAGGGAGGGTGCTGGGAAATCATTTAAAGTCGACAGACACTGCATGGAAGAGGAATGTGAAAAAATGTTAGTAGTTCCTGCAAAACAAAGAGATTGTTGATGTAGATTCCAACTTTCAAGAAACTTCTAAGGTGCAGTTTTCCTTTTGTACATTTTTTTTTCTTCTGGATTGTTTGGTGCCCCTGGGTTTGAGCACTGAAACATGGGTTTGGAATGTAGCCAGACTTTTTCCTGCCTCTTGGGCATACTGTTTTTTCAAGCTGGAATTCCCTCTGGTTCTCCTCCACTACTTTTTTTTTTTTTTTAATTTGTTTATTTACAGCATAACAGTGTTCATTGTTTTGGCATCACACCCAGTGCTCCATGCAGTACGTGCCCTCCTCATTACCCACCACCTGGTCCCTCAACCTCCCAACCCCCCCACTCCCCCGCCGCCCCTTCATAACCCTCTAGTTGTTTTTCAGAGTCCATAGTCTCTCATGGTTCATCTCCCCTTCCAGTTTCCCTCAACTCCCTCTCCTCTCCATCTCCCCATGTCCTCCATGTTATTTGTTATGCTCCACAAATAAGTGAGACCATATGATACTTGACTCTCTCTGCTTGACTTATTTCGCTCAGCATAATTTCTTCCAGTCCCGTCCATGTCGCTACAAAAGTTGGGTATTCGTCCTTTCTGATGGAGGCATAATACTCCATTGTGTATATGGACCACATCTTCCTTATCCATTCATCCGTTGAAGGGCATCTTGGTTCTTTCCACAGTTTGGTGACCGTAGCCATTGCTGCAATAAACATTGGGGTACAAATGGCCCTTCTTTTCACTACATCTGTATCTTTGGGGTAAATACCCAGCAGTGCAATTGCAGGGTCATAGGGAAGCTCTATTTTTAATTTCTTCAGGAATCTCCACACTGTTCTCCAAAGTGGCTGCACTAACTTGCATTCCCACCAACAGTGTAAGAGGGTTCCTCTTTCTCCACATCCTCTCCAACATACGTTGTTTCCTGTCTTGCTAATTTTGGCCATTCTAACTGGTGTCAGGTGGTATCTCAATGTGGTTTTAATTTGAATCTCCCTGATGGCTAGTGATGATGAACATTTTTTCATGTGTCTGATAGCCATTTGTATGTCTTCATTGGAGAAGTGTCTGTTCATATCTTCTGCCCATTTTTTTGCCTCCACTACTTTTTATTCTTTCTCCAGTTCTCAGTTTTGTTTTTTTTTTTTTTTAAGATTTTATTTATTTATTTGACAGAGAGATCACAGGTAGGCAGAGAGGCAGGCAGAGAGAGAGGGAAGCAGCCTCCCCACTGAGCAGAGAGCCTGATGCGGGGCTCGATCCCAGGATGCTGAGATCATGACCTGAGCCGAAGGCAGAGGCTTAACCCACTGTTCTAGAGAGTTAAGATTGAGACTCCAGTTTAGATGAGTATCCCCAACAAGTTATTCTGTCCAGTTCGCAGTTTTAATGTCCGTTCCTCAGGGACACCTTCTTTAACACCCCCAATGGGATCAAGGTATCCTGTTATGGGCTCCCTGGCTCCCAGCTATCCTCATTGCTTATGTCTCCATTCCCATTCATTGTTCCCGTACACTGTCATTCTCGCTCACTAGGGCATATACTCCAGAAGGAAAGCAGCAGCATCTGTCTTATCCTCCTCTGTATCTTCAGCCCCTAGCACACTGTTGTAGAGTACACATGCCAGCGTTCCTACAATAAATGAATGAACAGGTGGAAGGTCCCACAGCTGGGGACTGGGGAATGCTGTCTCTGGCAGATGCTGGGGTCAGTGATGCTTAGGGCAGTATTTTCTAAACTTCCTCAGCTGTTTTCTGAGAACTTATTAAAGATTCTAACAAAAGGAATATTTGGGGAAGGGTTGGTATGTTTGAAAAAGTCATGTATTCCATTCCGCTCCAGGAGAGTTAAGATTCATAGCACCAGGGTAAAAACTCTGAAGGTTCTGCTAATTTAAAATGTTACCTGTTGGGACGCCTGGGTGGCTCAGTTGGTTAAGCGGCTGCCTTTGGCTCAGGTCATGATCCCAGCGTCCTGGGATCGAGTCCCACATCGGGCTCCTTGCTCGGCAGGGAGCCTGCTTCTCCCTCTGCCTCTGCCTGCCATTCTCTCTGCCTGTGCTTGTTCTCTCTCTCTTTGATAAATAAATAAAGTCTTAAAAAATATATATATCTTTAAAAAAATGTTACCTGTTGTTCAGCTGAGGTCAGTGTATCCAAATTGGGGCTGGAGGAGGATCTCGAGGTTGTGTGTTCTGCTGAATCCTATCCCCACCTCCTGATCGACACAGATTTCTTAGGCATTTCATGGACTCCACATGCTAGACAAAGTGATGCCAGACACTAGGCTACACAATCCTCTTCCACCAAGACAGAATAACTTGTTGGGGATACTCATCTAAACTGGAGTCTCAATCTTAACTCTCTAGAACACAAAGCAAAGATAGATAGATAGATTGATTGATTGATTTTTAACCACAGCCTCCAAACATTCTCTGTTGTATTTCCCTTTCCCACCTCTTGACAATAGCTCAGCAGACCCCATAATTCTGTGGTCACTTTAACTATAGGTAAGGTCATCTTGACAATCAAGACTCACATTAGGTAACTGCAAGTCCCTCTCAGCCTCTCTCCCATCCAAACTTTCTCCCACCCCCAGCTCAGCTGAGGCCTATGACTCATGCTTCAACTTTTCTTGAGTGGGCAGGAGGAAGGAGAATTAAAGGAAAGGGACTAAGCGTATTTGCTTAATGGTATCTTCTTTGTTCACCTTTTTCTATAGACAGGCAGGGACATGCTAGCTCTCTTGCAGGGAAATGTGTGGACTTTTAAGAAGCCCCTCACTAGAGGTTCTTCACTGCCCAGGTCCCTGATCTCTTGTGACATTCCTGCCCCTCACACAGGCTCTTCCTGCTGAGGCCCCTTACCCTGGTGGTTCATCCTCCTGGGGCATGCCAGTCCATTTCCTTCCATGGTAGTGGCTTGTCCCCTGGGAGCTCCAAACCCTGTGGCTCTCTCACTTCATGGGGCTGCCATGGGCTGTTCTGGTTCGCCTTCCATCTGTAGAGTTCTACAAGTGATACTGGGAGAATGTTGACCCTCTCTCCCAAGGTCCAGGCAACTCATAGCCAGGCTTCCCAAGAAATGTTCTCCCTATATTTTATGACAAACAGTCTCATGGCAGGCATCTGGCTGGAGAGGGGTGGCCAGGTTCCCTTTTGGCAGTATCCCTACCTTTCTGAGTGGTGTCCCATGAGCCCTTTTCACCTGGCCTGTGTTAGACAAGAATATGCCCTCTCTCTTCACAGTCATCTCCCCTAGTAACTCCCTCCTTGGTGGAGAGGTGGGCTCTGGTTATGGGACCACTAGGTTGTTTCTTAACAAACACCTTGTTGCTTTCTTCATAATTACAGGCACTTAACACCAAAGACTCTCAGCCATGGGGCTGCAATTCTGAGCTAAGCAGGAACATCCCATTTACCCTTCTGTTCAGGTGCAGATGAATGAGCACCAATCAGAGCACACATGGTAACTGGCTTGGCTGGAGGTATCCACTCTGCCTTAGTGGTGTTCAGAAATAGGACAGGACAACAGGTCTGGCAGTCCAAAGGTGTTCCTGCAGGAGTTGGGGCCTCACTTAAGCTGTGTGGACTTTTTTTTAAACTGAAAAATTGCATTACAAAAGTTACATATGCTTCTTATAAAAAAACAACAAAATAAAATAAAACTCTCTTCCTTCCAGTCTCACTTCCCCAGAATAACCTCTAATAACAGCTCTGTATCCTTCTGGACTAAATGTACATGTAAACACACACACCCAAACCACAAACAAAGCAGAAGGTTTTTTTTCCCAAGATCATCCCATGTATATTGGCTTGAAGGATTTTGAATAGCCATTCATCAAGGATTTGTGTGTGTCTGTGGCTTGATTACGATGCTGTTCTAGTCACTGAAGGCAGAGAGCTAAGGCACACTGGCCTAACCTAGAAAAACAGGGCTGCTGGCTCTGGTCATGCTTCTGTGTTGCTCCAAAAGCACCTGCCCATGTCCTGCTGTCCAAGCACATGTTTTGGCTGCATGCATCCAGGGAAGGGGCCTGGAGGGAGAGATGCCTTTTCCTAATTACGAGAAAGGCATTTGCTTCCTGAGAAAGTTCCAGTTTACTGGTGGAACTAGAGAAGGGAATAGACTACTCTAATCCTGGAGTGAGGCTGGACCATAATCCAAGGCCATAAGAGCAAGGGGAGAGAGCTCAACACCAAAGGAGTGTGAGCTGTGGGGCCAGGACCTCTGGGAACTCAGATAAACACCTGACTCCTGCCTCTGGAAGCTGATGCTCCCCAGGGAGAGCCCTTTGCGATCAGACCACTGCCCATCCCTGCAGCCCCATTTCCTGGGCCTGGGGTGTTCCAGGGCCCTCCACCCCCATAGAGCCTCTTGGAGCCTGGAAGCCTTGTGCCCTCAGTACTCTGTCATCTCTCAGCCTGGATGATCTTATGTGCCCTCATGCCAACTTGTACCCTGCTGTCCCCCTCTGTCTCGCCGACTCTCACATGGTTCCTGACTGCAACAATGCCCATGGAGTTGGGCGGTTCCTCCTAAAGACCACATTTCATCTTTCTTTCAGTTGCGGTGAAGTGGGAGCAGCCTACCCAGTGACATACTTTCTCCTAGTCTTTCATTCATTCCTAAAACTTCGTATGCAGACGGAGAAGAGAGGAGAGGTCCACATCACCCAGGGTGGGATTCAGAGACAGAAGACATATCAAACCTTTGTACAAATTAAACTTTACTTGCAGCAACAAACTATTACATGCTCTGCCGAGGTAGAAAATGGCATTTTTCATTAAGCTCTGTAATGTTTGAAAGTTATTTGAATAATAGTATACTTCTACATCCAAATCAATTCCTTATTATAATTACGTTATACTTTTGAAGCAGAGTCTTTCAGGCCACACATATTTAATCTTGGAGGGATATCATTCCACTTCCTGACACCATTCAGCTTTAGTGTTCAGCTGTAGCCAGAATTAACATGAGTGAGCTCCTAATTGTGTGTTGTGAATCAAAACCTAGAAAAAAACTAAAAAAAATGCCTCAAAAAGAAAAAAAAGACTTCTTATATACAGTGCCTTTTGGATACCCTCAAAAGCCTGAGATTTTGCTTCAATTGGCTGAACAGGTTAGCCCATTGAGGCCAGTGTTCACTGTAAGTGATGGATGCATTTTCCTTCCTGGGCACTAGGGAAGGTGGAGAATGAAAAATGGTGACCCCGCTTCTTCCACGGGACCCTTTCATCTGTTCCTTTTGTTCTTCTCTCCTGCTGTGAAACTTACTGGGTGTGCTCTATTCTAATGGCTGTTACAACACAAACGGTAAAAACCTGGTAAGTCAGATCATGGGGAGTTACCTGCTTGCAACCAGTTGTGCTAACTTCCTACTAGGGTGCTCTTGCTGCCTTGCTCGTGGCTTCCTTTGATGGAGGCTGTAAGAAACGGATGGGAGAAATCCTCCAGAGTATTTATCGCAGCTTGTTGGTGAGGATATTGTCCACTAAATCAGTAGACCTTGTTTGAAGAATCACATGAAAAATTTAAGGCTTGAGTACAAGAAAGGCATTGTTTCATCTGGAAAACTACTATGCCTTATTTTTTGTGGACAGATTCAATTTTGTAATTGATTGTCTTGCTTTGACTGCCAGGAAACTCAGAGACATATTTGCCGTCCAATTTTTTACCAGTGTTTGACCCTGTGAACCCCATATTTATGTATGCTGTCCCTGATTCATCTTTCTGTTGTATTTATACTTCTTTTTTTTTCCGTTTTATCTGATGTATGCATATGTTCATATCCTAGCTCTAGCTCCTTCTATCAAGCACACAGAATGGGTGGAACCCAACAGGGTGCTGGCAGGAGACAAGTATTTACACGTACTTACTCTTTTCTGCCACTATCCCATCAGACCTGCTCCGTGGACCATAGTTCCCTGTGCCTTTGGTGAAATTTCTATGAAGTTCCATAGCTGTTCTTGTCACTGTGAGGGACAACAGCCTTCGTTGACATTCAGTCACAAGAACAGCCAGCCTCATCTTAATGATTACAATGTTCATTCCAGAGCAGTAACCAAAATTCAGAACTTCCTTCCAAGTTAGACTTCTTCAGCTTTGAGCCTGATTCAGGATGGGAACCGTATTGGTGGGGGGTGGGTGTGAAGAAAGGGTACAGCCAGCATCTCTTTTCCCTTGAATTACTCTTCTAACCCTTCTCCCCAGACTGCCTCTTGCTCTTCCTGCATTGAATGGAAGATAAGGAATAGGAAAACTTACCTGAAAGTTTTTGTCCATGGAAGTTGCCTTGTCCTGAGATAGAGAGCAGTTTCGGTCTTTTCGAAATGACCCATCCCGCTTCCATAATGAAGCCCAGCAGGTAACATACAACATACATTTCTGCTCTGCTGTTGGTGGAGGGCAAGCTGTCTCCTGGGTACTTCAAGTCAGGTCTCTCACACACTTCTTTAGACCTAGATGTCACACTTGTCTCGGGACCTGTCACACACCAATGGCACAGGTCAACCTTCCCAAATTGTTCCTGTGATGCCCTCTTTGGATTTTTTCAACTTCATAATTCAGCTATGTGCCCTGGGAGTGCAATTCTAAGCTTAGTGAAGGGCCTATGGACAGAAGTGTGGCCGGGTAAGGGTAAAAGACTCCAGGATACCAGCACTGTGCTCCAAAGACCCAGGGGAGGGGACAGTGTACTTATGAAAGACAGGTGGCTGGACAGGTGTAGCAGCCAAGAGGAACCAACGAGAGCAGTAGCCAGGTGTCATGGGTTGAACTGCGCCCCCCTCAGAAAGATATGTTGAAGTCCTAACTCCTAGCACCTGTAAATATGACCTTATTTGAAAATAGCATCTCTAAAGATGTAATCAAGTTAAGGTCATTAGGGTCATAAGATCATTAGGGTAAGCCCTAATCCAGTATGACTACTGTCCTTATAAGACAAGGAGACACAGGGGCATGTGGGTGGCTCAGTCAGTTAAGCATCAGCCTTCAGCTCAGGTCATAATCTCAGGGTCCCGGGATTGAGCCCCATGTCTGGCTCCCTGCTCAGCGGGGAGTCTGCTTCTCCCTTTCCCTCTGCCCCTCCCTGCTGCTTGTGCGCTCTCTCTCTGTGTCAAATAAATAAATATTTTTTTAAAGAAGAGGAAACACAGACTCAGACCAGAAAGGATAATGCCACATGAAGATGGAGACAGAGATCTGGTGTGTCTCCAAGCCAAGGAGCACCAAGGATGACAGAGACTACCAGCAGTAGGAGAAGAGCATGGAATAGCTTCTTCGGCAGGGCCTCCAGTGGGAACCAACCCACTGACACCTTGATTTGGGCTTCCATCCTCCAGAACTGTGACAGAATATGGTTTTGTTGATTTAAGCCATTCCAAGCTGTGGTAGTTTATTATGGTGGCCTTAGGGAACAATCCAGGGTGTGATAGAAAAATTCCTTCAGCTCTGTTCTCCTGCCTTCTTCTCTCATGACAGTGTCTCTCACTGGCCAGACCCACCTGGAAGCCAAAGAGCGAAGTAACAGCTAGTCCCTTGGGTCAGCTTCTAGGCGCAGGGCAGGGCAGAGAAGGCAGGAAGGGTGACTGTAAGTGGGGAATAATCAGCACAGCCTGCTCAACCTTTGGCTTTAGTCTTCTTCAAGTTCAGAGTTGGGGGTTGCAGGGGATCAGTCCCTGAGGCACTGCAGAAACTACTGTTTTGACCTCTTTTTCTGTCCTTTGAATCTGATTCTTTTGTGAGCACAAGCATGCATGGAACACAGCTGGCTCCTCAAAACTGCATCTTGGATCAGAAGTCAGCTTTCCCAGGAAAGCAAGGTTACAAATGGGCAAGGAGTGGTATATGTATGCTAAGTAATGTGCTTATATACAGGCTAAAAGGCTGGGGAACAATAAACACGAAATGCTGCTCAACCTCATTTGTAAGCAGACAAACGCAAGTCAAAACAGCACCAAGATGAATCTATTTTCACCCATCACTTTGGCTGGCTCCAGGGCTGGCGGGGGTAGGGGAAAATCTGTTCCTTCACTGCAGCTTGTTGGGCTGGCTGCAGATTAAGTGTGGTATGGGGACCCAGCTCAGTGCTGGCATATAGTAGGGGCTCAGCAAGTATGATTCCTTTCTCTTACTGCTGGGCACTGTTATCCGACGCACATCCCCACCAGCGCTGTGAAGAATCTGACATTGAACACTCAAGGTGAGGCCTCAGTGTGTCCATGCTAAGGACTTCTTTGCACACATGTAAACCTTTACATATGGAAACCCCTGGAGCTTTCACACCAGCTGTTCTCAGCGGTACAGATGGCTGAGGCAGAGTGAGCACTGTGTGGGAAAACTGACTGAATTTAATCACACCGGTCTCGAGGGAAGTAGAAGGGCATGGTGGGAGCTGATAGTTAAGAACAACATTCGCACCTTTGTTGTTCCAGAATTGTGATTGCATGGAAGAAGCCCGTTCAAGTTTGACAGGTGTAGCTACAGCAGGTGCTGAACCTCTGCCTGCTCAAATGCACCGTTTCCACCTGAGCCAGCCAGCGCCTGCACCTCTGTTGGCGCTTTCCCTGAGGGTCCGGGATCCACCCATCCCTGTGCACAGCTGGCTGGAAGTCCCTATGAATTAACTTCTTCCTAAGGTCAGCCCTTAATCACTGGCTGGTGGGTGTTCAGGCAAGAGTCTTCTCATACCCTGGAGCCTTGGCCAGATAATCCTGAGCCGTATTTTTGTGTTATTTTTCAATTTCCCCATGAGGTGGAGCGTTAAGCTTCCATTATGGTAGTTGGCTAAATAAAGTGCCTTTACCCATTGCCCTTGTCTCCCATACTCCTTGCCCTCCCTCCTACCACTGTTCTGTCCACCCCCCCATGGACAATTTTGCCTCCAGTGCTTACTTTATGTGTCCTTCTGGGACATCCCAAACTAAGATAGCAAGCTTAGCCTCCTGAACCCAGTTCTCCAGGTAGTGTCCCTTCTGGGAATTAGAGATTGGGCCAACTTTGGCCATTTGTTCCTTGCTTTTTTGTGTTGATTCACGAACATTTGCATAGTTCATTCATAACCTCAACATGTTCAAACATATATCTAGCACTTACTATGTACCAGGCACTTTCTGAGCATTTCATGTGAACGTACTTATAAATCCTCATAGAAGTCCTAGGAGGTAAGTATTCTTATTGTCCTATCACATGTAAGACAATGGGACACAATGAAAGACTTACCCCAAAACTCATGGCAAACTACTGGCTGAGTTGGGCTCCAGCCCAGTCTTGTGGCTTTAACTCGTGCTCGTCCCACCGTACATGTACACTCCTACATCTTGTGAAGATGTACTTTTTATTATTATAAAAATATTTATTATAATTATATTATTATTATTTAATATTATTAATATTTATTATTATTAATATATCAATATTGTTAATATTTAATTTAAATTAATATTAAAATATTAAAATATTTATATTATTATATTATTTCTGTACAAGATGTACTTTTTATTTCTGTATATTTTTGCTAGGTTTCAAGAGGATTCAGTGTTTAGTGATTGAGTCCTTTTGTGGAGGTTATTAGCCCCCCCATGGAGGAGTTGGGGAATAAAGAAAGATAAGGGAAGGTATTATGGACTGAATCTTTGTTTTCCCCCAAACTCACGTGTTGAAGCTTTAACCTCAATGTGATGATATTTGGAGGTGGGACCATTGGGGAATAACTAGGTTTAGATGAGGGCATGGGGGTAAGGCCCCCATGATGGGATTAATGTCCTTACAAGAAGAGAAGAGAGACCACCAGGCTCTTGCTCTCTCCACAATGTGTAGACAGAGCAAGCATGTAGCCATCTGCAAGCCAAGCTCTCACCAGGAGCAAAATCTGCCAGCATCTCCATCTCAGACTTACCAGTCCTCAGAACTGTGTGAAATACACGTCTGTTGCTAAAGGCCACCAGTCTATGATATTTTGTTATAGCAGCCTGCCATGAAATTATAGGAAAGATAAAGGATGCTGAGAGGAGAGTAAATCCTAGCCATTGAACAACAGTGGGTCTGTTAGCTACCAGGATGGGTCAGGAGTGAGGTGATCAAGGTCTCAAGACCCTGGGCTTTGGAGGAGATCATCAAAGAAAAACCTCTCAAAAGGATCAGGTAAAGTTTCTCCAAGTCTTCCTCCATCTTTTGCTTTCATGGTGGTACTGGGTGTCTGGGGCCTTTGAAGAGCCCAGAAGTGTAGGGTTAGTGCCCTGAACCACCACTGGGTTCTGGAGGAGGATCACCGAACCAGGTCCCTTATGTGTACGTTTTCCATTCTGCAGAGCTGCCAGTATCTTTTTGACACTGCTGAGAAAGGAGGCCTAGGAATGTTCTAGCAAGGGCTGGTAGGTGTAAGTTATTAGCAGTTATTTTTTTAAGATTTTTTATTTCTTTATGTAACAGGGAGAGAGAGATCACAAGTAGGCAGAGAGGCAGGCAGAGAGAGCGGGGGAAGCAAGGCTCCCTGCCGAGCAGAGAGCCCGATGTGGGGCTTGATCCCAGGACCCTGAGATCATGACCTGAGCTGAAGGCAGAGGCTTTAATCCACTGAGCCACCCAGACTGAGTGCACAGAAGTGCAGAGAAGGACTTTTCTGGGTGCGGTGGCAGAGTAGGAAGGTCAGTGAGAGACCATTGGAAGAGCAATATTTGGTGGTAGCTTGGACCACGGACCAGAGGATGTGCAGACTGAGAGAAGCTGGGAGGTTTAAGGCATATTTGGGAGAAAACATTTCAACCACAGCACTTCCTTTTAAATTTGAGTTCCCTAACTTGTTATCTAATTGTGTGCTCCCACTTTTAGTTTAAGGCTTATAGACTTCAGGTAATTTATGATATAGTTTGTTGATCAGAGGGAGAAAGTTCTGTTACAAAAATGTTTGTTTTGATTGGGGGTGGGAGGAGAGTGGGGTTCTGCCCCTCAAAGTGGATTGGATTGTCCCAAGATTCTACCAGTATACTAGGCATCGTTTTCTCCCCTTGCCATTCTGCTGTCATTCTCAGGGACTTCAGTCTGCTCATGGGTGGTCTGTTCCTTGTTCTGCCTCCTCAGAGTCTTGGTCTCTATAATTCAAGAAAGCCTACTCTCCTCTGCATTTTGGCTGTCTGTCCTCATGGCCATGCCCACGTTTTCCCTTGATTTCTTCCACTCTGATGTCCTGGACTGTGGTTACTCTCAGATCATCCCACCTTTCTCTTTCTCCCTCTCTCCCTCTCTTCCTCCCTCCCTGTGTGCCTCCCACAGATCTGATTTCAATTCTCACTGAAATTTCTACCTCCTTGAAACTTCAGAGTTCTTTCTACTTCCATCCTTCATTTAGTCACCTCTATTCCAAATTACCCCGACCATCACTTCAGTGTCTCTTTTGCCAGCATCTCCATTCCCTTTACCTAACTTGCCTTTCAGTGCTCCCCCACGCAAAAAGCACCCTCCACACTGGGTCAGTCTGGCTCTTTATCTTCTCAACTCCGTTGCTAGGCTGCCAAGTGCTGTCAGTATGGTTACACGGTTTTGCTGATTGGACCACCGGAAACTTCTGGTCCACTACCTGAGTTAGGTGCTCAGATCTGCATGGAAGATCATGTTTCCCTGGCAGTGCTCTCCTCCCTTCCTCTCAGAGGCTCATTCACACTTTTCCCTTTCTCTTCAAATCCTCTATGTCAATACCTCTCCCTTCACCACTGGGGACTGACTTGACCTCTCACTGAGCTGAGAAAGTAGATGCTCAGAAAGGGATTCTTGCTTTGCCTTCCAAAATTATCTGCACCCCCACCGGCTTTGTCTCTTTCCTTTTGGTCTCATGGGGAAAAATGGATAGGGCCGTTCACTCCAGCTGGGTCTCAATTTCCTCTCCTGGTGTTTGCATATTATTCCCTCTACCTGACCAAAACAATTCATTCTTGTCTGTCCCTTGGAAGGATCTGTTGATCACCATCAGCCCCTCGTCTCCTCATTAGCTGGCCCCTTCTCAGTTTCCCCATTTTTAAGGTCCCCAAACCCTATCTTATATGACTTCAGAACTTAAGGCACGAGGCTGGTGGGGCCAGGGCTGGGGTGTGCTGAGTCTTCCCAGCAATCCATTTCAGTTTCGTACGAGGTTGGCCCTGCACCAAATTTCTACCAGGTGTGCCTTAGAAACTTGGCATCTGAGGAGAAATTGAATTTCTGAATTGTCATCAACACTGACCTTAAAAAAAAGATGTCCAGTAAGAAGCAAAGAGGTTTTATCTCTCAATTTCAACCTGGTGAACTTCAGATCGAGAATTGCGTTTTGGGAGCTTGTTCTTTGTAAGCTTATTACAAAAATAATACAGCAACATAATTGCAGGAGGAAAGTGAAATTTTATTCTCTTTCTGTGATAACCTTGAGGGAAAATAGAAGCACACAGAAAATTCTCTACTTAGGAAAAATAACCAGAACCTCCCAAAAGTGCTATGTAATTTAGTTGTAAGGTGCTTTGGAAAAAAAAAATAAAGTCTATTTATCTTAAGCCACTAAAGAAATATCTTCATGGAGGGATTATGCCATTTATTTTAGGGAATTATTTAAAGAACATTGGTCTTCACCACCCATTAATCAGATTTCATTTGATCTTATGTTGGTTTCTCTTTAGTTATGGGTAATTATTTTAAGACTGCTGATTGCCTGCTATAAAGGATTGGATTTTTATGTTATAAAAACATTTCAAATGATCTATTGGCCTGAACATTGTCAAGGAGGACTGGGAGAGTTCTGGGAGGCAAATCACTTTAAAGTCAATTGGGCTTGGTCTGGGTTGTGACAGAGAAGAATGAAAATGGTGTTGTTCTGGAGGTTTGCTTCAGAGGCAGACCATTCCTTCTGTGTGTCAAAGGTTTGAAAGGCAGCAGTGGATTGGAATGAATCTCCAAGCCCACTTTTGGGGAGGCTAAAACCACAGCTGGCCGGAGAAGACACACTGGGCCTTTTGCACCATCAACTTCTCAGGGCCTTTCTACAGCGTCCTAGAAAGAGGACTCTAGGGCCCTAGAAAGAGCCCCATTGGACAAATCCTTACATATTCCAATGTTTTCCTGTGGTGGGAATCATGCCTCTGATTTTCCTAAAGTCAGACATCAAGGCTATCTTGAAGAGCAAGCAGACAAGAGGGCAGTGATCCATGTGGTGTAGACAGTCGTAAGCCTATAGTCACTCTGACCCAGTGCAGTGGTGGGGCCTCTAAGTTGCTCAAATGTTCCAGGTCTTCATGTTTTCTCACCTACACAATGGGAGAAGTAAAAACACTTCAACATCATAAAGTTGCCAAAAAGAATCAATGAGATGAGGCACACAAAGCATTCAGTCCAGTGTATGGCCCATAATAGGTACTCAATGCACATCATTATTTTTAGTATCTGTTAACCAGGCTAATAATTACCATCTTGGAGGTCATCGTGACAACTAAATGACATAACCAAGGGGAAGGACTTACAGTGTTGACCACACAGCAAGCACTCAATATAGAATAGTCATTAATGTAAGTAATGTAATTGTGTTCAACCTGTCTCTCCTGTCATCTCCGACCTTCTCATTTTCACTCGAGGTACCCGGGTCACATCAGCTTCCATCTGTTCCCCCAAGTGTCGAAGTGCGCTGCCTCCTCCCTGTCTCTTGCCCTTGTCCTCTTTATCACTAAAGTCTAAAGTCATCTCTGCAGAGACCACCCAAGTTCAAGAGCCTCCCTAGCTCCCACCATGACCATTGTCTATCCCATATGATGCAGCACAAGCCAACATTTATTTATTCATTATCTATGTCCTCCAGCTGGTCTGCAAGTTCCGTGAGAATTGGGATCTCTCTTATCTACTGCAGTTCCCAGGGCACAGGACAATGTCTGACACAGATTAAGGGCTCAAAAAAATGCCTTCCCCAGCTTCAGCCCATCAAATGCCCATCAGGAGTCCCTTGAGGGAATTCATTTTGGAGTCAACATCTTGGAGCCTTGAAAATGCTCAGTGTTCTCAGGAATAGGCTACATATGAAACCTCACAACAGTGGGTGCTAAGAATGTTCAGGGAAATAAATCTTCCCAGTGAAAAAATAAGCTGAGTATGAAAGTAGGGTTTGGGCAGACTGGGCTGAGTAAAAAAGAAAATTCTATCTTCCAATAGGGAGGTAGTAGCAGCCAAGATCCTTTTAGCATACCCTGATGCCCAGGGAGATGGAAGAGGAAGAACCACTGCCTTTCCCGGAGTGACTGTTGTGGAAAGAGAGTCTGGCTCCCAGGGCTTGGCTTCCTTGGCAGAGTAGGAGTTGGGAAAGAGGGGTAGAGCTCCAGGCCACATCTTTGGAAGGACAGTGCATGGGCCCCAGCAGTGATTTAGTCTAGAAGATATGAATGGACTCAGGGATAACCCGGAGGGTATGGGAGAGATAGGAGAGAAGTGCACAGAAATGACCAAAACGGGAGAGGGAGAGGGATAGGGGGCTGAATCTCTGTGTCTAATGGGTTTAAGAAATTCATCTATCCATCTATCCAAATTGTTATCTCCTCCTCCTCCTTCTTCTTTTCCCCTCTGTCCCCGCCTGTTTTCTCTCTCTTTCTGTCTTTCCTTTCTGTCCTTCCTCTGTCTATAAACCAGTCCAAGACCCACTCACCTGCTGGTTGCTGGGGGCACTAAGTAGTACCTAATCCAAACTCAGTAAACTCACAGTCAACTTAGGGAGGGGGGAGATAAGCAGGGTCACTTTCTAAAGACTTTAAAAAGCCTCTTCTTCTTTATGAAGAGAAAGGTGCTTTTTCTCCCTTACGTAAAAAAGAAAAGTCAATAAATGTATGCACTGTTCCACCTGCAGTGGTGTGTGGCAACTGTGTCTCTGCCTAGGTGAGCTTCCTGGCACCTGGGGCTGCAGGCTCACACACACCCACCTACCACCCTAGATGTCAAAATCCCTGCCTGTCCCCTACTCCTCAGTAGGTGGCTGAATAAGGATCAGAGTCTGATTAGGGGTGCTGGGAGTAGAACTGCTTCTCCAGAACAATAGTTAGGAAAGAGAAGTGATGTAAAGAGGGGCCTGAAGTACTGTCAGGAATAGGGCACAGCTTCACAAGTGTGGGTGAGCCAGGGGAGTATGTACAAGGCTGGCTGTGCCCATGGTGGATTTAAGTGGGAGGCAACTCGTGGCTACTGTCCCAGCACACATGTGGGTAGAAGGTGAGTGTATACACACTGAGTGTATGTCTAGCTTTCAGTGGCAGTCCCTAGGTGTGCTGCCCTTGTGCAGCGCACAGTCTGAACATCATAAAGAGCAGTCCTTCAGACAAATAAAGAATTATTAACATAAACTACAGGATGCACTGAGACAGAGGAAAGCGCAGCTGTGAGAGACAGAGCCCCAGTCCAGGGCTTTCACCTTCTGTAAAGAGCACCTCGGATGGTCAGGAATGACCAGCTCCTCCCTGCTCCACCCATAGACCTTGACTCAGCCCCATCTGCCTTTGTGTCTTGGTCCTGTGCCTTGCCTGGTTTGCTGGGGGTGAGGTCCTGGCTTTGGCCTAGTAGTCCTTTGGCAGCCTCTCAGGTTCTTACACCACATGCATGGGCAGGGACAGGAAGGGCTAAACAACTGCTCCTGCTCAGGCCCCAACACCCCAATCCCACTTTTCAGGGCAGAACAGCGAGGATGGCCCCTCAGCCCTTGGCCCAGGAGCAAAGTAATGAGGGGTAGCAGGTCCTATGCTTCCAGTGTCCATCTCAGCTCTCCTCCCCTGGTGTGCTGCCCTGGGAGGGAGTCGCAGCATCTAGGATGGGTTGATGGCCTTAGGGCTGGAGGTGGGAGATGCTGGAATTGATGGGGTAAGGAAAATACCATGATTTAACAACCCCACACAGTGGATTGTGCCAACATTTGCATCAACCAACACATCACAGAACAAAGTCTTGAGGGATTCTGAGTCTTCTGTGTTTGATTTATAAAAGTTTACTACAAAGAATTGATTGGGGCTGGCAGTGGATTGCCGCTGCTGGATTATCTTAATGTCTTCCTGGAGAAACTCTGTGCAGGTTATTCTTCTTGCTAATAAGAATCACATATCTATTTATCTATCTGCCTGGGAACAAAAATTCAACATTGCCAAGGAACATTGTCCTTGCTGGAGAAATTCCTGTCATTTCTGAGATGTATGCATGTGCTCTCCAGGTGACTTATCACGGGTCTTCCTGGGCCCTGACGCTCTGTCTGGGTAAGAGCTTAAATGGGGCAGCCCCCGGGGCACCTGGGTGGCTCAGTGGGTTAAAGCCTCTGCCTTCGGCTCAGGTCATGATCCCAGGGTCCTGGGATCGAGCCCCACATCGGGCTCTCTGCTCCACAGGGAGCCTGCTTCCTCCTCTCTCTCTGCCCGCCTCTCTGCCTACTTGTGATTTCTCTCTGTCAAATAAATAAAATATTAAAAAAAAAAATGGGGCAGCCCCTGGTGTTTTCCAGGACTGGTGCGGGGACTCAGCTGCCTCCACAGCTGAGGGAGATGCAGTTGTGTGGATCCTTTCTCCACCTGCAGATCACTGCTCATTCTCAATTTCCAAACACTTTAAACAAGGTATTTATACCAATATCTGTACATATATTAGAAGGTAAAGGGGACTAGTGGGGAAAACAAAATAAAAGGAGAAACATGCATTCTGAGACCAGGACTTAGGTTTGAATCCCAGAAATATTTGTCCCAGTAGTAGTATAGTTTGACCTTTGTGGTAGACAGACTAATAACCCTTAACGGATGTGTGCCCTAATTCTAGGAACCTTTGAATATGTTAGCTCACATGGCAAAAGGGACTTAGCTGATGTGATTATGTGAAGGACTGTGAGATGGGGAGATGATCTTGGATTATCCCGGTGGGTGCAATGTAATCACAGGGGTCCTTACAAAGAGATGAGAGAAGGAGATGGGATGATGGGAGCAGAGGTGAGGCAGGGAGGGAGAGAGAGAATGAGAATCCTGGAAAATGTTATGCTGCTGGCTTTGAAGATGGACAAAGAAGTTGTGAGCCAAGAATGCAAGAATCCTGTAATTTCTGGAAAGCACAAGGAAATGGATTTCCCTCCTAGAATCTCTGAGAGAGTATGGTCCTGCTGACATCTTGATTTTAGCCCAGTGAGGCCCATTTAGTCTCTATGACTTCCTGAACCACAATGTAATACATTTGTATAATTTTAAGCCACTAAGTTTGCAGTACGTTGTCACAGCAGCAACAAGAACCTCATACCAGCATGTTGCTTCCTCTCTCTTAGCTTCAGTTAGCTCATTTCCAATAAGAGAAGGGAAAGCAAGCTATGACTCACTTCCGCTGTAAGGTTGTTGTGTGAGTGAAATGAAGTAGTGACTTTGCAGTGGTCAGAAAGGCGGGAAGGAGGGAGGAGGGTGCAGAGGACGACTCTCAACAGCAGGCACTCTGGAAGCGCTTCTCAGACCGTCTGTGGTGAAGTTCCCCTCCCCCCATTCTTAATAAATTTCAGTCCTTTGTGGATCAATACTTGTATAAAATACAATAAAAATGAATCATTAGAAAAGATGAAATAAAAGACACAAAATCCAAGCCCTATGTTTTTGTTATTAGATTTTACAGCCATAAAATTGTTCTGTGTAATTGCTCTGAAAGTTTCTAAAAGCTTCCTCTCACTTTCTGTTCATGAGTAACGAACAGTTTGGGACCGACCCTAGTCAAGCCTACACTCTGAATTGATTGTTATTTGGAGCTGACTGTAAGGTGCTCTTGAGGTCTGGGAAGTCAGACTGCTTTCTAGATGAAGCAACAGCCAAACTGAATTTTGGAGGATGAAAAGGGTCTTCTGAGGAAGAAAAGAGCAAAATACGAAGCAGGGGGAACAGCATGTCGAAAGCATGGAGGTGTGCAGTGCATCATACAAGTATGAATTTACCTGACAGGGTCTTTGAGACAAGTTATAGTGAAACAGAACCTGTTGTAGGACTTTCATAAAGGGGAGAATGGAACATGGTATATGACCTCTCAACTTAAAGCCTCCCAGAAGCTTCTCCTTGATCCTCTTAGGATCAAGCTACAGCTCTCTGTGGATCCCACATCACCTGGAGAGACTTGAGGCTGTCCCCTGGTCCAGCTACCCCTCACCGTGCTCCAGCTCCCCAACCCCACACCATGCTCCGGGCTCTTACAGCTATGTCCTGTCCCAGGACCCTGGCATGGTGTTCCTCAGACAAGTATGCTTTCCCATCTTCTTGTCAGGTTAACACCTATCTGTTTTTCAGGTCTCAGCTTGAGTGATATTTCCTTGGGGGACCATCTTCTACCTCCCAACTTTTGTCTTTTTACATGTTCCAGTAAGCACCTAAGATAAGGTTTTGCCTGTCTTAGTGCTCAGTAAATATCTGGAGGACAGATGAAATGAACATGCAGTGTTTCTCTCTCCCTAGCACATACCACAGTTGCAGTGAATATTTTTGTGTATTTGGCTGTTTAGAGGTGATATTCCCACTGAGCTATAAGCTATATGAGGTCAGGGTTTGTGTTATTTTGCCTTTTGTACAGGGCCTCATACATAGTATATGCTCAGTAAATACATGCTGAATGAGTATTTGAGCAAGTGAGAGGTTGAACGGTGGGCGTCGGGTGGACTGGGGGGGAACCTTAAGGCAAGAGTTGGTTGTCCTCCTCAGAGTTGTCTAAAAGCTTTGGCAACAATAGGTGACATTCAGAGAGAGCTCCTGTTGATTATGTTTCCCTGGAGAGACTTGATTAATACAATGCAGTCACAGAGTGGTCAGCAGGGTGGCAGAGATATGAGTATTCTACCACAAAGGTTCTGTGAAGACAGGAAAGGTGGCCTTTGATTTCATCACTTGGGAATCCTTGGGACATATGAACCCCTCCTTGACATCAGATCAGGCCCCACAAGGGCAGCACTGTCCTCTCCTGGCCAATTCCTGGAAACATGGCTTCCACACGGCCCCAGGCTTTGAGGTGTACTGGCAGGTGCATGGGATTGCTCATTCAGGGAATGTACATTGAGCATCCTTTATGGGATGGATCTTGTTCTAGGAAAACAGTCACGAAGAACTCAGGTTTACAAGTCCCTCTTCTTATGGGGCCTTTGGTGTGTCAGTGTGGGAGAACAGACAATAAGGAAGCAGTGATAAGTTGGGTGAAGGCAATCAATGAGGTGTCATGCTGGCTTCTTGAGCCAGTAATGTTAGGTGAGAAGAATCTTCTAGGCAGAGGAAAGAGTGAAGGCAAACATGGGTGCAGAAAGGAGAGTGATGGGACTGAGCCAGGTGAGCATGGCAGGGTGGTCTATAAGTGAGACTGGAGAGCTGGGCTGGGGCCCCAAACAGGTAGGGCCTATAGGCCACAGAAAAAAAAGCTTAGATTTATTCCAAGTGGAAAGAAAAATCTTCAGGGTGTCTTGAGTAAGGGGACATTCTCATCTGATTTATCATAGAATATAATGTCCATCATTGTCCAAATGAGAGCTAATGGTGGCCTGGACTGGAGTGCTGGCAGAGAAGGGGACAGAAGGGGCAAAGGTGGGTACACTTTGGAAGTAGAGGTGAGATGAATTGCTGATGAGTGCTGGGGAGGAGTACAAAAGAAGGAATGGATTCAAGGGAGATGCCCTGGTATTGTAGGTAGTAGTGATGGTGCTGTCTCTGAAGTCGGCAGAGATACCTGCCACAGAAGGGTCTAAGGTTTGGAGCTGGGACCTTTCCTGCCCACTCCCTTTATTCATCTGAGCATTGGGCTAATATCCTCTGACTTTCTCTTTTGTTGTCCCACCCATTGGGCCAGAAACTTCTCTGGAAGCACATCAGATCACTAAGGAAACCTGGGGCTCTTGTCTGCTTCTTGTATCTTCAGCCTTGCTACCATTCAGGAGACCTCTGCCTCTCGAGGCAGAAATGCTCCCTCAGTCCCTGGGTCTCACAAATGCCAGGCACAAGTCACTGCATACCCCTGGGTGAGCATGGGCAGGTGGAGAGCTGCCCCCTAGACATGCCCAGTGTGCCAGTCTCCTCATACTTGTACCTTTGCTCATGCTGCTCTTGGACCTGGAAGACCTTCACCCCCTTTTTTTTAATTATGAAAAGTTGTGCATTAGATTACTTTTTTTTTAATTTTTAAAGATCTTATTTATTTGAGAGAGAGACAAAAAGTGTGAGAGAGCACAGGCAGGGGGCAGGGGCAGGGGAAGAGGGAAAAGCAAACTCCCACGCTGAGCAGGGTGCAGGAATTCAGGGCTCGATCTCAGGACCTAGGATCATGACCTGAGCTGAAGGCAGATGCTTAATCAACTGAGCCACCCAGATACTCAGACCTTCCCCCTCTTCTGAGGACAAATGTTGCTCATCCCTGGAGCCTTTCCTGGGCAGTCCCTCCCATCCCCCTGCCTCCTCTCTGTGTGCCCACAACCTCATGGTTAAAGTTAATTGTCTCTCTCCTTAACGGTCATCTTTCATTAGCTAGTGAATTCCTGGGGACAGGGACCGTATCTCATTTGTATTCCCAGTCCCCAGTCCAGGGGTCTCACTTGTTGTTTGAACTGATACAGCAAAATGACTATTGCTGGCCACAGCAATAGTGGGCCGGGGAGAGGAACTTGCCTTTTCCAGAAGTGTCTGGCTTTTCTTTTACAAACAATACTTCACACACCAGCAGAACAATTATAATAGATTCCAGCATTATCCTCATTTCCCTGATTAGGGAGACCTTGTTTTAAGTTTGTAAACGAGGTGCTGTGACTGTTTCTTCAATAAAAGACCCAAATTTGCTTGATTTTGGGTGATAAGTATTTTACATTTAAGACACGTTTGGCATTATGTTCAAAGTGAAATCCATCAGGTGTTCTATAATACAGGATCCGTGTTAGGCTAAAATTCAAATGTGCTCATGATAACGGGAAAAGTCTAGGGGCTCTAATCGCAGCTTGTGTTTCCGTGTGATTGGCAGGGTTTGCATTTTTTAAAGTCCCTGTTTTTCATGTGGAATGAATGACTCCTTTTTCATTTTGTTCCTGTAATAAGAAAAATTCTCATTGTGGAGGGAAATCTCTACAAGCAGCCCATTGAATAGTAAAATGTTACTGCTGTGCCTGAGTGACATCCGGGGGACACGCCAGCTCTTCAGGTGTACAATACCCAGAACGGGTTTTCCAAGACTGCGGAGCTTGGAGGCAGTTTGTTCATCACCGGGGAACGGGGGAGGGGGGTGGAGGGGACACACACTCAACATCATTGTCCCTCCTCTCCAACAAATGAAACCTTGTTTTGTATGTGAGTTGGACCTCTGCTGGATGTCAGCTCTGGAAACTCACTCCATGTACTCCAAGTGAAAAGGACTTGGAAGGTTTTCAGGGTGTGTTTCTGAATTCAGTGTCAGAGATAAAGCCAGGCAGTGGGACCAGAGCTGGCCTGGAGTTTTATTCCAAGCTGGGGATCTTTACTCTGTGCATTTATTCATGTTGCTCTTTGTTCTTCTCTCTGGCTGTGACCCAGGCTTCTTGCTTCTCAGTTCTTGGAAGAAAATAGAAAGACACCCAGAAAGAGTCTGACCTCTTCCCCAAATGCAATGCCCTTCCCTAGACCAGTCCACAGTAAGCAGGAGGTGGGTTGCACGATCACATCAAACTTCTGCTACAACCCTATGGATGTGGGTGACAAAGACTCAATTTCTAGAAAGGCATTACGTTGCTAGCAGGAGTCCAGATTCATCCCGTAAATGGATAACAAGTTCAGTGGCTCCTGCCACATTTGCATTCTGACAAGGAAGCCCGTAAATACCTATTTTTGAAAAGGGGACTGTGAAGGACAGAGATCATGTGTTTCTGATTCCTGTAGATCTGTGACCAGACCTAAGACCCAGACGCTTGCCATTCATTCTCAAACCTTGTGCTGTTGATTTAGTCTTGGGCACATCACCCTTTCCTCCAAACCCAGTCCCCTTTCCCCTCCGTGGACAAGATCCTCAGTAGGTGGTATTCACCATAAACCAGAAGCTTCCAGCTGCAATAATGAAACTGTTGTCCCTCAAAAGCAGTGTTTCTATTTCTATACATTATCTCTCAGAATTTTAGCAACCCCAACTTGCAGAAGTGGAATTGAGGCTTACATCGGCTGAGCAATTCGCTAAGGCCGTGTGGACAGGACAAAGGGGAACTAGAACTGGCATCCCCATGTTTCTAGCTCGAAAGCCTTCATTGATTTCATAATATCACACTAGTCCCTCCGCATAGCAACACATCTCAAGATGAGGTTGTCAGCAAGGATGAAAGAGAAAGGATAGACAAGAAAATGGGCCTGGAGTTTCTACATCTGAGAAAGTAGGTACAAATGCGTGGGTGGATCAGAGGTCTGCTGGGATTCTCAACTGTTAGGACATTGGATTGGCTTAGAATCTGTTCTGTGCCTTATGGAAGCTCATAGCCTTCTTCTGGATGTTGTCAATTTCCAGGGGGCTTATGTGTCCCTTGCCCCTTGTCATTCAGGTTCTTGGGCCTGTGGGTGCTTTCTCCTTGAGACTCAGTATTGACCCAGACATGGGTCAACACATTTCTTAGGTAATTCTCGGAAGATTCTAAATCAAACCTACTCACACAGTGTTTTCATTCATGAGTGTGTCGTTGCTTCCTGTAGAAGATTTGATGGTGAGTAGAAGATGGGTTTCCATCTGGTTACACCGATAGTCTAGGGTTTGGCATTAGCCACTCCCACACTTACACTATCTATGGGCATTACATCCAGGGGCATTTGCACTCACTCTTCACCCTACAGAGTCCCCTGAACCCTCATCATCTGCCCCTCACTCCCTTTCCTACCCTCTCTTGAGTTTTAGGGTAAAACACACAGTCCTCCCATTTTTTTCATGCTTAGTAACTGCTGGATGCAAACCCTCTTGTTATTCTCAGCCCCTCACGTCATCTCTGAGTGGAACTAGAGCCTGTCTGTGTGACACCCCCTTCCCTCTCTGTCCCTGGGGCTGCTGCCTTTGTATTCCACAGGTCTACCTGGAGCTGCAGCCTGTTGGCAGCCCCTCATGTCAGTATCTGCTGCTGGAAGTCGTTTTTCTCTGACAGTGGTAGCTTGGCCCTCCCCAGAGCCTTCAGAACAACTGTCCTTGAGGAGACAGGGAAGATATTTCCTCCATATGGAGAGCCAAGTAAGGGCATGGTGGCAGTGCTGGGCCTGGGTATAAAGGAACAGCAGGCAGGCAGGCAGAGGGAATGTTGTGTTGGGGACACGAGATGGAAGGTGATGCACAGCTTTGCTAGCCTGGGACTCGGTTCCAAGTTTCTTGCAGAGTCCAGTGAGAGGGCTTGTCTTTGTCTCCTTGGTCATTTATGGAAGGTAGCGACTTGTCCTTAGACATTGCTGTGTCTTAGCTCTAAGCATACTGTCTGGTTCATGGAGGCAAATGATAAACAGATGCGGAAAGAATGAGTAAGCACAGAAACAAGTTTTGCCAACTGTGAATGGGACTTAAGGCATTAGAGAGCAGGTGGATCCAAGGGCCATTTTATACCTGCTGAAGTCCTACTCTGTAGACACCCACTTCAAGGGCAGCTCTGGAGTTCAGCCTGTCCAGCTCCTGCTGCCCACCAGGCAGCCCCTGGGGCCACAGGTGATGGAGTCCATGGGATCTGGACTACTGAGCCCCGACCTGCAAGCCCCTTGAGGGAGGAGTTAGCCTACTTTAGGTTGGTTTTTTTTTTTTAATATTATTTTATTTTTTCAGTGTTCCAAGTTTCATTGTTTATGCACCACACCCAGTGCTCCATGCAATGTGAACCCTCCTTAATACCCACCACCACCCAACCCCCCACCCCCCTTCCCTTCAAAACCTTAGTTTGTTGCTCAGAGTCCAGTCTCTCGTGCTTCATCTCCGCCTCCGATTTCCCCCTCTTCACTTCTCCTTTCCTTCTAATGTCCTCCATGTTCTTCCTTATGCTCCACAAGTAAGTGAAACCATATGATTGACTTATTTCACTCAGCATAATCTCCTCCAGTCCCGTCCATGCTGATACAAAAGTTGGGTATTCATCCTTTCTGCTTTAGTTTTCCTAGCATTTTTGGCCCTGCACACACGAGGCCTCAGGAGTTGAAACGTCCAAACAGAAACCCTTCCAAAGGGAGACCATTTCGGCCACTAGGTGGCGCCATTGTTCCAGCCAAAGATCACAGCCTGCTGGGGAGCCCTCGTGCTTGGAACTTGGAGTTGAATCCAAACTCCTCCAATCTATCTGTCAGGCTCCAATCTCAATGCAGTAATACATTCTAATCCCATAACAAGGGGATTAACAACACCACTGTAGCTAATTTGAATTGAGAAAATCTGTTTCAGAAAGCCAATTCCAAGACTATTCCTTCCCTCAGCGGGCTAAGAAGGGCTGGGCATGTGGGTAAGAGTAGTTTCTGCGCAAACTGGCAACTCAGCTTGCAGGCTGTGCTTCTCACACAGCTCGATGCAGGGCTGATTTCCAGAACTGCAGAACTCAGTAAGCACCCCAGCCCCTGTGCCATTTTGATGGCTGATGGGAAGCTAGGGACAAATAGAGAAAGAGTCCCCAACCTAAATTCCCGAGACTCCTTCCCTTTTGCACCAAGGTCTCCATGTAGGATGTCTCTAAGCTTCTCTACATGTTCATGTCCTGCCCTTTCTTTAAGATCCAAGTCCTGGGGGCCTTTGGTGTACCTTGTGCCCCAAGGACTGAGACCTGTGAATTCTGGAAGCTCTTTGGACTCAATGAGCACTGAGGAATATGACTTGACCCATCTTCTTCCGCACCAGGAGTTTCTTGACTCTTCGTTGAGGTGGTAATTCTCTTGAGGGCAGACACCATACCTTGCGCTTGCTGTGTTTTCTGCACACAGAAAGCACTTGGTAGATACTTGTGAGTGGTGAAGAGCAAAGTAAAGCATTGCTCCATATTCAAAGGGCTGAGAGATGTTTAAAGCAAAACGTAAAAAGAGAGAATTCTTTTACTCTTGTTCTCAGATAGCTGTAAATTATGATTTTAGATCATAATCTATAAGCTAACAACATAACTTTATTATTATATTATTATAAATAACATTATTATATTATTATAATTAATTATTAAAATTAATATTATTATAATATTATTATAAATTAATATTATTATAAATATTAATATTATTATAAATTAATAATATTATTATAAATAATTATATTATTATAAATAACATTATAAATAACATTAATTAATATTATTATAAATAACATTAAGACTGGGTACATTTATTAAGTGCCTGATTCGTAGTAGTCACTATGGCATCTTACATATACATTTCAGGAGTATCCCAAAACCTCTGAGAGGCATTATTCTCAGATTTCACATGGGGACAAGTAAGGTTCAGGAAAATTAAGTAACCTGCTCAAGTTTCTAAGTTAGTGCTGGCCAAGCTCTTCAGGGTTGACTGGGTTTGAAAAACCCAAACCACTTTCTTGGATCCCTACCCATAGGGACCAGGTCCCACTGTCTTTATGCGACTCACAGGAACTCAATGCCGAGGCCACACATAGCTGCACAGATCTGACTGTGGAAGGGCTTAAGGGCATGGAGAGCAATGACTATAGAGAAGTGACCTGGTGGATGGCCAGAAGCAATGCATCTTGAAAACACTGATTGACGTGAATTCCTTGATTGTCCTCCAGTAAAAACAGACAAGGCCTAAAGACAGTGTATTCTCCCAGTAGAGCATGGGCAAAGGAATATCAGTGCCTATTTGGTATGATTTAGAGGTCGTCTGGGAGACTTCCCTGACTTGAAAT
The DNA here is from genome assembly GCF_922984935.1 of Meles meles. NCBI lineage: Eukaryota > Metazoa > Chordata > Mammalia > Carnivora > Mustelidae > Meles > Meles meles. The sequence continues at coordinate 1,150,278 of NC_060069.1, forward strand.
ATTTCCCTCTCTGGCCTGTTTGGATTTCCCAAATGTTGCTATTAGTTCCTATTTTCTTCGAGTTTAAAGTATTTTTCAGTCCCTCAACATCTTCCGTGATCTATCAGACATGGCAAGGAATGAATTAAGAGCTATTTGGAAGGAGGATGGGTGCAGGTAAGTGATAGGATGAACTTTGGTTCTTCCCTTCTGCCTTCATAGCTGGGGATAAGGCCAATATGCAGGCAGAAAACCACCGATGGGGCCCCTCTAAGACAAGAAGAATCCAGGTTTTGGACCAAAGGTTTTCAGGACCTTGTTTTGTACCTGTCCTCTTTGCCTTGGCTCCCCAAGGTGGCCTACTCCCACACCTGGAGTCATGGTTCGTTAAGCAACCATAGCAGGTATTGCCAGCAACAAGAGAGGGAGGAGGGAAGACAAGTCTTCAGCAGAATCTTCACTCGGCTAAAGATGCCTGCAATGGAAATATATTTTCTGGGGAAAGATGTCTCTGTTTGACACTGAGCATTTCCTTTGTGAGATAAAAATCTAAAAGGACCTCACTGGCTGCTGCACGAACAGTAGGAAGCCTTCAGTTTGTCTTTGATGCTGGAAATTCCTTCTGCAGAGGAAGAAGTCTTTCGTCTTACTGTTAAAAACTAGGTTAAGTCTTCCAACATTCGGTGGAGTAAAGTCCTGGTAGCCCTTTCTCCTGAGAGTCCATTGCTATGGTAGACAGAAGAGGATTGGGATGTGAGAACTCTGAGCACCTGGGGTGAGTAGACAGGTGAGACAAGGCAGCCTTAGACATCAGGGATGTCTTTGCATTTTGTTGATTTCATGAGAGTATCATGAGATAGTCTCCTTTCCAAAGGTCTAAAGTGTGACTGAGTGGTCTTGATTGTTTGGTAGTTTTCTGGGTTACTTTTCTAAAGTGGCACAAAACTTGGTTGGCTTTCTTTGGCTTCAGAAAGTCATGCAGATTTTCTCTGATCTGGGCTGTGGAGGGCTGAACAATGGTCCCCCAAAAGATCCAGGTCCTAATCCCTGGAATTTCCACATATAAGGATAAAGCATCTTTTCAGGTTAAGGATCTTGAAATGGGGAGATTATCCTGGATTGTCCAGGTGGCCCTTAAGCATAATCATGAGTTTACTTAGAAAGGAAAAGGGAGACTTGCCTACAGACAGAAGGGAGGAAGCACAGGGAGGCAGAGTCAGAGAAGGTACTGGCTTTAAAGATAGAGGAAGTGGTCATGAAGCAAGGAATGCAACTGTAGAGGCTGGAAAAGGCAAGGAAAGGGATTTTCCTTAGAGTTTCTGGAGGGAATGCGGCACTGCCAACACCTTGGTTTCATCTGTGATTTTGAACTTCTGACTTCCTGAACTATAAGAGAATAAACGTGTGTTGGTTTAAGCCACCCAGTTTGTGGTAATTTGTTATAGCAGCTATAGGAAACTAATACTTGGGCTAAGGTTGAGAATTTTCATCTATGTGATCCTGGTCCTTAATAGGCTTTTAATTTAGGAGGTGAGATGAGAGCGGGAGGAATCCTTGAATGCTAAGTGTGTGTGTGTGTGTGTGTGTTTTCCCCTGGTGGGACTTACTTAGTGGTCGGATGGGGCAGTGGAAGGCAAATGGGTTTAGGCTCAGAGACACCACTCCCAGGCTGGTGTTGCCATTTTTTCATCAGATCAACTTTGAGACTGTCTCCCGAACTCTTGAATTCCAGGGGCCATACTAAACAAGGGGGTTAAGAAAGCAGGCCAATGTGAACGTTAAGTGAAATAGGGGCTACAACGGAGTCATGGTTAACCGAGTACCTAGTCCGGTAACCTGAAATCCCTTCATCTTCTCCCTGCAGATATACCAGCTACCCATGTTCCTGGGGAAATGACTGTGAATTAGTAAGAAATTTGAGTGACAGTTGCTTTGGGGGAAAACCCCTCATTTTACAGGTGGAGAAATTATGTGACTTGCTGGGGTCATAAAAAAGTGGGAGCCTGACTAGTGCTCTGGCTCCGCCAGTTGAGTGCTCCTTACTGCTAGTAAGATGTACTGTAGTACAACCTAAAGCTCCTCTCCTATTCTGTTAATACCAAACCCATAACTGGTTCTTTGGCCTTTAGCTCTCCTGCCTCCCACAGACAGGAGGACACAGACCTGAGGACTAGGCATAGATAGAGACATTTTTAAAGGATTGTTCTTCAAGGAGTGTGGCATGGGCTCTACTCATATTGGCTAAGTAGATGGATTTTTAGTGACATAATCTATTGAAAATAAGGAATAATGGTACCTAAAATCGGGGCCTGGCTGAAGCTGAAAGGACAAATACTTCATTTTCCTTGAAGATGGTTGAATTTCTTTAGACAGACAAAACAAGTCAAACCCTGAAGGGTCTAAGTTGGAGTGTGCAGTGTGGTGAACATGTGTGTGCAACATCTGTGTGAGCTGGTGTACGTACCATATCTTCTCTTCGCGTGGACTAGGAAGCCTCAGAAAGCAGAGCCCAAAACCAGGGTTTTCAGGCAGGTAGTTTATTTTGGTAAGAAATTCCAGGGAACAGGAGCAGAGGTACTGAGAGAAGTAAAACAGAAGTTGAAAAAGCCAATCCCAGGACATGGATCAAGCTGGTGACTTCTGTGGACAGAGAGCTTAAACCTGCTAGAACCTTCTGTGGAGTTGTCCAGGATGTGTCTCAGAGTGGTCCAGCTGAGGTGTGGGAGGGGAAGTTCTTATCAGGCAGTGTCGACAACCTTCGCCCTTCTCACAGGCCTCATGTTTCAAAGTAGCTGGCCATGTTGCCATGGGTGGCTCACAGGCAAGCTCGAGAAGTCGGGGAGCAGCAGAGAGGGAGACACATAAAGCTAGGGAGGCAGGTGCTTGGAGCTGGTTGCTGGTTTCTACTGGGTAGAATAAAAGTAAGTAAAAAAGCAAAGAGGATGTGAGAGAAAGCACAGGAGGGCCTCCTACTAGAATGTTCTTTTTTTGTTGGTATTGAGACCTCAGTCCTGTGTTGTCATGAAAAACGTCTGTGATACATTGGAGACCCGAAGCAGAGACCTGATGGGTTTTATCCAAGTTTAGGGAACTGTTTAGAACTTTTCCGATATAACTGACCTATCAAAGGAGTGACATTGAGCAAGGGCCTATGATGTGTCATACACAGTGCTAGAAGGAAGGATGTATGTAACACGAATTCCTGCCGTAAGAAGATGTCATAGCAGGGGGGTGGGGAGTGCCGGCTTGTGATAATCCCAAGGGGGTTAACACGTTACTCCTCAGCTGCTTAGCCAAGTGGACCTGGCAGTGTTACCCTGCTTCTCTGAGGAGCCCAGTTTCTTCCTTCGTGAGGTGGGGATAATGAGGACTTCTCCAGAGGTATGATATCAGAAGTAACTGGCATGATGACTGTAAACTGTTTAGCACAATCCATGGCACTTTGTATATGCTTAAGAATGGTGATGATAAGCTCACTTTCAAGTGAGCAGATGTGAGTACACTAATGTTTCCTGTGCACTGTACTAAGTGCTATCTCTGTTAGAAGCCGAGGAAGAGTTCAATGAAGTCTTCCTGCAGAAGACTACGTAAAGATAAATAGTGGATACGACAACACAAGAACAGATGAAATAAAAGTGGGATTTTATTTTATTTTATTTTATACACTTATTTTTTATTTATTTGACAGAAAGAGAGAGCTAGAAAGCACAAGTGGGGGTGGGAAGAGAAACAGCAGAGGGAGCAGGAGAAGCAGGTTCCCCAACTGAGCAGGGAGCCAAATGCAGGGTTTAATGCCAGGACCCTAGGATCATGACCTGAGCTGAAGGCAGATGCTTAACTCACTGAACCACCCAGGTGCTATTTTATTTTATTTTTTTTTTAAAGTAGGTATTTTTTTTATTTTAAAATTTTTTTTATTTATTTCTTATTTTTTTTTATAAACATATAATGTATTTTTGTCCCCAGGGGTACAGGTCTGTGAATAGCCAGGTTTACACACTTCACAGCACTCACCATAGCACATACCCTCCCCAATGTCCATAACCTCCCTCCCCATCTCCCAACTCCACCTCCCCCTAGCAACCCTCAGTTTGTTCTGTGAAATTAAGAGTCATTTATGGTTTGTCTCCCTCCCAATCCCATCTTGTTTCATTTATTCTTCTCCTATCACCCTAACCCCCCATGTTGCATCTCCACGTCCTCATATCAGGGAGATCATATGATAGTTGTCTTTCTCCGATTGACTTATTTCACTAAGCATGACACCCTCAGTTCCATCCACGTGGTCGCAAATGGCAAGATTTCATTTCTTTTGATGGCTGCATAGTATTCCATTGTGTATATATACCACTTCTTCTTTATCCATTCATCTGTTGATGGACATCTAGGTTCTTTCCATAGTTTGGCTATTGTAGACATTGCTGCTATAAACATTCGGGTGCACGTGCCCCTTTGGATCACTACATTTGTATCTTTAGGGTAAATACCCAGTAATGCAATTGCTGGGTCATAGGGTAGTTCTATTTTCAACATTTTGAGGAACATCCATGCTATTTTCCAGAGTGGTTGCACCAGCTTGCATTCCCACCAACAGTGGAGGAGGGTTCCCCTTTCTCCACATCCTCTCCAGCATCTGTCATGTCCTGACTTGTTAATTTTAGCCATTCTGACTGGTGTGAGGTGATATCTCATTGTGGTTTTGATTTGTATTTCCCTGATGCCGAGTGATGTGGAGCACTTTTTCATGTGTCTGTTGGTCATCTGGATGTCTTCTTTGCAGAAATGTCTGTTCATGTCCTCTGCCCATTTCTTGATTGGATTGTTTGTTCTTTGGGTGTTGAGTTTGCTAAGTTCCTTATAGATTTTGGACACTAGCCCTTTATCTGATATGTCGTTTGCAAATATCTTCTCCCATTCTGTCAGTTGTATTTTGGTTTTGTTAACCGTTTCCTTTGCTGTGCAAAAGCTTTTGATCTTGATGAAGTCCCAATAGTTCATTTTTGCCCTTGCTTCCCTTGCCTTTGCCGATGTTCCTAGGAAGATGTTGCTATAGCTGAGGTTGAAGAGGTTGCTGCCTGTGTTCTCCTCAAGGATTTTGATGGATTCCTTTCTCACATTGAGGTCCTTCATCCATTTTGAGTCTATTTTCGTGTGTGGTGTAAGGAAGTGGTCCAATTTCATTTTTCTGCATGTGGCTGTCCAATTTTCCCAGCACCATTTATTGAAAAGGCTGTTTTTTTTTTCCATTGAACATTCTTTCCTGCTTTGTCAAAGATTAGTTGACCATAGGGTTGAGGGTCTATCTGGGCTCTCTATTCTGTTCCATTGATCTATGTGTCTGTTTTTGTGCCAGTACCATGCTGTCTTGATGATGACAGCTTTGTAATAGAGCTTGAAGTCGGGAATTGTGATGCCACCAACTTTGGCTTTGTTCTTCAATATTCCTTTGGCTATTCAAGGTCTTTTCTGGTTCCATATAAAGTTTAGGATTATTTGTTCCACTTCTTTGGAAAAAAATGGATGGTATTTTGATAGGGATTGCATTAAATGTGTAGATTGTTTTAGGTAGCATGACATTTTCACAATATTTATTCTTCCAATCCAGGAGCATGGAACATTTTTCCATTTCTTTGTGTCTTCCTCAATTTCTTTCATGAGTACTTTATAATTTTCTGTGTATAGATTCTTAGCCTCTTTGGTTAGGTTTATTCCTAGGTATCTTATAGTTTTGGGTGCAAATGTAAATGGGGTTGACTCCTTAATTTCTCTTTCTTCTGTCTTGTTGTTGGTGTACAGAAATGCAACTGATTTCTGTGCCATTGATTTTATATCCTGACACTTTACTGAATTCCTGTACAAGTTCTAGCAGTTTTGGAGTGGAGTCTTTTGGGTTTTCTACATATAGTATCATATCATCTGCGAAGAGTGATAGTTTGACTTCTTCTTTGCTGATTTGGGTGCCTTTAATTTCCTTTTGTTGTCTGATTGCTGAGGCTAGGACTTCTAGTACTATGTTGAATCGCAGTGGTGATAATGGACATCCCTGCCATGTTCCTGACCTTAACGGAAAAGCTCTCAGTTTTTCTCCATTGAGAATGATATTTGCGGTGGGTTTTTCATAGATGGCTTTGATAATATTGAGGTACGTGCCCTCTATCCCTACACTTTGAAGAGTTTTGATCAGGAATGGATGCTGTACTTTGTCAAATGCTTTTTCAGCATCTATTGAGAGTATCATATGGTTCTTGTTCTTTCTTTTATTAATGTGTTCTATCACATTGATTGATTTGTGGATGTTGAACCAACCTTGCAGCCCTGGAATAAATCCCACTTGGTCGTGGTGAATAATCCTTTTAATGTACTGTTGAATCCTATTGGCTAGTATTTTGGCGAGAATTTTTGCATCTGTGTTCATCAAGGGTATTGGTCTGTAGTTCTCTTTCTTAGTGGGATCCTTGTCTGGTTTTGGGATCAAGGTGATGCTGGCCTCATAAAATGAGTTTGGAAGTTTTCCTTCCATTTCTATTTTTTTGGCACAGTTTCAGGAGAATAGGAATGAGTTCTTCTTTAAATGTTTGGTAGAATTCCCCTGGGAAGCCGTCTGGCCCTGGGCTTTTGTTTGTTTGGAGATTTTTGATGACTGTTTCAATCTCCTTACTGGTTATGGGCCTGTTCAGGTTTTCTCTTTCTTCCTGGTTCAGTTGTGGTAGTTTATATGTCTCTAGGAATGCATCCATTTCTTCCAGATTGTCCAATTTGTTGGCGTAGAGTTGCTCATAGTATGTTCTTATAATTGTCTGCATTTCCTTGGTGTTAGTTGTGATCTCTCCTCTTTCATTCATGATTTTATTTATTTTGGTCCTTTGTCTTTTCTTTTTGATAAGTCTGGCCAGGGGTTTATCAGTCTTATTGATTCTTTCAAAGAACCAGCTCCTAGTTTCATTGATTTGTTCTATTGTTTTTTTTGGTTTCTATTTCATTGATTTCTTCTCTGATCTTTATGATTTCTCTTCTCCTGCTGGGTTTAGGGTTTCTTTCTTGTTCTTTCTCCAGCTCCTTTAGGTGTAGGGTTAGGTTGTGTACTTGAGACCTTTCTTGTTTCTTTTTTTTTTTTTTAATATTTTATTTATTTGACAGAGAGAAACCACAAGTAGGCAAAGGCAGGCAGAGAAAGAGGAGGAAGCAGGCTCCCTGTGGAGCAGAGAGCCCGATGTGGGGCTTGATCCCAGAACCCTGAGATCATGACCTGAGCCGAAGGCAGAGGCTTTAACCCACTCAGCCACCCAGGCGCCCCCCTTTCTTGTTTCTTGAGAAAGGCTTATGCCACTATATATTTTCCTCTCAGGACTGCCTTTGTTGTGTCCCACAGATTTTGAACCGTTGTGTTTTCATTATCATTTGTTTCCATGTTTTTTTTCAATTCTTCTTTAATTTCCTGGTTGACCCATTCATTCTTTAGAAGGATGCTGTTTAGTCTCCATGTATTTGTGTTCTTTCCAAATTTCCTCTTGTGATTGAGTTCTAGCTTCAGAGCGTTGTGGTCTAAAAATATGCAGGGAATGATCCTAGTCTTTTGATACCGGTTGAGACCTGATTTGTGACCCAGGATGTGATCTATTCTGGAGAAGGTTCCATGTGCACTAGAGAAGAATGATTATTCTGTTGCTTTGGGATGAAATGTTCTGAATAGATCTGTGATGTCCATCTGGTCCAGTGTGTATTTAAGGCCTTTATTTCCCTGTTGATCTTTTGCTTGGATGATCTGTCCATTTCAGTGAGGGGAGTGTTAAAGTCCCCTACTATTATTGTATTATTATTGATGTGTTTCTTTGATTTTGTTATTAATTGGTTGATATAGTTGGCTGCTCCCACGTTAGGGGCATAGATATTGAAAATTGTTAGATCTTCTTGTTGGACAGACCCTTTGAGGAGGATATAGTGTCCTTCCTCATCTCTTATTATAGTCTTTGGCTTCAAATCTAATTGATCTGATATAAGGATTGCCACCCCAGCTTTCTTCTGATGCCCATTAGCATGGTAAATTGTTTTACATGCCCTCACTTTAAATCTGGAGGTGTCTTCGCGCCTAAAATGAGTTTCTTGTAGGCAACATATAGATGGGTTTTGTTTTTTTTATCCATTCTGATACCCTGTGTCTTTTGATTGGGGTATTTAGCCCGTTAACATTCAGGGTAACTATTGAGAGATATGAATTTAGCGCCATTATATTGCCTGTAAGGTGACTGCTACTCTATATTGTCTCTGTTCCTTTCTGTTCTACTACTTCTAGGCTCTCTCTTTGCTTAGAGGACCCCTTTCTATATTTCCTGTAGAGCTGGTTTGGTGTTTGCAAATTCTTTCAGTTTTTGTTTGTCCTGGAAGCTTTTGATCTCTCCTTCTATTTTCAATGATAGCCTAGCTGGATAGAGTATTCTTGGCTGCATGTTTTTCTCGTTGAGTGCTCTGAATATATCATGCCAGCTCTTTCTGGCCTGCCAGGTCTCTGTGGATAAGTCTGCTGCCAATCTAATATTTTTACCATTGTATGTTACAGACTTCTTTTCCCGGGCTGCTTTCAGGATTTTCTCTTTGTCACTAAGACTTGTAAATTTTACTATTACGTGATGGGGTGTGGACCTATTCTTGTTAATTTTGAGGGGGGTTCTCTGCACTTCCTGGATTTTGATGCTTGTTCCCTCTGCCATAGTAGGGAAATTCTCTCCAATAATTCTCTCCAATAGACCTTCTGCTCCCCTCTCTCTTTCTTCTTCTTCTGGAATCCCAATTATTCTAATGTTGTTTTGTCTTATGGTGTCACTTATCTCTCAAATCCTCCCCTCATGGTCCAGTAGCTGTTTGTCCCTCTTTTGCTCAGCTTCTTTATTCTCTGTCATTTGGTCTTCTATATCACTAATTCTTTCTTTTACCTCATTGATCCTAGCAGTGAGAGCCTCCATTTTTTATTGCACCTCATTAATAGCTTTTTTGATTTCAACTTGGTTAGATTTTAGTTCTTTCATTTCTCCAGATAGGGCTTTTATATCTCCAGAGAGGGTTTATCTAATATCATCCATGCCTTTTTCGAGCCCGGCTAGAACGTTCAGAATCGTCATTCTGAACTCTAGATCTGACATACTACCAATGTCTGTGTTGATTAGGTCCCTAGCCTTCGGTACTGCCTCTTGTTCTTTTTTTTGTGGTGAATTTTTCCACCTTGTCATTTTGTCCAGATAAGAGGATATGAAGGAGCAAATTAAATACTAAAAGGGTGGCAAAGAGCCCAGAAAAATGCACTTTAACCAAATCAGAAGAGATCCCAAATCATGGGGGGGGGGGGGGAGAAAGGGGGTAAAAAGAGGTTCAGAAAAAAAAAGAAAGAAAAAAATTAAAAAAGAAAGAAAATATATATATTAGATAAACTAGTCAAAAAACGTTAAAAAAGAAAAGGGTAAAAGTTTTAAAAAATTTATCAGAAGATGAAAAAAGAAAGAAGAAAAAAAATTGAATTAACTGCAAGACAAAAGAATCATGGGGAGAAAGCCATGAGTTCCGTGCTTTGCTTTCTCCTCCTCTGGAATTCTGCTGCTGTCCTAGGTATTGAAACTGCTTTCCTTGGTAGATGAACTTCATCCTGGCTGGATTTGTTGTTGATCTTCTGGTGGAGGGGCCTGTTGTAGTGACTCTCAAGTGTCTTTGCCCGAGGCGGAATTTCACCGCCCTTACCGGGGCCGGACTAAGTAATCGGCTCGGGTTCGCTTTCCGGGAGCTTCTGTTCCCTGAACGCTTTCTGTAGAGTTCCGGAGAACGGGAGTGAAAATGGCGGCCTCCCAGTCTCCGGCCCGGAGGAGCCGAGAGCCTGGGGCCCCACTCCTCAGTGCGCCCCCAGAGGACAGCACCCAATCACTCCCGTATCCCCGGCCTCCAGCCACGCTCCGAGCTCACCCAGACTGTGACTGGTTCAAGGTAAGCCCGAGCTGAGAGTTCACTCCTCGGCTCTGTCTCTGCAGCCGGCTTCTCCGTTCTAACACCTGCAAGCTCTGCGACACTCCGACACCCCCGATCCTTCTGTGACCCTGCGGGACCTGGGGCCACGCTGACCCTGCGTGGGCTTCACCCTGGTTTAGCCTCTGGAGCAATGTCCCTCAGTGGAACAGACTTTTAAAAGTCCTGATTTTGTGCTCCGTTGCTCCGCCGCTTCCCGGGAGCCAGCCCCTCCCCCCGTGGTCTATCTTCCTGTCGTTTTAGATTCACTTCTCCGCCAGTCCTACCTTTCAGAAAGTGGTTGATTTTCTGTTTCTAGAATTGCTGTTCTTCTTCTCTTCGATCTCCCGTTGGATTTGTAGGTGTTTGCAATGTTTAGATAAGCTATCGAGCTGATCTCCTGCTACCTGATGTAGTCTCAGCCTGCTACTTCTCTGCCATCCTGACTCCTCCCCTAAAGTAGGTATTTTTAACATCAGATTTCATCAAGTCAGTTGAGAAACCATTTGAACTGATAGGAAGTTCAGAAGTCTGAATGCTGAGGAGCAAACCCAACAAGAGATTGTGTGACAAAGGCTTGAAATAATTGACATACATACTGTGTTTCTAGATGAGAGGAGACAATAACTTAAAAATGACAATTCTCCTCAAATTATTTTACAGATTCAATAATTCACACTCATTGTTAGTGTGAGATTCATTGCTACCTCATTATTGGAAAGAAATTTTACAATATCTACCATATCACACCTTTTGACCTAGTTATTCCTTTTGTAGGAGAAGATCCTCTCGCAGTAGGAATGAGCACAAGCATGTCCAGGGTTCATTGCAAAAGTTTATGCTGGTAGTGAATTGGAAGCCATTTAATGGTTCTTCAGAAGGGAATGATTGCATTACAGAATGCAACATAATGGCGAATAAAACTTCTGTCAGTCTGTATGTATTGACAGGGAGATTTTCCAAGACATCAAGTCATAGAATAATATGTAGAATATGATTCCGATTTTGTGGAAAACAGTGTATGTTTGTGAATGAAGAAATGAGCCTAGAAGTCCAATAATTCCCCTGGGAGCCAGGGCAAGATTAAAAAGGGACTTAATTTTTTTTTTCAAATGAAAGAATATTATGTTTGTTACTGAAAAAAAAAAAGTGAAAAGAAGTAACAGAGGCATATTTTATACTAACAGTCCCAATACAGTCTTGATATATAATTGTTCCAAAATTTGATTCTTAAGTGATACTACTGATTTCATGAAAATAGCATAGTCGCCAAGTAAAAGCCTAAATGAAGTTATTCATTCCTATTTTTCCTGATTTATAGCTCAATATTTAAAATACAGATTTTAAGCATGATCATTGAATATTGATTTTCCCATTTTCTTATAGGTTTAGATTGATTTCCTTATTCTTGTAAAAATCAATGTTTGGGTGACATTAAAGTTTAATATTCTTAAATATTCCTTGATTCTTCCATAATTTTTTTCTTTTTACATAAATAATCTTGAATACATTATTTTTACATTTCACTTTACATCCAGCTTGGATGGATTTGTCTGTAACCTCCCAGCTATTCCACGACATCTGTGAGTATTAGATTTAGCAGATGAAGCCCACTCTCTAGGATTCCGGGATATTGATGCAAATTCTCTCCCCACTGTCTTCACCAAGTCACTGATTATTCTGTCAGATTTGTCACGGTGGGTGTTCAGGAGCTCCTTCCTGCTTCAGACTTCCCTTCCTGGTTGCCATCTTCTATAGCATCACATCTTTCCTGGAGGTTCTGCTGGAGAACCTTGTTGTGTGACCCAGAGGAAGCTTAGAGCTCTCAGGGTCTTCCAGGGAACCCCACAAGACAAGTAAGCCCTTTTCTTCCTACTGTCAGTGGCATTACCTAGCATTATTTGACAGGCTATCATGATCTCTTCTCCAGGAAGGGGCAGGAGGGAAGGAAAGAAGGCCAGAAGAAGAAAAGCACATCTCCTTCTGCCACAGCCTATGAGAATGTGAAACAAAGATGAACAGGAGTTTGCAAGTATGAAGAGGGGGATAGTGGTCCAGGCAGAGAAGATTGCTACAGAGAGGGAATTACTTGATTTAAGGAGACCAGGGCTGCCCTTCTCATTCCACATCCCTCTGGCTCAGCAAAGCCTGTCAGGGGTTACCTTGTCAAAGGCTGTAGATTTTGACTTCACAGAGTTTCTCTCTTTGCCTCAATTTTACCATCTATAAAATGGGCCTAATGCTAATGTGTATCTCGCAGGATTGTTGAGAGGATTTAGTGAGTTAATATTTGTGAAGTGCTTAAAACAAGGCCTGGTGAGCTGTAAAGACCATATATATGTATGTGTTTTTATTGTGAACAATCTCTGGCCTTGAATTCTTTTTGCCACTTCTTTACATGGGTTATCTGTTTTTAAATTTTCTTTAGAAAATTTTCCTTTCAGTTCATAGAGAGAAAAGAAGCTGTCAACTTTGTACATTTGAACAACAAAGTGGTTTTATTTCAGAAACGTCCCTATTATGCTGTCCTAGTCAAAAGCTCTTTGGGAGTTCTTTTTCACTTGGGTTCATCTGATCCAATAAAAGATCGACTGGCTTCTGAGCACATGTTCTTTTTGCTGGTTTTTCCTCTTGTTGGAAAAATCAATGGCAACTTGCTATCACTGGGCTTCTGAGTGGCCCCATGTAACCTGTTGAAAAAAAGCTGTTTAGTACAGAGGGAATCTGTGCTTCGGGCCCATCGTTCTTCACAATGGCTGGCGTCCTGTCTCCGTTTACCCAGGATGGCACTGGATGGGTAGGATGGTGGGGGAAGTGTAGCCTAACAGCCACGGTGTGCTGGTAAACTGGCTCTAGGAGATGGGGCTTTGGTTTTTGGCATTGCTGATTACTGTAGCGTAAATCCTCCCACTATGGCCAATTTCAGATTACCCATATGAGGTCGTTGAAAGCAGAGTTGCGAAGAGATGAGAACAATGAGTCATGGATGAGAGAGAAAAAACCTTACTCCTACAGTAAAGGGGCTGGTGTGGGCAAGGTCAAGAATTTTCCTGTGGGGATTTCTTTCCCAGCAGGGAATGTTAGAGGGACCATAAGAGAATTAACATTTGCTGAGCATCTTCTGAGTACACTGTGATCCAGGTGCTTTGTAGACATTATCTCATCTGATCTTTGTAATGACATCATGAGTCAGCTAACTTCAACCCCATTTTCATTTGAGGAGGGGAGACTCAGAGCTGTTAAGTAACTTGCCCAAGGTGACACAGTGGTAGAGCAGGGACTGAGACCAGAACATGTGACTCATAATGATTCCTAGGATTGAAACAGCAGAAAATAACACTAATGAAAAAAAATTATAGGTAATTCTCTATGGGTGAATCCATTTTAACTTCACTCCATCACTCTGACATAAAAATCATGGTTTTAAGACCTGGGAGGAGCCTTTATTTAGTTCACTCTCTCATCAAGAAGATGAGGAAAGTGAGCTAGAACAACTTAATTTTAGCATAAAATAGGGATAATATGAATACATGTGGTATTGTAGTTAGGAAGGTGCTCTGTGCTCTTGAGTCAAAGACACTGGAAAGGACAGTTTGCTTCCCCAGGGTCCTACCACCCAGGGCAAGAGGTAAGGGCATTAGTGCCCTAATTTGGAGGAAAACAGAGTGATTCCTGGAAACAGAATTGCAAATGAGCCCATGGGAGGGTGTGCATTCTTTCTTCTCCATGGGGCCTTCCCCAAGGGCTCCAGGGACACAGACACAAACCCGAAGAAATGAACACTGCTTGAAGATACTGATGACTCTAAACCCTCAGGTAGACCACATAGTTCAGACACATGCTCTGTAGTCTCTACCCAAGGAGAGCTGCCTTTGTGAATAGTCCTTGGCATTGCCGTACTTTGTGGTTTGGCTATCACTTCTGTGCACAGGGGTAGGAGAATTTCTGACCTTTTCCTCACACGTCAGTTTTTGCCTATTAGGGAGGAACCAAAGGGGGGCATTTCAGAATCACTCTCCATCCTGCTTTGATTTCCTCTGAGTGTGATTAATTGGCACCTGTGTCAGAGGGGCTATGGGGTAGCTCGGGGTAGCTTAGTAGGCTCGGGGTCACCATGCCTTAGAGGGTCTACAGGCATGCCTCTCTGTCATATCCTGTATCCAAAGACAGTGGGTCCCTCTCTGCCTCTGCTCCTGGCTGACCCAGGGGTCTGGGTCTGAATTAATGAAGAATAAGGGAGCTGGCAAGTCAGCCCTCAGTAATGGATGGGCCTCAGTCTCTCCATGGGCAGAGCAGGGAGACAGTGGCTTTCCCAGATGGAGCCAGAAGTCATTTTCCTTCCAGTGAAAGGTCAACTTTTTCAAGTGGAAAGGAGATGGGAATTATCAACTTGTGAAGTCTTCAGTTTCTTGAGGCAGATAAGCCAGAAATGGTTGCCAGAGGAATCCTGGTAGTCCAGGCTGATCTGAGGAGAGCCACAGGCTTGGAAGCCCACAGAATTGAGTTCAAACTCTGGCCTGGCCACTCTGTGGTTTTGTGACCCTATGCAAACACATAATCTCTCTGAACCTCAGTTGCTTTTTCTTTAAAATGCGAAGGAAGAACACCTTTCTGGGTTGTTGCGAGGACTATATAGGGTGTATTTTTGAAAGGCTTAGCACCTAGCAGGCTCTTGATAAATGCTGATTTTCCTCTTCTCATCCCTAATTAACATTTGTTTCGTATTAATTGGTCTCCAAAGATAACTCCCAGTGAGCAAGTCCTCCTGACTTTCACACCTAGCATCTGGGCTGGCTATGACTAGCTCTTGACCAGAAGAGTGCAGGGGAAGTGCTACGCGTGGTTTCTGAGGCTAGGTTCCCAGAAGCAGGAGCCTTGAACCTTACTCTGGGCCTCCTGAAGGGCTTGCTTTTGAGTTGTCAAAATCCAGCTATTGTCATTCAATGGAGAGGCTATGTGTAGTCACTGAAGATGACAGCTCCAGCTGAGCTCCTGGGCAGAGTCAGCACCAACTGCCAGCCATGCGGGGGAGCCATCTTGCGCATCCAGCTCAGTCAAGCCTTCAGATGGCTCCAGCCCCAGCCACTGTGTGAGAGACCCCAAGGGAGAGCTATTCAGTTGACCCTTAAACCAAGATAATAATTATATGCATATAGTGTGTATATTACTATATTTTATATGATATATAGTGCAGTTTTTTTTAATTTACATAGAGTTCTGGTTTAAGCACTATGTTTTGCATTTATTTGTTAAGCAGTAATAAATCATGATAACCATCAAGATCCAACATGTGTTATCATGCGGAAATTCCATCATGACTGATTTGTTTCTTTGGGTTAGATATTAAGCTATCTGGATTCCCCTTTTAAAATGTGAGATCTGTCTTTTTTTTTTTTTCTTTTCAGTGTAACAGAATTCATTGTTTATGCACCACACCCAGTGCTCCATGCAATACGTGCCCTCCCTAATACCCACCACTTTGTTCCCCCAACCTCCCACCCCCCGCCCCTTCAAGACCCTCAGGTTGTTTTTCAGAGTCCATAGTCTCTCATGGTTCATCTCCCCTTCCAATTTCCCTCAACTCCCTTCTTCTCTCCATCTCCCCATGTCCTTCGTGTTATTTCTTATGCTCCTCAAATAAGTGAAACCATATGATAATTGACTGTCTCTGCTTGACTTCTTTCGCTCAGCATAATCTCTTCCAGTCCTGTCCATGTTGCTACAAAAGTTGGGTATTCATCCTTTCTGATGGAGGCATAATACTCCATTGTGTATATGGACCACATCTTCCTTATCCATTCATCTTATTTCAGGTTTTACTGGGATTAGGGCCCCACATGGCCTGAAGCCTTGTCCATGTGGGTGAAGGAAGGGGATGGGCAGGGAGGACAGCTTGGGGATTCTGAAACCAGACCATGTGGATTGAGGATGCAGCCTGAGAGCCGTGGCTCAGCTGTCAGGCTCAGGGAAGGAATGTCTTCTGCATCATGAGTGCTTACAGCGAGCCCAGTGCCCCACAGCTGTTGTGTTTGCTCATCCTCACCACAGCCTTTGAAACAGTTGATTACGCCCATCTTACAGATGGGTAAATAAAGGCTCAGGGATATGGAGATCTGACTTTACCCAAGGTCACAGAGACAATAAGAGCAGGGCCAGCTTTGTGTCCATTTCTGCTTGATTCTGAAGTGGGGTCTCTTTAATCTGAGCCCTAAGCATTTTCTAGGGTTACTTCTTCCTCCATCTCACAAGTTGCCCTTTAGCACCAGAGATGTGCCATTCATTTTAGGTGATGGAAGAGTGGCAGTTTCCCCTGCAGGGCCAACCAGAGCCTGCTGTCCATCACTTCAGAGGCCTGTGGTCCAGAGCAAGGTCAAGGGCTTCCTCTGTTAAACCTCCGACCAGAGCACAGGTCATTGTTTTCCTTGGAACCCAGAATTTCCCAAGGAGGCAAACCACAGGTCCGTGTCTAGGAAGAGCAGCTGGGTTGGGGCCAAGTCCTGCTGCCTGACTACTGGGGCTCCATCTGCTACCCTACGTGCAGCCTGCCACTGTCACTAGGATCCTGTGTACATCCCAGGTCTCTTTACAAACAGGAAATAAATTCAGAGAAGTTTAAGATGGGAAAATTCTGGCACCTCCTCTCCCTAAGATAGAACTTACACTTCCCCGTTAGTGGTTCTTGGCATGCCCACTTTATTATCAAGGGACTAATAAGATGTGTTTCAGCCAAAATAGCTTTCAACCTAAACCTGCTCTCAGATGGCTTGCCAGTCACTCCCTATCTACCTGCCTAGCTTTCTTCAGAGACAGCACCTCCCTTAAGTTCAGAACAACCTCATTCCCCTATGGGTTGGGTCAGACTCAAGAAAGCTGTTGCTCACTGTGGGCAGAAGGAAGGGCTGGCTCACCCAAGGGTGGAGTGGGGGGGAAGGGGCGCAGTCACCCATGCAGTAGGCTTTCATGTGGGGAAGGTTGCTGAAGAGTTGCTATGGAACAACCTTTCATGTAGGCAGGCACAGCTCTAGGCACTTTGCAAAAAGACCTTCCTTTACTTCTCATGATAAGTCTGTAGGTTGAGTATTATTATTTCTGTTTACAGGTCAGGAAAATAAGGCTTGGAGATCTTAAGTGACTAAGACTCTCTTTATTCATCCATTCAGCAACCATTTACTATCTTAGTTTGGGTTCCTTGTAGCAGAACCTGATGCAGGAATTGGGCATATGTGATATATTAAGGAAGAGATCCCAGGAGAATCACACAAAGTGGAGGAAGCAGGATAGTCAGGGGAAAGAGATGAGCAAGGATGTGGTGTCAGGTGTAGTCTTGCTTTGACCTAAACTATGTAGGGGCTCTGGTGCATAAACAGCTCCACTGAGTCACCCTACCTGGAAACAAGGGAGCTATGTTTTCATACCCCTGTATCAGTTACAGTCCCCCAACATATGGTAGTGTAATCTCCCAGGGCTTCTTCTGGGTAGGGCGGTTGCTGTCTGCCAAAGACTATTCTCTGGAGGTAGTCACATTAGTAAGCTTTTGGTACCAGCTCCTGAAGCTGGTGTAAATGACACTTGAGGGTGACTGGCCATCTGGATCTGCTCAGGACTGGGGAGTTTCCCAGATGCACGATTCTCAATGCAAAACCTGGAAAGTCCTGGGAAGTCTGGCATACGTTGTGTACTGCACTTGGCAGTAAAGCGTATCTGAGGGGGCACAGACTATGTCTACTACATTGACCAAGGGTCTTGATGTGTAAGGAATCTACTTGGGGATGCCCATGAAAATGACAATGGCTGTGTTGAGTGGAAGGAAGCATGGGGACTCAGAGAAGGGACCCTCCCCTCACCCAGCTTTGAGGGATAGAGCATGAGAAGGAGGGCAGGTAAGGTTTCTCAGGGGAGGTGATATTCAGTAAGGAACTGAACATAAGAAGGATTTAGCCAGGGAAGAAGTGTGGAGATCAGGGAAAGATGATATTCTAAATAGGGAGATTTGAGATGTACAAGATAGAAGCCCAAATACAGAAAAAATATGGGCTGGGATATGCAAGGTAGACCTGGAGATGCTTCATCTATTGGCTACCTGATATTGAGAAAGAAATTACCATATCATTTAGTGCCTTAAGATAACAAACATGTTATTGGTTCACAGTGTCTGAGGGTTAGGATTTTGGGAACAGCTTAGCTGTGTGGTTCTGGCTCAGAGTCTTTCATGAGGCTGCAGACAAGACATTGGCTAGGGGAAAATAAAAGTCATTGGCCAGGGCATCTGAAGGCTTGACTAGAGCTGGAAGTTCCTCTTACAGGATGGCTCACTCCTGTGGCTATGGGCAAAGGCCTTCAGATCCTCTCTGGCTGTTGGAAGGAGGTCTTGATTTCTCACCATGTTGGCCTTTCTACAAGGCTGCTTGACTGTCTTCTGATATTCCTCCCAGCTGCCTCCTCCCAGAACAAGTGATCCAAGAGGGAGCAACATAGAAGCCACAATACCTTTAAGATGTATGCTCTAAGTCATGTTCTGTAATTTCGATCTCATTCAATTGATTCGTCATAAAGGAGTCAGTAGTCTGGCTCAAACACAAGGAGAGTGGAGTTAGGCTCCACCTGTTGAAGGCCGGAGTGTCAGATGATTTGTTGACATATTTAAAATTCACCACACCAGATCCAGAGATGAAGATAAAGTTGGTCATTCTCTTTCCTCTCTCTCTCTCTCTCTGTCTCTTCTGCTAACTGTCCTAAGTGTTTCACACATATTATCTGATTCTCATGATAGCGCCCAAAGTAGTAGTATTGTTGTCACTTTACAGCTGAGGAAACTGAGGCTCAAAGCACTAGAAAAGGTTGTGTATAGGCCCACACTAGAAAGTGGTAGTGTTGAACCCAGGGGTGTGATACCCACTACAGTGCTCTTCCCACCCAGCTGTGCTGACTCTTGTTAAACACCACAGTCTAAGCCAGGAACATGAACCTCTGGGTGGAAACTCACTAAGTGGATTGCATGTGGCTCTCTGTGTGTTTTACAGAGCTAGCAGATGGACACGATTGTGAATACCCCAGGGAACATTTTGTTCTCCATGAATCTCTAGGCAAGTTCAGATTTCAAACACTTTCATTCCCCTGGGGAATGGCTTACAAGAAGCAGCAAGGAAAAGCTTGGCAAAAAAAAAAAAAAAAAAGGCATATTAGAGCAGGAGAATATAGGGTAACAAAATGTATTTTCTCTCTTCATCTTCATATAGGCTCTTGTGCATTGAGAATGGGCTCTGAAAATGTTCTTGAACAGAATCTTGAAAAATCCCAATCCAGATGTGGGCCTCAGGAAGGCGGTTCTCCAGCAATTCTGGTTCTTCTCCTTCTGAGGCTTGGCGAGGTGTCACACTCCGGTTCCTTTGAAGTCAGGTCTCGCCATGTGACTTGCCTTGGCCGTGAAGAATGAGTAGAGGTGATGTGTCTCGTTTCTGGGGGGAAGCCATGCCCCATCACTTTGCTGAGGCACCCAGCAAGGCTCAGATGGGGTATGCTCTGTCTGCTGTGTCTCAGAGTCCCAGAGCCCCAGAGGACCTATGAGAGGTATGTAGTGAGCGTTGTATTTTCTTATCTTAAGTCATTGATTTTGGGGTTGTTAGTTACTATATCACAGTCTGGCATGTCATAACTGATATAGCAAGTCTCTGTTCAACCAAAATAACCCTATGTCCCCCTGTTGAAGGAATTACCTGGGCCTCTAATTGGTGTCAATCAGCGGGTAGATAATGCTCTGGTGGCTGCTGGAGCTCGATTTGGGATGGCTCTATTGCTTACCTCAAAGTAACACTAACCAAAGTAGATTATAAGTGGAAAATTGAAGCAGGGATCATAATTGTATTTGATAGATGCACAGAGATTTATGTTTTCAAAGACTTCTACATCTATCATAATTTTGGTCCAGAATAAAAACAAAAGCAGTATGTGACAGTTTTATTTTCCAGTACCTA
Source organism: Meles meles (assembly GCF_922984935.1). Taxonomy (NCBI): domain Eukaryota; kingdom Metazoa; phylum Chordata; class Mammalia; order Carnivora; family Mustelidae; genus Meles; species Meles meles. The sequence continues at coordinate 1,170,209 of NC_060069.1, forward strand.
CCATCCCCTTTGCTCTTCCGCAATGCGATGTTGCTGCTCCTCAGTTAAGAGGTGGAGTTGATTTCCCCATCCTGGTGGGACTGTGACTCACACTTGGTCCTAAAGAGTAAATCCAGTGGAAATTATGCTATGCTAGTTCTGGAAGTAGCTCTAAACTGATTGGAAGTTTCTGCTTCCTGACTGCTATGTTTAGGCTCTGGGATGAGACACCATGTGGAGGGAGGGAGGCAGGGAAAGAAAGAGGAGGAGAGAGAGAGAAAGAGAGAGAGAGAAGATCAAGAAGTATCATTGTACCAGAAACCTGAGTGAAGCAGCATTCTGCAGCAGAATCCTCCAGCCCCAGAGGCCCCAGCTGATGCCATGTAGGACTAAGATAAACCATCCAGCTGCATTCTTCTCCAGATCCTTGACCCACATAATCATAAGCAGAACAGATGGGTGTTCTTAGCCACTATCTTCTGTGATAGTATGTTACACAGCACTAGATAACCAAAACAAAAGCAGCAGTAAAACCTGGGAGGGAAGGAGGGTATGACTTATTTTCTTGTTTTAAAGATAAGGAAACTGGTGCTCAATGACACTAAATCCTTTGCTTAGATCATAGTACTCCTTGGTGAGATAGGAAGGAGTAGAGTCCAGATGTTCTAATTAATGTAGCTCAAGATTTTTCCACAGCAAAAGACACCCTGTCACATAGGATTTGGGGCACACCTTCCAGAGGAACTACCTAAGAAAAAAATGAGGCCCAGAAAGCTTGAGGTCCTTGCTGGAGGTTCCATGGGGAGGTCAGGCTACTGACCAGGCAAGAATCCCCATCTCTACAGTCTGGGATTTAGTCTTTTGCCCTACAGGGCTCTGATTCCTCCACCATCTGAAAAAAGAAGCGCCAAATAGCTTGAAAAATTAAAATGTGTTTTTGTTGCTTTTGTTTCTTGATAATACATGTGAAAGCAAACAATAATTCTCAAGAGGATGTTAAATAAAAAGCTATAAAAATATCTCATTGCCACAGGCTGAACATTTGAAGGGAAATTTGCTGAGGAATGAGCCATATTGTTAGAGCCAAGGGAACTAAGGAAAGAAGAAGCCTGCAGTCTGCTTCCATTGTAGGAGCCTCTTGCTTAACAGACAGCCCTGGCTCAGACCCTAGCTATTTGTTTTCCCAAAATAGAAATAAAAATATAAAAAATGTCTATTGGCATGCTTATTATATATATTATATAATTTATATAATGGGTGTAACCATTTTATTAAATGGTTAAAGTTCCATCATTGTCTTCCTATATACATCCTGTCAGATTTCTTTCTTTCCCCATAATGTAACCTCTAGAAGATTCCATAGCTTTCTGGTCATTCTCAGTTGCAAAAATGTTGTTTTCAGGTATTAAAATGTCTAGCCAAATTTAAATAAAAGCTCTAATATCTCATCTCACTTCTCTGACAAGTTTACAATGACCCAGGCTTGGGATCTACAGTGGGAAAGGGGGCATGATGACTTTTCCACCCTTCCTTCTTTCCTTCCACACCCCTGATGCTGGCTCCTGTGCCTTCTACTTTTGCCTCCAAAGGTACATCCACAACATCTTCTCAGTGGATTTTGCCACCTGGAAGACACTACCTTTTTTTTTTTTTTTTTAAGATTTTTAATTAGTTAATTTATTTGAAAGAGAGAGTACGTGCAGGAGCAGGGGGTAGGGGCAGAGGGAGAAACAGACTCCCCACTGAGCAAGGAGCTCATACTAGCTCTTTAAAAAAAAAAAAAAGATGTATTTATTTATTTATTTGAGAGAGAGAACATGAGCTGGGGGAGGGGCAAAGGGAGAAGGAGAAGCAGACTGCCCAATGAACAGGGAGCCTGATGTGGGGCTCAATCCCAGGACCCTGAGATCATGACCTGAACCAAAGGCAGACACTAACCAACTGAGCCACACAGGTGCCCCTCCTCCCTTTGTTTTTCCCCCTTATACCTACCAGTGGACACCCTTCCATGCAAGCACATAAATGCTTTCATTCTTTTTAATGACCTTATTTGTGTTTCAAAGAATAAAGATATATTTAAAAAAACAAGCTCTTAAATGGTAGACAGTTCAGTTGTTTTTATTTACTTTTTTTTCAGATTTTATTTATTTATTTGATAGAGAGATAGCGCAAGGAAGCAGAACAGCAGGCAGAAGGAGAGAGAGAGAGAAGCAGGCTTTCTGCAGAGCATGGAACCTGATGCAGGGCTCAATCCCAGGACCCTGGAATCATGACCTGAGCTGAAGGCCAACGCTTAATCAACTGATCCACCCAGGCACCCCTTATTTTTTTGCTATTTTGAACCTCTTTGTAACAAGCATCCCTGACATGCATCGTATATATTTATTTCCATGTGATATATTACTAAAAGCAGGATTACTGGATTAGCAATAAACTCCAAAAAAATTCTTTATTTTTACATGGAAAAATTAAAACCCAACAAAATATTCATACAACATTTCTTTACAACCACTATTGGAGGAAGCATTATTATTCTTTAGAGTTTTTGTAGACTGGCAATTCAGATGTGAAAATGGAAAAATCCCAGTGCTAGATCTGAGAAGAGTTAAGAAGATAAAGGCAAGAAAAATACCTCAGATGTCCCCTTTCCTTTCTGTAAATTTTGTTGTATACATACTGCCCAACAGTGATGGAATGAAAGGATGTCTTAAGGCCAAAGGAGAGAGCAGTTACTAGAGTTCGTGGGATTCATATTCTTTGCAATATAATTTTTTGTCTTTTTTCAGAGCCAAATTAACATGCTGAGTTGCAAGGGGTGACAAGGATGACCATTCAAATAATAAATAGCCCCTTCATAGGATGGTTGAGCTATAAATTGTGGTTATATCCAGGGTCCTGGAATTAATCATATATATACCCTTATGTTCAATGATAATAACAGGTAACATTCCAGCATTCATTTTGCTCTTTGTATTTGACTGCTAATATGTTGTAATAACTTCAAAATATTTTAAATAAACTTAGTTCTTTTCTGATATTTAAAGAAATGCATTCTCTTTCAAAAGAAGAGGAAAAGCATTAGAGTTGTGGAAGCAGATTTATTCATAATCCCACTACCTGGAGGCTTATAGAACAAATGTTGGTGTTTGGACTCTGACTTAACACAAATACTGCTGAGTCTGTAATAATGGAGTATCATTCCCTGCTGGAAGCTTCCTGAATTGCAGGTTATGCAGGTGATCAGTCATTTCAAAGGAAGAAATGAAAGAGAGGGAGTGATAGATTTGTTTACCTTTATTTCAAGACAAAAGTCTTTAGAAAATTAAGTAAGAGAATTGGGGGTGGGGGGCACTGGGGGAGGAGGGAAGAAGCAAAGGCTTGGGCTCAGAGGAGGAACACAGATGTGATGGAGAGGGCTTTGAAAGAGGTTCATTTATTCAGCTCTCTTGCTATAAGGCATCTGTGCATGTTACTGTTGTTAAATTTCCTAATGTTTTTATTGGCTAAATCAACTTCAACTTCAACTACTACTTGAAGACAGTTTAAACCTGCTATTTTGATTGAGTAGCAGTTGGGAGCAAACAGAAGCATAGGCTCCCCAAATTTAAAAATCAGGCAAAATGAATTTTTTTATATAAATTTTATTTATTTATTTGCCAGAGATCACAACTAGGCAGAGAGGCAGGCAGAGAGAGGAGGAAGCAGGTTCCATGCTGAGCAGAGAGCCCGAATGCGGGGCTCGATTCCAGGACCCTGGGATCATGACCTGAGCCGAAGGGAGAGGCTTTAACCCACTGAGCCACCCAGGCACCCCAAAATGAATATTTTTATCTAACTTTAGTTTCTGTGACTTTATGAGAGCAAGATAAAAGAAAAAACAAAAAACAAAGACAAACAAATCCAACCTAAAGCTTCTCTTCGTGTGTGAGAGGCTAGGTGTGGAAAACTGGCAAAGTGGCTACGAGCAGAGACCATGACCCAGGGACCCTGGAAGTGGGATTTATTTGCAGGAGCTAAATAAAGGGGCCCTTGGCTGTGGCATGATTCTCTTCTGTTTACATTGTGCTCGGGAACGTTTCTACTTTAATTGTATTAGTTGCCACAGGAGGCCAACTGCTCAGGCATTGCCTACGCAACCTTCTGTCACGGATGCCGACACAGACTAGGGGCCCAGGAAGGGCAGCTGGACCACAGCAGGGGTTTCTGACCTTGTCAAGTTTGAGGGTCTCCCTAAATGTCAAAATATTTCTGGTACCTCCACAGGTTGGTGTTTGTGCTTGGAGTAACTCTGTATTTTGTAATTGTTCATTGCCACGGCAGCTTCCTGCATTAGGAAAGCCCAAGCTCGTGGGCAGGATAGTTGCTGCTATTTTTTCAGGCCGCACACAGTGCGTGGTGTACACACTGATTCCTGCAGCTCCTTAGTTGCTCTGTGGCAACTAAGCTCAACGTGGCCCATGGGGACAAGTCTCCCAACACTGCTCTGGGAAAGTATAGAAACCCTCTCACTCCTTTTTTTTTTTTTAAGATTTTATTTATTTATTGTTTTTTGTATTATTGTGCAAGTGAGCAAGCAGGGGGAGTGGGAGAGGGAGAAGCAGGCTCCCTGCTGAGCCAGGAGCCCCGTGTGGGGCTTGATCCCACAACCCTGGGATCATGACCTGCGCCAAAGGCAGGTGCTTAACTGACTGAGGCACCCAGGCACCCCGAGACCTCTCACTCTTATCTCAGAGCAAAATAAGTCATCTGAGAAGTAGGCAAGTTGTCCAAATGCAGGGTCTCAGAACTTGTGCGCTGTGGACTTCTGCAGGATGGGGCGCGTTGGTGGAGTTCAGGTTTCTTGACTTCACTGAAATCCTGTGCAAAATCTCATGTGTTTGTGCTTTCGCCAGGGTTTGTTGTTTCTACAGATACTCAAAGAGAACCCAGTAATTTGGAAAAAGTCCAGAACAGCTCTGCCTTAAAAGAGGCAGCCTGCATCAAGACATAGCTAAATGGAACAACGGCAATCATGCGGGTTATCACTGCAATTGTCGCAACAAATCTCAATTGCTGAGCATCTGCCATAGGCCAGGCACTGTGCTTGTGACTGTGGGGATATATTCTCATTTTACACCCCTGTAGTCTTCATTACTACCCTTCCCAGTGGGAGTTAATATCCCCTTATACAGAGTGAAGTTCTGAGGCCCAGAGAGTGTAAATACCTGGACAGAGTCCTATAGAAACAGAGTGGCAGAGATAGGACATGTGCCCATCACCCTGGGAAGGTGACAGTCACTCAAATGAGGTGTCCTCCTGGGGAACCCACAAATACATCAGGGACTTTACTTTCCCTTTCTGGTTGTTCCTAGAGAGCTGGGGGCAGGGAGAAGACCTTGTTTTCATAATTAGAGTTGATTCAATCAGAAAAATCCAGTCTTCACAGGTGAGGCCTGTGAAGGTCCCTCCAATCTGACAGGTAGATTCTCACCTTTAGACCCGCAGGGACATTGGGCTGGTGCCAAGAGAAGCTGACTCAGTTCTCTAAACAATAGCCATTCACTTTTACCCACATAAGACCTGCAGCTCTCTTTAACCTGAGAAACAAACATTTTAGTTAGGGACATCGAATATCTGGTACTTGGGTAGCAGTGGCCTTTCTGTTATTATTTATTCTTTGTCGGGAGATGAGCACCAAAAGCCTCTACTGGTATGAGGCAACAAGGCAAGGGGAGGGTCTGTCTGGACCATGTCAGAGGATCTTGGTGGGGGTCCCTGGGCCTAGGTGAAGACCTGGCCCAGGTCCAGTGTCTCTGTTCCCCTCTGTATTGCCTGGCAAACTCCAAGCACCCTCCATGCCACTAATGTGTTGCCTCCACTGGGAGTCTTCCCTGACTTCCTGGAGCATCCTGGGCCCTCCTCATCCCACAGGAACCTGCCCTGCCCTGCATGCCCTGACCCTTTCCCCATGGTTTCAGTCCTGAGGATGGGGCAGTGTGTCCTCTATCTCTGTGTCCCAGCCCTTGAGAAGGACTTAGGAAGTTACTCTGAGGAAGGCACAGACGAGCCCCAATCCAATACTAATAAAGGCTCTAAGGGAGAGCACATTGTAAGTGGCAGAACCTTTATTCCAATTAGCTTAAATCACAAGGGAGGATTCGGGAAGATGAGTAGATCATGATCCAGACCCAGGAACACCACCAAACCCCTCTTTACCTCTCACTTTAGCTTCTCTTGCCTTTCATCTTCATTCTCAGACAAGGGCTTGGTGAGACAGGGCCCAGGGGGAAGGCAGCACAGAACCCTCACCCATCGCAGCCTCCAGGTCAAGGGCTACATTCCACCTCAACCTCTCCCATAAGCTGTGTGACCCCAGGCAAGTTACTTAACCCCTTGGGGCTTCATTTCCCTACCAGGAAAGTGGAGATCATAACAGGGCCTATCTCATTCAAAGGGCTTTTGTGAGAATTACATAGCCAGTACATGTAACATGCTTTGTATAGTGCCTATAATATTGTCAGAAATGTTAGCTATTGCTACTATAATCACTGTTATTATTCATTTCCAGCTCAGCAACCTACACATGCTTCTCATTAGCCATACGATAAACTCAAAATTCTGTTTTTCATCAACTCCTATAATTTACCTCTAATCCCCACCCAGGCTTATGACTCTTGAAGAGGAAAAACATGTTCCTGTGTATTATTTCTCCTTTACTCTCATGCTGCTGCCACATTTCACTTCACTTCTGACACTTCTGACACCACAAGTGTGGGGAATATCCCCACGCAATTTGCTGGGACACCATGATTCCCTTCAGTTCTGACATGATCTATCTGGAGTCAGTGTCAGATCGCACAATGTAAGGGCTCCGTCCCACGAGACTGTCCCACTTCAGACACCACTCACACATCCTAGGTCACCTGTACATCTGATGAATGTTCCTACAACGCCTCCTTGGGTTCAGTCATTTGCTAGAATAGCTCACAGGACTCAGGAAAACACATGTTGACCAGTTTGTTATATGATAAAGGATATGGTAAAAGGTATGGTAGAATAGCTGGGTGAAGAAGTATATAGGGCAAGGTCTGAGAGGCTCCCAAGCATGGGAACTTCTCTTTCCATGGGGTTGGGGTGTGCCCAATTCCCGGCATGTGGACATCTCCACCAGCCCATAAGCTCCTTGAACCCCAATACTACTGGTATTTTCATGGAGCCTTCATCACATAGGCATGATCAGTGATTGACTCCATTCTGGCCCTTTTCATCTCTCTGGAGAGCAAGGGGTTGGACTGAAAATTCTAAGCTTCTATTCATAGCTTGGTCTTTCTCCTGACTGGCCCCAATCCAGAGGCCCACTGAATTACCTCCTTAGAACCAGAGATACTCCTATCACTCAGCAAATTCCAAGAGATTTAGGAGCCTTGTGTCAGGAGCCAGGATCAAAGATCAAATATTAGAACAAAAGATGCTCCTAGTACTCTTTTTGCTTAGGAAACTGTAAGGGTTTAGGAGCCCTGTGTCAAGACAAGGAGCAGAGACCAGTATATATTTCTCATCGTTTCATACTCATGCATCTGACACTCTGGGCCGGCCTCTGGACCTTGACCGCTGTCCCCACTTACTAGGCCTTGACCGCTGTCCCCACTTACTAGGCCTTGACCACTGTCCCCACTTGCTATGTCTCACTGCTAGTCCTCTGCTTCTTCGGTGCCCTTCAGTATTCATGACCCCAGGGACGTCGTGAAGGGCTCCACGCCTGTGAAACCTGGCCTGCACACTGAAGCCCACATAGGGTAGGACTAGACTTTCTTCTCCCACTTCATGTGTGAAGACCCATGGAAGGCAGAGCTGGCTCTGTCTACTCCATATGCCCAGGGCCAGGTGGGTGCAGCACTTGGCCAATTTTTCTTGAGTAATTTGTTTTCTGCTTTGGTGCTCAGAGAAACTTCCCAAATCTGGCTTTATTAAGATGAAATACTCCTTTTACTCTGATTTTCTTGGAAGGAAACAAAATCAAAGAAATAAACCCTGAAACTGCTACAGTTTTATATAGAAAGCATTATTTCTGAGTTAAATGATTTTTTTCCTGAAGGAAAATTTAGAAATTGTAGCTCCTGGTGGAATTAAAGGATGGAAATGAAGTCATACATAGATTCACAGCATCTGAAGAACTGCTTTGGACTCTATTTTGCTAACTTCTACAACTTGGTATAAAAAATTCAAGCTTCTGGGCTCACTTCAGCTTTGCAGTAACATGTGTCCCTTGGGCTTCTCCCTAAATTGCATTTTTTCCTAGTTTCAGTCAATTATTTGCCTTGGAATGCATTAGCTTTTCTGAGAACTTCTACAAAACCTGATTCTTCTGGTCATTTGCTGGCAAAGAAACCCTTTGATTTTTAACCAAAATGTCCTCACAGATCACTTGGAGACTAGGGTGGCAGGGAACGGCTTTACCTTACCTTCTTCCACCTTGTCTCCCCTTTTCTTCCCTCCCCACCCCCGGTGTCTTATCTCCCATCACAGATATTAAAGTGTTCTCTCAGAACTATGCCTATTTGGTCTTCGAGTCCTTCAGCCTTGAAGTCAAGTCCCTGTTAGTTCAGGAGGTTTTCCCTGATCTCAGATCAGATGATGTGGTGCAGAGGCAATGAATGTTGAACATGTGTGTGGACTCTTGTGTTCCGACAAGTGTGTGTGTGCATGAACATACACATGTATGGACATACACATGTGTCCATACAAATATATGGACAAATGTCTATAAAGCATACGCATGCCTGTGTATGTTGATGTACATATGCCTCTGTGTGTGGGGGGTGTGTGTGTGTGTGGCATAGCTGAGTCTGTGGGACTGAGTGCTGGTGAAGGCTTGTACTAGGAAGATGTGGCAGTAGGCCAAAATGGGGACACTTGCATGTAGGATCACTCATACCACGTTGGTATTCATGTTACCTCTCTGTTTTCTGCATATACCTCCTATTTACTTTAGAGTAGGGCAACTGTTGAAATAATATCAATAATTTAAATCATATCAACATTTCCCCACATGCCTTGTTTCTTTCATCTCTCAAAATAAGAAGAGGAGATACATACATGACAAACTCAGAGTTTAACAACTCGAACCAGTGAGTGCTTTCTTTCTACCTATTATGTCAGTTCCCCACTCATCCCTGACTCCTTGCTCTTTTGCAAGCTGTCCTCAGAGTAGCCTTTTCTTTGGCCTCTGTCTTCTCAGTATCCCTTTTCTGTCATCAATCCTCCAGCCTGTTTACTGGTCCCTATATTCAATTCTCTCTGTTAAAAGTACTGGTGTGGGTTCTGTTTTCCAGCAGACCTAGCTGACACAGATTCACCTGCTACAGCTTGATCCCATTCATTTGTCTTTCAAGATCTTCCCTCATTCAGGGCAGATGTTGATATTCTCTAAAGTTTATCCAATCTCCCCTGTCTGAGTCCATCATCCATCCAGTGCTTAATCCAGAATCTTGGGTACCATCCTTGATTCCTCTCCCCTGCTCTCCCGCAGCTCCCATTAGTTAGAAAGGGCAGAGTCCGCCTTGACTCTGTCTCCTAGCCCAGGTATCCATGCTTGTGGTAACAGTCCTCTCATCTTTTCCCTTGGCCCCCCACAGCTCATTTCCCACCCAGAACCAAAAGTAATACTACTGAAATATATGTAAGGCTCTCACATTGCCTAGCTTAACATCTTTCAACAGCCTCCTGAGGCACATGCCCTCTATGATGACCCATTGATCCTGATAAGACCACTTTCTTGTCCTTCTCTCCTCCTCCTTCTCCTGCACAGCAGCATCTCCAGCCATGTTCCTGTTTCTTTAACATGCTAAGCCCTTTCCTAACTCAGGACCTTAGCATCTACTGTCCTTCTATCTGGAATGCTCTTCTCCTCTGCGTGTCACATGGCTGGCTCTTCCCCATTCCTAAGGAAACAACTTTAAATTTGCCTCCTCAGGAGCCCTTCACTGACACCCTTTGTCTTGATCTGTGAGGGTGGCTGTAACAAAGTGTTACAAACTGGGTGTCTTATAAACAACAGAAATGTATTTCTCACAGTTCTGGAGGCTGGAAGTCTAAGATCAGCATGGTCAGGATCCAGGGAGGGCCCTCTTCCGGGCTGCAGAATGCTGGCTTCTTATATCCTCAAGTGATAGAAAGAGATAGCCAGCTCTCTGACTTCTTGTAAGCGCACTAATCCTATTCATAAGGGCTCCACCTTCATGACCTAATCACTTCCTGAGGCCCCACCTCCAAATAGGATTACCCTGGGATAACCATTTCAACATATGAATTTGGGAGGAGGGGCACAAACATTCCGTCCATTGTACCCTCTTGACAGATGTGCTAAATGAATGAATGAATCTAGAGTGGACATCGAGAGAGAAAAAGAAACGAAAGGGAAAAGAGGGGGAAAGGAGAGGTGTACATAAACCACGATTTACTTAGCTAGAGACTCTGCCAACATGCTGCAAGCTGTTTTAGAGTAGACGTGGCCACTCATTATCTGCTCCTGTAGCCACAGAAGCTCCACTGAAGAAAGATGGATAGAGGTGTTGGAATATGTAGACATACAGAGAGACTATGGCTCAACACAATGACATATATTTGTGATTTTCTTGCTTACATTTGGCATACATATGTTTATGTATGTGTACTACGGTGAGCATACATATTTGTATCTTATAAAAACTCATCCTCGTTGGGGTGCCAGGGTGGTTCAGTGGATTAAAGTCTCTGCCTTCAGCTCAGGTCATGATCCCGGGGTCCTGGGATGGAGCCCCGCACTGGGCTCTCTGCTCAGCAGGGAGCCTGCTCCCCCCGCCCCCGCCTGCCTCTCTGCCTACCTGTGATCCCTATGTGATAAATAAAATATTAAAAAAAAAAAACAAATTCATCCTCTTTACCAGCATTTTCCACTTTGTACCGTGCTGTCACCTATGCTGCTCATTTGAAACTCAGGACAATCCTGAGAGACAGAGAGAGGACCATTATTCTCATTTCATTAAAGATCATCTGTAAAATGGCACGTCAAACCACATCATTGGATAGATGAAGAAGCTGACACCCCGAGTGAGAGAGGGACTTTCTCAAGGTCACACAGCCAGTTAGTGAAGAGCTAGTGTTAAAACCAGATCCTTGCCTCCTTTTTTATACCTTGGGAAGGACCCTGGGTGGGGGGCATGCAGCATGATGTGCAGGGGATCCAATGCCAGTCATATCTTGCGTTTGATAGAATCCTGCTGGTTAAGTGGGCCCCAGAGAATGCGGCCAACTGCTGTGCTCATTGAAGGCAAGGCTTGTGTTCTCCGGAGAGGCAGAATCAGGTGCTGCAGCTTATCTGATTCTGGCCACACGTGCGCCGTGTGTAGGTGTGATCATTGTAATACAATATTCATACCACTCTATTTTTGTTAGTTTTATGTCATTTTAGTTTATCAGTAGTAAAATCCCTACCGGCATGTCATTTAATTTGCTCCCTGTGCTAATGATGGTTCTGAAGCCTTTTACAGAAATGATTATATGGTAATACCAAATCCGATGGTGGATTCAAGCCATCATTTACAGTAATAGGATCATAACGAAGCTCCCTGGGGGATTTCTTCTTGTAATACTGTTGGGAAGCGGGGCAGAATCTGCTCAACTTCATCTCACATTATTAGAAGATCTTCAGTGGGGACTTCTCATGGGAAGAGTGGGAAGAGGCCTTTCCTGGCTTTGACGCCGAGGCTCAGGACAAAATAAAGTGTTGTAAAGCAGTGGCTCTAGGGTGAAGCTAGATGGGGTAGCCCTGCCTACCAGCAGGGTAACTCATGAAAAGGATAGGATTAGAGAAGGTGGTGAGCAGTGACTGCCTCTTCCATGTCCACTTCCACTTCCCTGTATAGAGCCTTGTCACGCAGACTGATATGTGGGGACATTCAGAGAAGGTCATTCTGTTCATGGCCTCCCGGCAGTACTCTGTCCACCCCAGTACTGATGGGCGGTATGAGCTTTATCAAACCAGGCACTGAGGACCAAATGAATGAGATCCCATCTCTGCCCTACAGACTGGGGACAGATGTGAGCACCTGAGTTGCAAGGGCTGGAATAGATGTCTCTGTGGGGGATGGGAGCCAGGGGAGGAAAATTTGTACTTAGTGAACACACAGGGAAGGAGGTAGCTGTCATCCTGACCTAGGGAATCAGCAAAGGTTTCCAAGAAGCGGTTGAACTGTGTCTACTGTGTCTTAAGAACTGGTGGTGTTTTCCTGGCAGAAATGGGGTAGGACTCAGGAAAAGGTCATTCCAGGAAGATGGGCCTTGTTAGGCCAGAAACCCTGGGGCTTCCTATTGTCTGAAGGGCCAGGTCAGGTTCTGTGATGAAGCTGGAGCTGTCCTGTGACTCTGTCATTCTTTCCTGCCTTGCTTCGAAGGACCATAGACGAGCCTCCAGCCAGGTACTCCACTGTTCCTCCTTTGTTCTAGGGACCAGCAGGAATGTAGAGAGGAGGGAGTGCTCTCATCCTTTATGGCACAGAGGCAGATCTCAGACCATGGGGTAAAGCTATGGGAAGGCAAGTTCAGGCCCTGTAGTTGGGAGAGCATTCTAACAACATTGGCTGCTTACTGTTGAAATAGACTACATGGTGACGTAAGGAGCTCCCCCTCAATCAGTGACTTGCCCAAACACCAAAAGCTAGTTAGACTTGGGTCAGAATGCATACCCAGAGGGCCTGACTGCAAAAACGGTGCCCTTTTTACTACCCAGAGGCCTGTGGCTGCCATGTATAAAACACCACAGAATTCTAAGCTTAGGCTTAGTCCTGAGCTAATGGAGGTGTACAGACTTGCTGACTGTTTTAGATCTTGGTTCCAAAATAGTGAAAAAACAGTGAGCCATGACATCAGGCTTTTCCTTTTATTAGGTCTTAGAAGACTCAGAGGTCCTGGGAACATCATCTGCAACCTCACTGAAGAATGTGGTAAGAAAAATATGTGTGTGTGTGTGTGTGTGTGTGTGTGTGTGTGTGTGTGTGTCTATCTCTAGTGCATCACTGAGGTTGCTGCCTGCTCATGGAGGGCTCAGAAGCGCTTCTGGAGGGCGGTCTGGATGTTCTTCAGCAGGCCCCACTTAGCTCGGTTTTTCCCACGCCCATCTGGGGTTACCACCTGCAATGAGAAGCAGAGAGCCATGACACCAGCCACAGGGAAAATAGTAGCTTCCAGGAACATGGCCAGTACCATGTACCAGACCCTCACACATTATCTCATTAACTCCTCATGATGGCCACATGAAGCAGGTGCCGCTGACCCCCTTGTATGAATGAGGACACTAAGGCTTAGGAGGACCACGTAGCTTTTCATTTTTCTAAAGTCATACTCCTAATGTGTGGCGAGACTGAGATTTTGCAGACCAGTTTCTACTTCCTTTAAGGCACTGCATTTAACTGAGTGCTGTGTCTTCAGGTGGGCTTCTTCATAGAGCAGCCCTCCAAGGTATCCCCTCAGCTCCTGGAAATTCCTTCTGTCATAGCTGTTATCATTTGTAAATTTGTAATTCAGACTCTTAACATACTGAATGTCTTGACTGGGTTGTAAGGGTGGTGATAAGTCTTTCATCTCTGTAACCCCAACATTGGTTAAGGTAAAGAGAAGGTTCTCAGAGAAGTGGATGAAAGGTGAATAGAACCACAATTTGTAAATCTGCCAATTGCCTCTCTCTGATGCTTCACACTGTCTTTGATTGCCATGAACTGTCAGAGCTATCTGGAAAGGGCAGACTGTGCTGGGCAAGTGTCCTACAAATCTAACCAACTCAGCCTACACGTGGCTCTCTCTGCTTTACCTTGAAGGTGCTGGGTTTCTCCATGCTTCTGGTCTGGCAGCATTCCTATTCCTTCCCAGTACACATTTACCGAAGAGGCATTTAGGAAGTGAGGCTGAGATCCAGGGATGAGGGATAGCCCACTGGATCAGTGGGCTTTATCTAGACAGATCAGGACTCACAGGGCAGATGGGGTAGGGATACAGTTTGGGTGGTGAAGAGTGGTGTTTGTACAATGTCCCTATATGCAAAGATTTTAACTTTTTATATTTTTATTCAAAAGGAAAAGGCAAAAAAAGAAATAGACAGTTATTATCATTATGCCCTTTACTTTTACCAAATTTTTTAATTTTTTTTTTTAAAGATTTTATTTATTTATTTGACAGACAGAGATCACAAGTAGGCAGAGAGGCAGGCAGAGAGAGAGAGGAGGAAGCAGACTCCCCAGCAGGCAGAGAGCCCGATGCGGGGCTCGATCCCAGGACCCTGGAATCATGACCTGAGCCGAAGGCAGAGGCTTTAACCCACTGAGCCACCCAGGCGCCCCCCAAATTTTTTAATTTTAAAGAAAACAGGGCTTCATACAAGGTAAAGATCATATTATATGCATAACACTAGGTTGCCCATTGCTGGATAAAGACAGACAGCCTCGGTAAAGACAGTGGATATGGTGTAAAATATACACATCAAACTATCAGGGGTGATAATGAAGGGATAACAGTGTTGTGGTGGGGTTGGGAATCGACTCATAAAACATAGGGGATTTGAATTCTGCTATAAAGTAGTCAGGGTCTCCAGAGAGAAAGATCATGTGTGATGTGTGAGTGAGGCAGTGAGGATTGGGGCATGTTTATGAACAAAGGGATCAGATGAAACAGGACAAAAGAAATAGAGAACAGAACTTGAGATAATAAAGAAATTGAAATGGTGGTTGACATCCTCTTCCCTGCCCAAATGCTCAGATGGTTTTCCAAATGAATTCTAACAAACTTTTAGGAAAGAGTTGTTAGGAAAACAGGAAAAGAGCAAAAGTTGCCTACCTCATTTTATAAGCTAATAAACTATTGTCTCTGAAGCCAGATAAAAACAATATAAGCAAAATATTATAGGTCCAGTTCACTTATGACCATAGGTACAATAATTCAAAATAAAATATGAGCTAACTAAAACCAAATATGTTAAATAATCACATCATGATCACACAGGGTTTATTCCATGAATGCAAGTCAAGCTTAACATCAGAGAATCAATGTAATTCATTTCATTAAGGCCTAAAGGAGAAGAATCATATGATTGTCTCAAACAACACAAAAAAGGCATAAGATTGTACAGCCCTCAGAAATTTAGAAGTAGAAAGAAATTTCCTTAATGAGAATTGTACCACGAAAGCTAAATACAAAATCATCACAGCTCAATGGAGAAGCATTAAGATCAGAAATAAGACAAAGATACCAAGTATTTCACCTATTTTCTGTAGGACTCATGCCCCTAGCCAAAAGTATAGGGAAAGAAAAGACATAGAGGTTCAAGGATTGTAAGAAAAAGCTATAACTATCATTATTCATAAATGATAGGTCATAGCCTAGAAAAACAAGCAAAATCAGCTGATAAACTCTCAGAATAATAAAGAAGTTTATCAAGATTGCTGGAATCTGGGACACCTGGGCAGCTTAGTCAATTAAGCCTCTGCCTTTGGCCTGGCTCATGATTCCAGGGCCTTGGGATCAAGTCCCGCATCAGGTACCCTGTCAGTGGGGAGACTGCTTCTCCTTCTCCCTCTGCCCCTGACCCTCTCATGCTCTCTTTCTCGCTCACTCTATCTCTATCTCAAAACAAATAAAATCTTTAAAAAAAGATTGCTGGGATCAAGATTAATGCCTAAACACCAATAGTTTTTATTTTAAACCAGCAATACATTAGAAAATATAATCAAATATAAGATAATATTCATAACATCTACAAAAGTCTGCAAACTATTTAGTTTAACCAGGAACATATAATACCTCTATGAGAGGAATTTAAAAGCCCAAGTGAAACGCATTGAAGCTGATTTGAATAAATGTCAGACCTATTACAAAAATATCAAATGCCTCCAAATTAATTTAGGGACTCAGTGCCTTCTTAATCAAATTCTATTCTGGATATTCTTTTTTTTTCCTTTCATTTTTTTCAGAAATTCAATTTACTTGCTCCAAAATTTACATGAAGGAACAAATTTTTATGATTATTTAAATAAACCTTAAGAAAGAAGGGTAACGGGCAGACTTACCTTAGCAGTTCATCAAGACAGAGCACAAAGCTGAGGTTAAACAATAAAACCAGTGTGGTATTGATATAGAAACGGACAAATATACCTACAGGAGACCGTAGAGAGCTCAGAGACAGACCCCTACATATATGGCACTTTAATATAAGAGGGTAGTGGTACCTTTACCATACACGAATGAAGAAGATATTGCTTGGTGGATGCTATTGGGAAAAGTGGCCCACTGGATGGTCCAAAGGAGAGCATCCCTGTGCAGCACTACATGGACGAGCTCTGGATGGATGAGAGTTCTAAGTTGGGCAGGTAAACTGAAGTTAATAATGGAATTATGTGGAGATTATCTTTGTGATCTAAGCCTATGGAAGGACTTTCTTAAACAAAACTTCAAAAGGTCAAACCGGAAGGGAAAAATAATTGATGAGTTTGATCATATCAAAATGGAAATTTTCTGCTGTTTCTTGAAATACACTGGGAGCAAAGTTAATAGACAAATGTCAGAATGGAGAAGAATTAACAATGTCTAAAGCCATTATCCGGACTATATTGGGACACCCTGCAAATCACCTAGAAAATGAAAAATGCAATAGAAAAGCGGGCAAAGGATATTTTTCAGGCTATTTACAGAAAAGGAAATCCTGAAAACTAACAAGTATATGAAATGAAATTTCAGACAATAAGGAGACAGCACTTTGTACCTATTGGATTAGCAAAATAGTAGAAAGCTGGATCGTGGCCACATGCATTTGGGCCCTAGGTTATGAGGGTTCTTGTTCATTCTGTATGGACCCTACATGCATGTACTGACATCAGGTATGCGCGTACTCTACAACCCAGCAATTTCACTCATGGTATGTATCTGATAAGGGTTGAATTGTGTCCTCCCAAAATTTATACCTTCAGGTCCTATCCCTAGTACTTCAGCATGTGCCTATACAGTTGACCTTTGAACTATGCAGGGGTTAAGGGTACTGACCCCCTGCACAGTTGAAAATCCATGTATAACTTTTTAGTGTCTCAAAACTTAACTACTAGTAGCCTACTGCTGACCAGAAGCCTTACTGATAACATAAAAGGTCAATTGACACACATTTTTTATGTTTATTATATACTATATATTTTTTAAAGATTTTATTTATTTATTTGACAGACAGAGATCACAGGTATACAGAGAGGTAGACAGAGAGGCAGGCAGAGAGAGAGTGGGGGGAAGCAGGCTCCCTGCTGAGCAGAGAGCCCGATGTGGGGCTTGATCCCAGGACCCTGAGATCATGACCTGAGCGGAAGGCAGAGGCTTAACCCACTGAGCCACCCAGGCACCCCTATACTATATTCTTATAAAAAAGATAGAGCAAAGAAAATGTTATTAAGACATCATAAGGAAGGGAAAGTATGTCCTGCACGGTAAAAAAATCAGTGTATAAGTGGACCCACACAGTTCAAACCTGTGTTGTGCAAGGGTAAACAGTATTTAGAGGAAGGACCTTTATTTATTTATTTATTTATTTATTTATTTAATTTATGTATGTTGTGTTCGTCACCATACAGCACATCATTTGTTTTTGATGTAGAGAGGACCTTTAAAGAAGAGATTAAGTTGAAATGGGGTCATTAGGGAGGGCCCTGATCCTTAAAAAAGGACTGGTGTCCTTATAAAAGTAGGAAATTTGGACACACAGAGACCTGGTAGAGGTGTCCTACACAGAGAAAAGGCCACATGAGGACACAGGAAAAAGGCAGGTGTCTGCAAGCCAAGGAGAGAGGCCTCTGAGAAAACCAGACCGGCCAACAATATGATTTGGGATTTCTGGCTTCCAGAACTGTGAGAAAATACATTTCTGTGGTTTAAGCCACCCAAATCTGTAGCATTTTGGTATGGCAGCCCTAGCCAACAAAAACAGTGTTCCAGAGAAATTCTCACACCCCATCCTGCCCACGAAGTGTCAAGAAAAAGGCTCTTCACTGCAGCCCTATAGGAGGACACCTGGGTGTCCATCCTGACTGAGTAGAGAGGTAACGTGGTGTCCAAAGGAGACAGCATCAGGAATACGGGACTGAGTGTGCATAATGACAGGGCTAGAGCATAAAAATCCAGCGTTCAGGGAGAAGAGGTGAGAAACAAAGTAAGCTATGTGGCCCAATACTGTTTATGCAAATTATCAACACATTCAAAAGAGTACACACCATGTAAGAACTGATAAAAGCCACAAGATCCACATAAACTGTGTTGGAATGAATGTCTGGGAAGGAATGGCCACAAAAAGGAATACATACAGAGACAAGAAAAGGGCCTTGCATAAACCAGTGTTGAAAATGGACCATGAACTGAAGTGTATGATTAACTCAACCCTCTGTGTATGAAGTTAAAAATAATAGGTCTGGCTTGACCTAAATTATCCTCACTCCAGGGCTCAAGTCTATCTGCAGAGCAAGTAGGGAGAGACTAATAGGGTTCTATTTGCATGAAGATTGAGGAGCTCTTGGCAAAGGATGAATTCTAAGGAGATAGAAAGTGCAAGCCCATTTTTATTTCATTTCAGGTCAGGAAGCCGCTATGAGTATGTGGATGGTGTGGGGTAGGTTTGGGGCAGTTATTTCTGAGTGTGGGATAATGTTGATATCTTTGACTGGCCTGCAACCCCACATCCTGAAGGTGCAGATCACAGCCTAGACAGAAGGTCTGACGTAGTACTGAGTTAAAACCACAAAGTAAGATCTCCAGAAGGCTGGGCAGCCTGGCTCTGTGCTTGGAGTTCCAGCCTGGGCAGGAAGGGAGCAGCACTATAACAACTTATAGCAGCTGGCAGGGCTCCTGAGCACATGGGAGACACACCAAGGGTGACCCCCAGTATAGATGGAGAAGGAATTTGAGAGGATGATTGGAGGCAAGGGTGGGAGCATTTCCTAAAGAGCTATCGGGAAAGACCCTGAACAGTAGCAGTTTGTGACAATTGTTGGGCCTGAATTTTTACTTCCAACTTTGATATAACAGGGGACATCTGGTTTACAGACTGTGATAGACAGAGTTATGGCCCCCAAAGATGCCCACATCATGATCACGGGAACCTGGGAACATGTTATGTTACACAGCAAAGGGGAATTACGTTTCCTCATCAGCTGGTTTTAAGACAGAGAATCTGAATTATCAAGTGGGCCCAGTGTAATCAAGAGTTCTTTGAGTTGGAAGAGAGGGGCAGAAGAGAGCCAGGGAATGTGAGAAGGTGTGAGAAGTGTGTGTTTGTGAGAAGGACTCAGCCTAATGTTTCTGGCTTGGAAAATACAGGAAGGGGCCATGAGCCCAGGAATGTGGGCAGCTGCTAGCAGCTGGAAAAGGCAAGAGAATAAACTTCTAGAGACTCCAGAAGAAACAGCCTTGCTCACAGCTTGATTTTACTCAGTGACACCCATTTTGGAGCTCTGATCTCCAATATAAGATAATAGGTAAATATGCATAGTTTAAGCTGCTGATTTGTTACAGTGGTAATAGGAAACGAATGCATTGATGGAAAGTTCGATTTGTCATGGGAAGACTTCCTGGAAGTCAGCAGAGATGTGAAGTCAGAGGGAGACAAAGTAAAGAGGCTCTTTTCAGAAATGAAATGGGGTTGGTGGTCAGGAGGGACCCTGGGGACCAGAGGAAAAGGAAGAGGAGAAACAGGCTAAAAGATATATGACTTGTCTAAAAAACACATTTCTCCATTCCTTCAAAACTATCAGTTAGGTTCTTGGATGTTAGAGGCTGTTGGTGGAGGGCTGTGGGCCAAGAGGAGTGAGAAAGACCAGCAGGACACCTGCCCTCCTGGGGCTTCTAGCCTAGCGGAGTTGGGGCTGGGCACACCAGGCCAAGCAATGCCCAATCTTGCCTCTCAAAAAAAAAAGTTCCACTCTCACTGTTGTTGGTTGGACAACAACATTCTTCCAGCATGGGATGCCATGTCCCCAGGGTGGGGCCCTCTGCCCAGACTTAGCTGAATCTGACTGTGGTCCAGGGGACAAAGAGCTCCAGCTTGGATGAAACCTAGGTTTCCACTCAATTCCTCCTTCAATTTACATGAGGGCAGACACTTTCCCTTCCCGAGACTCAGTTTCCTTATCTGTAAAATAGAGGCGGTAACTCCCCACCTCCAGTGGTTGGTAGATCAGTGATAATAGACAGGGTCTGACATCGAGTCAGCCTTCAATAAATGGGACCTTTAAAAAGCATTCAAGTTAATTTTCATGCTTCATGTATTATACTTCCAATAAAATCCCTTAAAAATCAGCAAGTCACAGACTATGGAAATCAAATATGAAAGGTGTTATTTCACTTCCTTTTCAAAAGTACAGATGATGGAAATATTGTATTTTGGATAAGAAATGATTCGGCTACCTCATTACAGCATTTTAAATGAAACCTTTCAGGAATACCTGCATAGAACCAGTGCCAAAGGAAAAGTATTTCGATTTTATAGGAAAGAACTGAAGTCATTACTTTTATGAAGCTTTATAAATGTCATTCAAACACACCATCTTATTTTCATTTGCTATTGAAGCCTTTACTTATGCAAATCATGATAAATGTTAAGGAAGCCAGTGTTTCCCCTAGAATGCTAATATAATCACAAAGAGGGAGGAAGAATTACTTCTGAAGGAAAAATCTATATTGCAGCTTTGCGAGTCAGATAAAAATGAAGCTTCCAGAAAACCTCATTAATTAGTGCTCCGCTCATTTAGAAATTGTGTTAAAAAGCAAAGAAACTGGAATGAGTTTCTTTCCCATATAGGGAGTACAAATTAATCACATAAACACAATTTTAGGGGGAATGTTATTTCTTGACTGATTGCATAAAACACTTAGCTTTCAGGCATCTTATGGTACTTTGTGATTATTAATTTTATTTCTTCACTCTTTAATTTAGACGTTCATTCATATATTCATTTGTTTGGTCACATTTTCAGTCACGTATTCATTCAATAACCATTAAGGACCTGCGATATGCACAGTGCTGTGGTAAGCATTGTGGGGGAACGAGAGATGGATTAGACATGAAGTTTGTTTTCAGGGTTTTTCAAGAGGAAGGACAAAACATCTACCTAAGAAGGGCCAACACATTTCAGTCTCTCTATCCCTGTCCTTGACCCTAGCATGGAAAAATGACAGGAGACACAGGGAAAAAAAAATCGTAACAGCATTGAGTGCCCTTCATGGGCAAGACATTTTTGAGGAATTCCTCAAAAATTAGACAGCGGTTCGAATTAGAGGAAGGAAAAATCCATAGTCCAAAGGACATACTGCAAAATACAGTAGCAGCTATGGGTGTTCCATGCTTGGGAGAGAAGGGTGGCAACAAGAATTGGGCTCTGAGGCACCTGCCTGACAGGGGATCTGTGGAGGTAGAGCGAGAGGAGCAGCGAGCATGACTTTCTCATCCCACCTCCTTCCCAGGGGAGTGTCTGACCTCTGTGGGAGCGGGAAGGAGTGCATGAGGGCGCTGACCCCAGAGTCAATCCGGAGGGACTAGAGAGCCTCCACCCTCAGCAGACTTGCTACTGGTACACTGGCCAACAGCATAATCCTGCCCCTCCCACGGCTCCCCAACCAATCCGATTGAGGTAGCCACCAATCAGATTCTCTTCTGCAAACATTGGCCCTGAGACAAAGGGAGCATTGCTAGTCAGATTGTGTTGGTCACACAGAAGTCGGGCCTAGATAATTCAAAACTACAAGCAAGCTGAATTTAGGAGAGGAGATACTACAAACTAGCTGAAAGTGGTACAGATTCAGACAGAAGCAGACGTAGAAGGGTGGGCAGAGGGAGGACAGACAGAGACAGAGAGACAGAGAAAGGAAGGGAGAGGAACTGATGGCTTGTCAGGTCCCTTGGGGATCAGATGTATGTCCTGCTGGAAGTGGTATCATGAGACTCCACTCTCTCTGTACCATAATTTCCCTTTTCGAAAGCTGAAATGAATGGACTTACTATCTTTCCTCTAAAGAATCCCCAATTAAGCCATACTAATCTTGTCCCAAAGAACATCATCATGGTTACACAGTAAGATAGCTCTGGGAGGTCTTGATATTTTTCTTCCTTTTCTTCTTTGGTTATCAGTAAAATTATACTCATGAATGTATATCCCCTGGGGATATAAAGAAGAGTCAGCCCTGCATCACAAAGAAGATAGGAATAATCCTGTCCCTTCCTTTTGGGAGACCATTCTGACATGCTCAGTGGCTATTCCTTGACTTTCAGATAAACAGCAAATAAAAATTTTTAGTATAACTATGTCCAGAATAATGCATGGGACACATTTATACTAAAATTGTTTTTTGTATGTGTCCTGTATTTATGTTTGTTAAATCTGGCACTGTATAATTGCTCTGAGTCACCACCAGGGCTAATAATGAGCTCTTTTTTTGTCCTTCTTATGCCACAATTTCTGTTTAATAGACCTTGAGGTCCTTGAAGGCAAGGATTATGTCTTACTTTCTTCTGAATCTCTACATCCTAAAAGAATGCGTGGCCCACATGTTTTTTGAATCTAACTGGACTAACAATTTTCAGGCCTCATTTGCCAAGTTGGTTGAGGCCAGCAGCCTTCTCTTTCACTTGAGTTAAAAAGTTTTCTGGGATTAGAGGGGGAAGCCACACAGTAGGTTCTGTGATCTTGTGATCGTCCTGAGGAGCCGCATCAGAACTCATAAGGATAGTGTGTCTGGGAAAACATGTGCACAGTACCTTGCAGATGTCACTCCATTGCCCAGGACCATTGTCATTGATGGCTCTAACTTTAAACAGATACTCAGTGTTGGGGGTCAAGTTGTGCAGCTCCAGACTCTGCTGCATTATATCCCGAATTTGCCCACAAAGCTCTGTCCGCACATTGTTAGGAGGAGTAGTAATGAGTTCATAAAATTCCATCTCAAAAGAGTCCACATCTTCTGTTGGGCATGTCCAGTAAACCTATGAAGCAATGAACATGTGTGTGTGATACTAATATACACCATTCAGCTTTCTTTCCCATAAAGATTTGTGTCATTAACAATCTGTGGGGTGAGTTCAAGCTGACCCCATCTCTTCCAGCTGCTGAGGGTTTTGGCCTAGACTATGTGCAGCAGTCTTGAAAGGCTACTTGATAGGGCCTGACCTAATGCTTGTTGTGTATTTAAAGAACAGAAGAATTCTCCTCTGGGTTCTGTTACCATCAGTCAAATGGCGATGACTACTGGTCTCCTGACACAACTAAGTAAGGTAGCTCCCATTTATTGAACACCTTCTATGCATCAGATTCTGTGTCTCTGACATTGCCTAACTCACTTAGTCTTCACAACACCCTGGAAGGGAGACTTTATTATCTCATTTCACAGGTGAGGCTCAGGAAGGTCACATTTAGCAAATTCTAATAGAACCACAGACTACTAGAAGATGAAAAGTGTATCTATTCCATCCCTCTGTTTTACCCACAAGGAAGTAGAGTACCAGAGAGGTGAAAAGACTTACCCAAGTCATGGAGAATATATGTTCACACTCAAAACATAAAATATCAACTTTTGCAAAGAGATATACTAACAACTAACAGGTTGTGCCTGGCATATAAATATTTTATACTGCTTCTATTTCTAAATAGATATTGTATTCTTTAAGTTTTAATAAATTCAAATGTTCTGTTTATAAAATTAATTTATAATTACTCATAAGTGCATAGATTTTTATAACTGTATATAGTAATTTTTATATATTTATATTTTCAAAATCTTTTATAAATTTATATAATTCATCAATAAAAATTAACGTTTTTTCTGATAACCAATACTAACATACTCATTGTAAAAGACTTTGAAAATATAGAAAAAATGTAAAGGATGAAAATAAATATCACTTATAATTCTAAAGTTCAGTTAATAATTAATTTCTTTCCAATTTTGAAACATACACACAGAGATACATATAGTTTGGATTATATTGCTTTGATTCCTACTTTCTTTCACTTTTTATATTTTACATATTTCCCTATCTTATGAAAAACTTTAAAAAGCACCATTTTAATAACTATCCCATAAGTGATTTAATCCTTCTATAGTTGAACATTTTGGTTGTTTCTAACTTTACACTCTAATAAATAATGATGCAGTGAAGACTTTTAGGGCATGAATCTTCATCTGAAATTTTAATCATTTCTCTGGGAAAGATTTCTAGAAATAAGATTCAGTTTTTAGGAAAAAAACACCTTGGGATTTTTCAGATGCATATTGGCAAGTTCCAAGACAAACTTTGAGAATGTTTTTATGCCAAAAGCCTAAAGAGGACTGTCAACCATCACTTGTGAGAGAAGTCAACACAGATTTCATCTGGGCATTACTGAGTACTATGGTTCCCATGTAAACTCCATT
Source organism: Meles meles (assembly GCF_922984935.1). Classification (NCBI taxonomy): domain Eukaryota; kingdom Metazoa; phylum Chordata; class Mammalia; order Carnivora; family Mustelidae; genus Meles; species Meles meles. The sequence goes on from NC_060069.1 coordinate 1,194,620, forward strand.
CCACAATCCTAACGGGGATCAATGATATCTTCACATCAAATGCCACTATTTGGCAGTAGGTTTAGGTGTCCTTTCTTGATGGACAATGTCTTGACTAGGTTTTCCTGTGTAGGGCCGTTTCTTGGGCTTATCCAGGGACCTCTAACTGGTGACGTGGTGTGACGAAAGTTTTCCAAGCCCAAGTATGGAGCTCCCATCACCAGTCCTTCCCTTCCAGAGCAAGAAACTGCCAATCTCCTAAACAGTGTGGGATGCAGGGAGAGACCTAAGGCCATCACTGAGCTAGTGTCACACATACTGCAGGCTTTCTGATCTCGGATCATTTGGAAATGAAGGTTCAGCTGCTCAGTTATGGGCATCTCCTCTGTGAAGGGCAGATACACTTTGCTGTGTCTGAGAGCCTGTGGGAAGGTATATTCTACTTTGCAACGTAAGGTCATTCTTGCTGGCAATTATAGACTCTAAAACATAGATTATGATGTCTCAGGAGAACAGCAAAGTAAATCATGGTCAGCGTCTGGCTTTCATTTTCTTGTTTTTAGACCTTTGATAGTAACGTGTGGTTTGCAGACTGCCAACACCTGGAAGGTTGTTAGAAACACAAAATCTCAGGGCCCTCTGAGACCCACTGAAACAGAATCTGCATGTTAACAAAAACTTCAGGGGCACATTAATGTTTGAGAATCAACGGTTTCGATTTCAAGGATGCTAAAAGTCTTTGGGAGTGTTCTCAGATTATGGGGGCAAAATATGGGTTCTGCCCCACGAAAGCAGGCCATAGGCTGGCCTGGGAGATTTTCCTGTAGGGAATCCTAAGGTAGGCAAGGTTTGATCTAATAGAGTATCTAATTGCAAGTTAATCTGTTTCTCTCCCTGAACCTTAATAACACATTCTATAAACAGTTCAATTTAGGTTCAGCTGGATTTGAAAGGAATGTGTTTTTTTGTTTGTTTGTTTTGTTTTTAAAGATTTTAATTATTTTTTTGACAGACAGAAATCACAAGCAGGCAGAGAGGCAGGCAGAAAGAGAGGGGGAGGCAGGCTCCATGCTGAGCAGAGAACCCAATATGGGGCTCGATCCCAGGACCCTGAGATCTTGACCTGAGCTGAAGACAGAGGCTTTAACCCACTGAGCCACCCAGGCAACCCTTGAAAGGAATGTTAAGGGAAAGGTCATTTGTCCATGTTAGGCCAAGAGGGTCAAGGAGGAATCATGCTCCCTGAAGTCAGAAGACGGCAGTTGTAGGGGTCTGTGAGAGATTCGCATCCCCAAAATTTGAATCTCAGGCAATAAGAATTGGAATTCTATTGGGAATTATCCTTCCATTATTTCCGAACCATGGAGAGTATGGAGACTTTCTTTAGGAAAGGTAGTAATTTAGAGGAACCACAGCTGATAGATAATGGAGCCTCTATTTCCAGTTTTATTTTCTGTCTGCTCTCTACTATTACAGGGTTTCCCCTGGGAAATATAACACCACCACTTCTCAAACACTCTCTTCAAATTACTTTGGTTCCCAAATTGGGTTGCCCTTGATATGGGGTTGGGGCTTTCAGATGTACTTTTGACTATGAATTAAATACATTGTTGGGTTTAAGCTAATCTTGAGGTATTTAAGATTTTAGGAACTTACCCCTTTTTAATGGGTTCACCATGAAGAATCCAGAGGAACAGATTAGAGTGACTGGACCCTAGAGATCAAAGAGGTAAGTGCATCCTTTCCTGACTACCCACCTCCACTCTGTACCTCACATTCCCCTGCCTTCCTCATGGGACCAGAGCCTTTCTTACCTTGGCAGCTCTAGGATACACCAGAGTCTGGTAGATTACAATTGGGCCTGGGGTCTTCACAGTACCATCACTGAATGAGTACCAGTTGTGGAAGCTGCTGCTATTCTGTACAGACTGGCTGTCTGCTCCTGCACTCCAGTAGGTATAGAGGCCGTCTGTGGCTTTAGCAGGTGCTGCAGACTGGGCTCTCCCATAGGCTTCCAGACCCATCTTGGCCTTCTCACCGTTGGTGGCGTTGAAGGACAACAAGGAGGAGCTTCGTTGGTATATCTGCTGGTTGCCGAAGCTGTGGGTGCTGAAAGTGACCTTCCTGGCAATCATCATTTCTGAGTGCATGGGATAGGGGGAGGGCAGGGAGTCCCCTGAGGAGCATACCTTCTTGGGTCCTGTGGGGAAGAGCTCGTGAATGGCACTGGAGAGCTCAGCAAAGTCCAAGGGCATGCAGTTCAACGAGTGTAGCCGGAGCTGTGGGTCAGGCCTGTAGGTGTTCTGGATGCCATCTTCGATCTGGTCCACCAGAATCTTGGCGGACTGCAGGAACGCCACCTGGCCTGTCTCTTTCAGGGCTTCCTTAGAATAGGCAATCAGGCCATCCATTTCATTTACTTTCATGGTTGTTACGTACACATATTTTTCAATCTCCTTCTGCCTGGACACCTCCAGATTCTCTATCTGCTCCATGATGGACTTCTCCTTCTCCTGTAGAATGCTGCGTAGCTTGAGAAATCCATTTCGGATCTCTTTTCGCTTTACCTCCTTGTCAGCTTTAAAGCTGTTTTTTAAAATGTTGAACTCCATTAGGTCATTATCAATCTCATAGCGGACTGTAAAACAACCAGGTTAGTTACTTCGGTTAAAATTTTCATCTCCCCAGTTGTCAAAGCCAGTAGAAGACTGGAGTGAATTCCCTTGGACCCCATGGAAGCAGGCAGAGAGGGAGGGAAGGCACTTATAGTTGAACTGAAATAGGCTAGAACAGGCTTATGAGGTGCATCTGGACTCCCTCAGGAATCCCCTCTTGGCCTCTTTGTCTAATGCTTCCCTCAGGAATAACAGCCTTTCTTTCCTGGCATAGTTATAGCTATAGTACTCTCTGTAGCCCTGGGTCAAAACTGACAATTCAAGGCCATCCTTGATATGAGTTTTTACCAGACTTCTCTTGTCAGCATGTGGAACTTAAGAAGAGATGATGTCACAAAGTGACTAGTTTTCTGTGTGTGAAAGAACTAAATTTTTTGAGAAAGAACTAAATCTTTGACGACTTCTTCTAAATGCTGCCTTGCCTCATTCTCCAAACACCTAGCCCTAGACAACAGTAGGAAATCAGCTACGCTCTCTCTCTTGCCTTCCCCCTATTTTCTCCAAGAAAGAGTCCACTGTTGCACTTGAAGGAGAACCCCAATTTTTCCTGTATCCTCTTATGTGGTTTTTGGATTGTAAGTTCACTCAGTCATTCAACAGACATTTACTAAACACCTCTTACAGGTCGTATGCCTTCCAAAGTACTAGGGATACATATATGAATATGAGAGGGCACCGATGCTCAAGGCACTCATAAATTCAATGAAACTACAGTACAGAGGATGCTCTGAAAGAAAGTATGTAGCGCATCTCTGTGAAATGAGCACCTGTTTGGCTTTACAGTGATTTGGGCATCAGGCAGTGACAACTATGTGAAGACGTGTCAGCCTTCTGTGGCCTAGTCTAAAGTTAAGATCCTCCCCTGAATGGCCAACTTTGTAGTGAATTGATGGGCTATAATTCTCACCAAATTTTACTCAGGAGTAGGGTGCCCCAGAATTTTTGTACTTGGTTCTTAACATAGTCCTGGGTACACAGTAAGCTAGACCTCTGTCAGTGGTGGCCACTGTAATAATAATGCGCATTTGAGTAAGAGAAACTCAGGAGTCCAGCTGGACCATGAGAATGGGACTGTGGCTGTCTTGGTTATCATTATGACTAAGGTGTATAGAAGGGCTTGAGAGGTATTTATTGAGTGAAAGCCAGTCTGCCCTATTTTCTAACATCTTTGGGGTACATGACACTCTCTGGCCGCTTTTGTGAAGCTGCTGTTTCCTCAGCCCACCTCCTCCCTCATACTGGCTCAGAAGAAGTGCAGATGGGGGCTGAACAGGAAACAATCAGGGTGATTGCAGAGGTGCTGAGAAGTGCTCCCTGCTCTCCCCAACTCAAACCGTATTGTGGCTTACGGCAGTTGAAATTCCACATTATTCATTAATTTCTTTGACTATTCAATAAATACTATTCTATTGACTATTCAGTAGTTACTCACTGACATACATTTGATACAAATCAAAACCACAATGAGATATCACCTCACACCAGTCAGAATGGCTAAAATTAACAAGTCAGGAAATGACAGATGCTGGCGAGGATGTGGAGAAAGGGGAACCCTCCTCCACTGTTGGTGGGAATGCAAGCTGGTGCAACCACTCTGGAAAACAGCATGGAGGTTCCTCAAAATGTTGAAAATAGAACTACCCTATGACCCAGCAATTGCACTACTGGGTATTTACCCTAAAGATACAAATGTAGTGATCCAAAGGGGCACGTGCACCCGAATGTTTATAGCAGCAATGTCTACAATAGCCAAACTATGGAAAGAACCTAGATGTCCATCAACAGATGAATGGATAAAGAAGAGGTGGTATATATACACAATGGAATACTATGCAGCCATCAAAAGAAATGAAATCTTGCCATTTGCGACGACGTGGATGGAACTGGAGGGTATCATGCTTAGTGAAATAAGTCAATCGGAGAAAGACAACTATCATATGATCTCCCTGATATGAGGATGTGGAGACACAACATGGGGGTTAGGGGGATCAGAGAAGAATAAATGAAACAAGATGAGATCGGGAGGGAGACAAACCATAAGAGACTCTTAATCTCACAAAACAAACTGAGGGTTGCTGGGGGGAGGGAGGGTTGGGAGATGGGGAAGGGGTTACGGACATTGAGGAGGGTATGTGATATGGTGAGTGCTGTGAAGTGTGTAAACCTGGTGATTCACAGACCTGTACCCCTGGGGATAAAAATACATTATATGTTTATAAAAAAATAAATAAAAATTTTTTAAAAATTGGGGCGTGGTGGTGGTTTCCTTAGCAAGGATGGTCAGGGCTAAATTCTTCACCTACGTATAAATGGATATGCCTTGAAGGTGATCTCCAACCCCTTCCAATTGCTGGGCTCCCTGGAATTTGTACTGGTGTCCCCTTACATTGAACTGAATTTCATTGTCTGACTTCTTGGTGCCCTGGACTCTGAGAAAACTATCTTGGGTTTCTCCTGCGTTAAAAACCTAGGCTTCCTGTGGTTACATGGGGCCACAGCAGACTGTAGGCAGCAGCCCCTTCCCTATGCTGAGGCCCCAGAGAATGCAGCTATGCCCAGGCAGTAGTCTACCTTGAGAAAACCCACAAGGAAACAAAGGGGCTACCCATTTGCTTGGCATTGTGGCTCCCATAGAATTTCTTTAATATAAACACTTCCCTGGTGGTGGTTCTAAAACTGACTAAATATCAATTGATAAACAATAGTTCCTAGAAGAAGCAACTGAGTAATGGAAGTATTCCTGAAATATGCATGCTAGTGAGATTTCAACATTGACTTAATTGTTTCCTTCTGCAAATTGGGAAAATACCAAAGACATCCAACGCTAGTGACAGAACACTTTAGATACTAGATACTACTATCACAGATACTGGAAGATCAAATTTATCACTTTCCAAAGGAGGAAATGAGGTCCAAGGTCATGAAGATTGTAATCAAGATTATAGAATCTTTCTGTGCTGATTATGTAGCAGATGCTTTTTTGCGTGCTACACATAAGTAACGCATTCAGTCCTCAACAACACCCGAAGGAGTTCCTGTTACTGTGCCTGTTTTACAGATGAGAAAAACCAAGGTGCAGGGAGGTTCGGAGGCTCCTGGTGGGTGCACACTAGGCCCGTGCCTTGCAGCCTAGCAAAGTGTTTCTCAGTGCTTGGACTGCCCCTCTAGATGGGGAACACTCTCCCCAGGCTGCCCAGAGCCCTTTTACCCAAGAGTTCCTGAACTAGGAGTTTCTGAAGGAGAGGGAAGGGGACCAGTACCTGCTTTGAACTTGGCGATGGCGCTGAAGAGCGCAGCGGCCCTCTCGGAGCAGGCGTCGATGAGGCTGATGGTGTCGTGGCCGTTGTGGAAAGCTGTCTTGCAGAAGGTGCAGAGCAGCTCGTTGTCGTGGCGGCAGTACTCAATGATGCGGCTGGACGGGTGGTGGATACAGATCTTCTCGTCCTGGTCCTCGGTGCTGGTGTCCACGAAGACGTGGTCCTGCATGGCCACATCTGAGTGGAAGGTCTTGAGGCAGTCGTTACACAGGTTGAGCCGGCAGGTGATGCAGCGCTTGTAGGCGATGCGCCGGTTGCGGCAGATCTGGCAGACGATGGGCCCAGAGGAGCGGTCGAAGCGCCACTTGAGGTAGCCGTGCTGCTGCATGTAGCGCTTGGTGAGGCGCCCGCGCAGGTAGTTCTCGGGCAGCTGCATCTTGTGGCTGTAGGGCATGCAGTGCGAGTGGTTGCACACGGGGCAGATGAGGATGAAGAAGTTCTCGGTGACCTCGGCGCGCTTTTGCAGCTGTCGCAGGCACTTCTCGCACAGGCTGTGGTTGCAGGGCAGCATGAACGAGTGCAGGCGCAGCCGGCTGCACATGGGGCACGAGAGATGGTCCACCAGGTTGCTGTTTGGGGGTGTTGTTTTCACCTCGTCCACCTGGGTGTCACTGCTCCCGATGTGCAGTGCAGTCTTGGAGCTGGAAGGAGAAGCAGATGTGCGGAGGGATTTAGGAGGCAGGCTCCAGAGCTCACCCCGTTTCCAGCCCTTGAAAGAACTGGGATGGGGGGTGGGGCCCTGTGAGGCCGCCCAGTGTGAAGGCGGGGAGCATGGGCTCCATGCCAGGGCTCCATGTCAGCGCTCTCCGGTTCTAAACCTGCCCAGGCTATTCTTTTAGCTTGGTAACCTCAGGTCAGTTAATTAGCCTCTCTCTGCCTTTTTCCTCGCTATAAAATTAGTAGTCACATTATAGTGTTTCTGGAGGGGATCAAAATTACATTTGATACCCACAAAGCTTGAAAGCAGCTCCTGGAACAGAGTAGGTAGAAAACGGCACGTTGTGGTCTTTGAGAGGAGAAAGCAGAAGAGACTGGCCTGGCGCGGCTAGCGGGGCCTTGGGGTTGGGGCGATGTTGGCTGAGTGATATGCCCCTCAGTAATGTCACAGAACACCAACACCCCACAAAGCCATTCTGAGACTGTGATGGAGCAAAGCAGAAGTAAGACCGCTGCGTCCTGTTTGAGTGCTGGCAGAACGAGAATATTGTCCAGGCCCCGAAAATGACCAAATCTGGCCTGTCCTTTTAGTGGGACTGTGCTGCTTTTCCGCCAGCTGCAGTGTTAGGCTCCCTGTCTGCCTCCCGTCTTGCAGACGAGATTTTTATCCAGATATCCACTAGGAGCTCTACTCCCACTTCCTCATCTAAAATGAGGCAAAATCCCATAATAACTTGCTGAGGTCTTCTTACTGAGACATTTCCCTCTTAACCGTGGTGTATGTTCTCACTTGTAGCAATGACTCAGTGAATCCAAGATTGTCTGTCTACAGCTGTGTTCTTGGTGAGTTTTGCTTGGCAGGCACTGACATCATCATTATTTTTGTGTGTTAAAATGGATGGGTAACATGTCCTTCCCAGGACAGGAGTTCTGTCCGGAGCCAAGCCTCGAACCTGTGTGCTCCAATCAGCAGACTGATAGATAAGGCTCTAGGGGCAGATTGGTCATGGTGGAGTGCAGCCTTTAGAGCTGCACTTTTTTTTTTAAATTTTATTTATTTGACAGAGAGAAATCACAACTAGGCAGAGAGGCAGGCACAGAGAGAGAGGAGGAAGCAGGCTCCCTGCGGAGCAGAGAGCCCGATGCAGGGCTCAATCCCAGGATCCTGGGATCATGACCCGAGCCGAAGGCAGAGGCTTAACCCACTGAGCCACCCAGGCGCCCTTAGAGCTGCACTTTTGAGATGAGTTTCTTTACCTCTCCCATTCTCAGTTTCCTCCTCTGTAATCTAGAGCTCACAGCTCACAATTCTACATCCTTCCTGAGAATTTTACAAAGTCTATATGAGGTAATCCATAATAAAGTGCTTAACGGCTGGTACCTACTAAGAACTCCATAGATGTGGCCACTGCCTTCACTCCCTTCTGGTGCTATCCACTAACGTTCACAGTGGAGGCAACCATGGGCAAGTCCAGGAGAAGTGTGCTCTTTGACTGTTGTGTGTGTGACTCTGTGTGTGTTGCTTCGTTGTCTAATAGCCGAGGCTGATTTCATATATTCTAAGAACCGTGGATGAAGTAAAAGCATACTTATAAAATTCAAGTGCGTGTTCTAAGAGGCTATAATCAGGGCACAAGCAGTTTCTGAAAATAAGTAATTTGGCTGTGAGGATGGAAATGGAAGCAGATACACAATTTGTGACTATTCCTGTCTCTTCTCTTCTGTTCACATTAGTGATGTTTGGGTTTTGATCTTGACATTGTGGATGCATTATTTTCTGCTTCTGGCTTCTTGTAGTCCCTGTATGCCCCTATCTACTTTCCCATCCCTTAGCCAGGGACCTCTATCTTAGAGCCCAGGTAGTGAAAGTTGTTACCCAAGCATACTGGAAGGGACTGACCCTGTGGTGTCAGAGAGTGCCTCTTATGGACACTCAGGCTCCTTAGAAGCTCATCTCTTAGGGATTTGAATGCTGGGTCATAGGCCTGCTGTTCTCAATGTCCTTAGCTCCATTCCCTCTCTGCTTTCTCAGTCTCATGCTGGGCCTCGTATGGATTCACTGGAGGTACAGTAAGTCGTCCACATGGTAGCTGGATGAACTTCTCTAGTTCAAGAAGGTGGGACTCTGAGAATCATGGTGTAATATAAAGGGAGACAGCATGAGAAATCAGGAAGGAGGGAGGGAGGGTGATGGTGGGGGAAGAGAGAGAGAGAGCAGGGCTGGGAAACAGGTAGCCCAGGGACCAGGGATGGAGATGAAAAAGGAAGTGAGAAAGAAATGAGAAAGTCAGAAAGAGTTGCATGAGACATGAGTGGGACTGAATGAGTGAGGTGCTGAGCAGTAAGTAGCAGTGAGGGACAGGGAGGCAGTGATTCAGAGACCAGGAGAGAGGGCGGTTGGAAGAGAAACCTCAGTGTACACACAGCCCACCTCCTGACACTTGCAGTGGAATCTCTGACCATCCTCTGAAAGCCTCAGGCTTGGACCTGGGCACTCAGTGCCCATGGTTCCATGCCCAGCTGGCCACCAAACCCAGCAGCCTTGCCTTCTTGCCAAGATATCGGGTCTCTCCTATTTTGCACAGCCCCCTCCTTCCAATTCAGGCCTATTCCCCTAGTACCTGAGTGCTCACTGGGTCACCTGGCAGGTCTCCCAGCCTCCCTCCTGTTCCTCCGGGCCATCTGTTCTTTAGTATCACCTGGAAGCTTTTAAAATTCTGATGCTCAGGTGATACCCCAGACCACTGAAGTCAGGATGTCTGGGGATGAGGACCTTCATAAAGATCCCCAGGTGATTCTAATTTAAAACAAAGTTTGGGAGCTACTGACCTAAGGTATCTTCCCAAAGCACAAAAGTCATCCCTTCTCTGTTGAAATGTGGTCAGTGACCCTCCATTGCTGATATGCGGAAGATGGGGCAGTTGAGTGAAGAGAGAGGAATGTGGATGCTGCTTTCTGCACCTGAGAACTTTTGGACTTGTATCCAAGACCCCTGGGTTCTCTACTCATGCATACACCATGAGAGATCCATAAATGGAGAGTAACATTTATTAAGCATCTGTTAAGTGCTGAACTGCAAAATGGATCTTATTCTTCTCTTGAATTCACTGAATCTTTGCTCGTAGAATTGTTTTCCCAGCTTTGAAAAGCTTTAAATCTGCCTCTCATTTTCTGCCTCTCTAATGCTGCCATCTTATAGTTCTGATCTTTGATCATTTCTCATCTAAGAAGTCTGCCTTTGTTACTCAAGACTCCCCTCAAATGTGACATAAAAGGACTGCCTCCATCAGAAAGGAGAAGAACATGCTGTACTTGACACAGAAGGTTAATACCCCATGCAAGTAACTGAGACCCCAAGTTGCATTATTTCCAGATAGAAAGAGAAGCTGGCAGGAGTTATTGGCCATCTGGGGTACTTATAAGGACATAAGGGTCAAAAGTGGCCTGTGGACGTTGTTAACTTTTCCAATAAGTGTTAAGGTATCAAAAGTTCAAAGGAGGAAGGAAAAGGACAACTTATATTTCTATATCACATAATAGATTCCAAAGAAAATGCATTAATCCCCATACCCACTAAATCATGGCAGATGCTATACTCTCCACTTTGCAGTACAGCATTTTTAAGTTAAGACACAGAGTCTGGGTTCAAAATCCAGCTGCATCTTTCTAGCTAGGTGATCCTGGGCAACTTAACCTTTCAAAGGCTGTTTCCTCACTGGCGTGGTGGGTGTGGGGTGAAGGTTGTCTGGGGTCACACGTTCAGTGCCTGGCCAGTGGCTTATGCGCTAAGTCTCGGGTCCTCCTGTCTAGTGCAGGTGAGAGCGCAGCGCTCATTACAGTTGGTGGGACGTGGATGTGGAACTCCGGGCTAGATGTGGCTGTTGGCTGTTTGGGACACGCTTGATCGCTACAAAATTCTTGAGCTCCTTTGTTTCGGATAGAGAACTGGTGGGGTAGGGGGCCCTGGGAGCCCTCCGCGGGCGAGGGCGCCCCAGGGCTCGGGGCACTCACGAGGTGCGGATGCTGCGGAGGCGGCCCTTGTGGAATGTGATGGTGGCATTGCGGCAGCAGCGGCTCTCGTAGTAGTAGCACCGGAGGTTGCTGCTGTCCGTGCAGCAGCACTTGCAGTTGGGGTCATTGGCCCAGGAGCAGCAGCACCAGTGGCAGTTGGGGTTCTCGGAGCAGGTGCAGTGGCAGCACTGGCAGTTTCGCTCGTCCTTGTAGGGGCAGGGGAAGCAGGTGCAGTTCCGCTCGGAGGTGAAGAGGAACTTGCAGCACAGACAGGAGCACAGGCGAGGACAACATCTCTGCCATGTACAACATGGAGAGCAAACACACATGGCGGTCTCCATGGCGCCTACATGATGGCCACCAGCTGTCTAGAGCTCTGGACACCTTCTCTCTCAGAATCTTGTGGTCTCCTAGGGAGGGGGTGCCTCCTTCCCCCAATGAGGCCCTCAGCTTCGAGGTTGCAAGAGGTTGGCTGTCATGTGCGCTTCACAGGTGGCATCCCTACTAGGAAGCTCCTGGGCTGACATTGACATATATCAGCCTGAGGCCATTTGCTTATGTCACAATCCCTGTCTCCCCACCGTGTCTCCCCATGCTGGGTGGGTGAGATGTGGGGGGGTAGTGGCATGGGGTGGGGAGCTGATGGACACTCCATGCGTCCATGGGATCAGCTCCAGAGGAGGGTAAATGCAAAGAGTACCCTGGAGGTTTAGTTGTCACTTGTTACCTTTTGGGTTATAGGGTGGATTCCAGAAGCTATTTCTCTTTGATGATGTTTTCTCTGCAGCTTGAGCTAGTTGACTTTAGGGTATGTCTTCATGGGCTGAAAGGACTGGGTATGATTAACTGGAAGTGGACAGACATGATGTTCTTCTCCTTGGGCCTTTTCTGCATTCACAGAACACTTTATGTGATGAACAAAGCACAATGTTTACAAATCATGGCAATACTACATTTAAGGGGAATCTCCATTTGGAGAAAGAATTAAAGGGAAAAAAGATAGGAGTTATTGAGTTTGTCCATTGCTGCATAGCTACTGCTGATTTTTATGAGGCTTCATGCGTACGTCACTCTGAATATGTCTTGGCTTTTTTGTAGCTTCATGGGGTTTGGCTGAGGCTCAAGCTCAATTTTCCTACTCCCTCCCCACTCCATGCACCTGATGGTCTCTTATCAAGAGGCTGGAACTCAGGGACACCTGGGTGGCTAAGTCATTACCATCTGCCTTCGGCTCAGGTAATGATCCCAGGTTCCTGAGATCCAGCCCTGCATTGAACCCCACATCTGGCTCCCTGCTCAGTGGAAAGACTGCTTCTCCCTTTCCCACTCTCCCTACTTGTATTCCCTCTCTCACTGTCTCTTTCTGTCAAATAAATAAATAAAATCTTAAAAAAAAAATAAAAGAGGCTGGAAGGTCACATGAGAATCTTTAACTCTTCTTTTAAGTATATACTCAGTATTTCTAGAAATGACCTTATATTTTAGGGGAGAATTTTGCTTTCCATTTTATGCATCTTGCAAAGATTAAAAGAAATTTCATGGTCATACTACCTTATGGTATAAACACTGTCTTATTATTTTTCCAAAAAGAAGCAGAAGTGAGAGCTGAATTTGGCTGTAGGAGTTTATTGCATAATTTATTATCTCTCCCTGTGATTATCACCTTTATATTAGGAAAGAACATTCACTGAGTGCTAACTGTGCCAGCCACATATTGATTTTAGATTCCTACAAATGAAAATTCTGGATCATAGGGTATGTGTTTTATTATTTTTTTTGAGAGATTACTACTGAATTGGTTACCTAAATGAATATGCCAGTTTATACTGACACCAATGATGTATGGGAGACAGTTTTCCCCCACATTTTCCCAAACTGAATTTTATCAATATTCCTCTCTATCCTCCAGGCACAGAGGTTTGAGTTTCATTCCTGAATTGATAGTACCTTTTCATCACTGGTCTGTGCAAGGATCCTTGTTATTTTAGTTTTTTTTTTTTTTTTAAAGATTTTATTTATTTATTTGCCAGAGAGAGAGAGATTGAGAGAGAAGCAGGCTCCTCGCTCAGGATCTGGGACTCGACCCCAGAACCCTGGGATCATGACCTGAGCCAAAGGCAGATGCTTAACTGACTCAGCCACCCAGGTGCCCTTAGTTGTTTTTGTTTTTGTTTTTAATTTTAAAAATTTTATTGAGATAAAATTCACTTATCATTAAAATCACCATTTTAAAGTGAACAATTCATTGGTTTTTAGTATATTCATAAGATTGTGCTACAATCACCACACTCTAATTCCAGAACATTTTCATCACCCCAAAAAGATACCTGGTACCCATACCCATCACTCTCTATACCCCCTTCCCACAGCCCCTGGCAATCATTAGTCTACTTTGCATATCAATGGATTTGTCCATTCTGAATATTTCATATAAACAGAATCATATAAGATATAGCTTTTTATATCTGGCTTCTTAGCATAATGTTTTTCAAGGGGCATCCATTTTTTTTAAGATTTTAGACATGTTTAATTTTTTTTTATTTTTATCAATTAGAAGAGGTATCCATGTTTTAGCATGTATCAATATTTCATTTTTTATGGCTGAATATTATATGTATTACCACATTTTATTTATCCATTGATGGACATTTGTGTTTTTTCCACTTTCTGATTATTATGAATACTATTGCTGTGAACATTTGTGTGCAAGTTTTTGCATGAACATATGTTTTCAGTTCTCTTGAGTATATACCTAGAAGTGGAATTGCTGGGTCATATGGTAACTCTGTGTTTAGCTTTTTGAGGAACTGCCAAACTATTTCCAAAACAGATGCACCATTTTACATTTTTCCATTCCCATCACCAATATATGAGAGTTAACAATTTCTCTACATCCTCACCAAAACTTGTTATTATTCTTTTAAAATTATTATTGTTATATGGGGCACCTGGGTGGCTCAGTGGGTTAAGCCACTGCCTTCGGCTCAGGTCATGATCCCGGGGTCCTGGGATCAAGCCCCATGTCGGACTCTCTGCTCAGTGGGGAGCCTGCTTCCCTTCCTCTCTCTCTCTCTGCCTGCCTCTCTGCCTACTTGTGATCTCTGTCAAATAAACGAAATCTTAAAAAAAAAAAAACTCCTCACATTTAAAATTATTATTGTTATAGACATCATAGTGGGTATGAAATGAGATTTCAAAATTACATCTATTTACTCAACAATTCCAATTATAAGAATCTCTTCCAAAGATATACTGAAAAAAAAAAAGAATTTCATTCATGGTGGAATATATTTATTACAGCACTATTTTGAGAGCACAAAACTAGAAACAATCCGAATACCCATCAATCGGAAACTGATCAGGTAAACTGAAGACATCCACACAGGTGCGTCCGCTGTCTAATACAGTTACGTAGAAGAATGAAAAAGACCTTTGCTTACTGTTTCAAAAAGATTTCCAGAATATGTCATTGAGTGCAAAAAGCCAGGTGTAGAAATGTGCATGCAATATGCTGCTACTCATTTCAGGAAAGGTCTTAAATCCTTGGTTTATTTTTTCTTATAATATGGAAAAGTAAACCAGAAGCTTAGTTATAAGGAAGTGTAGAAACAGGGTTGAGGGACATATATATCCTAACTTACAGAACTGACTTTCAAACTACTTAAATAATTTATGGGGTAACTGGGTGGCTCAGTTGGTTAGGTGTCCAACTCAATCTCAGCTCATGTCTTGATCTCAGGGTTGTGAGTTCAAGCCCTGTGTTGGACTCCATGATGGTGTGAAACCTACTTAAAAAAAAGGAAAAAACAACTTAAATATTTTACATAATTATAATACAATTGCCTCTCTGCCTACTTGTGATCTCTCTCTCTGGCAAATAAATAAATAAAATCTTTAAATTTAAAAGCGCAGTTTAAAAAATAAAGCAAAATGAAGCAAGTAAATTAAGTGAATGGTACATATGAAGAGAAAATATTTTAAGTTAGTTTGAAGTACAATAATTTGATGATATGTCCTAGGACTGGGGGTGTTAATCCCTAAGGAGAAACAAAACAAAACAAAGCAAAGAGAAATCTTAAACTCTTTCAGTAATCATGTTGTTAATGGTAGTGTTGGTGTTATTATTCTGGAAGGCATAGGCATGTGAGATTTATTTGTACAGTAAAGCAAATGAGGAATTATGTTGATGTCAGTGAGAATCACAGTTTTGGGCAAGGGGGTAGGGGCATGCAGATGGACAATTGCTGAAGTCAAGAAAATTTTTTAGTCATGAATATAAAACTCATAGTGTGTTTTATCTGAGAAAAAAATGTATTTCTTAACTCCAGTCAATAAAAAGTCCCAGAAACCATGAGTTAATCAGTAGTAATGAGTCCCTTTTTCTCCCAGACTGTGGTCCTGAATATTACTGAAAGGAACCAAGGCTCTTTGGAGAGATGGATGATTCCAGGTCTGGGGCAGGACATGTACAAGACAAATATGGGTTTAGATCTACATTTCACAGAACTGAGCAGGTTCTCCTCTCCCCTGACATCAGTTTATTTAGCTTTGCTAGGGGGTATAGGACGGGAAGGACAGCATGGCAGCGGGGCAGAGTCAGAGTCAGGTATGACCGCTCAGGTGTGAAGGAATGTGACCAAATGCGTGGGTGTGGTGATGCTGTAGTGCACAGCCTGGGGATCCTTGTTAAGACCAAGAAAATCATTCCCCCAGTCATATGAGTGCTGGCTGCTCACCAGTCACACCTGAACCTTTCTCTGGGGATTGCTTTCAGTGGAAAGAAGCTGTCTGGCCCAAATTATGCACCTATTCACGGAGCAGCCCTGCCCAAATTGGGACTTTAAAGGGCCATCCCATTATGGAGAAGGTCTGATTGGATTGGCTGAGGTTTACAGTTGAGACTGTACTATATAATTAGCTTTTTCTTCTGCACAACCCTATCTCCCTCACTCCCCAAGACCCCTCTCCAATAAACTTCCTGTGCATAAATCTTCATTTCATAGTCTGTTTCCCAGGGAATCTGGCCCAAGTGAATGAGTATAGGAGCTATTCTGGTTTATAAGCTCCATTCCCTATCTGAGCCACTATGTTTTATTTCCTCCCAAGGGAACAGCTTCCAGAAGTCCTAGCAAGGGACATGCCCAGTCACAAGAATGCATTTCATTCAGAGGAGCTCAAACTATGGATTCTCATTGGCTATTTGTAGTTAATTTACAGTCCTCCCGGGACAGGTGTAGTTTACTAATTAGAGGTCATTTTTACCATAAGCAATGTTGCCTGGTAACATAGATAGCATTCCACCTTTATTAGGTTTCCAGGGGAACAGAGCTAAGAGTTAACCCAAGGTCATTTTTTCCATACAGAAAGAGAATGAGTTTATTAACCCCTCATTCACATTTGAAAACCTACAAGTTTATAAAGATAATTGAAACAAAACAAAAATTCCAAAAACCTTCATTGAGATGATACTAGGAAACTATTATTTTGAAACCTGGCAAGTAAATGGAAAGAATAATTTATCCAGACTTTGTTATATGGATTGTGCCTTAGGACAATGAGTTGACAAAGGGAATTTTCTTACAGAGGTATCCCCAGCTAAGAAATGAAGAATGATGAAATTAAGATATCATCTATTTACATTCATCTCCTGCAGAAAAGACAAATCTAGGCAATATCAACAGTGGCTGCTAATAGCATAGGAGGGACATGATGTGTTCCTTATGGAATGAAGTCTTCTTGCAGAGAGTACCGACCTGAATCTGATCAAGCTTCTAGATATGAATACCCATTGTTGGGCACAAATGATTTGGGGGTGAGGCAATTTGCAAAATGCAGATGGTGGAAAACTCTACAGGACAGATGAACCTTTTTTTTTCCCCCTAAATGAAGATACCACAAGGAACACACACACACACACACACACACACACACATGCACGCACACACAGAGATATGGAGGAGAACACTTATACACTAAAGGGACGAGGAGACAGGAAACATAATAGCCAATTGAAATTCTTGAAACTTATTTAGATTCTGATTTGAGAAAACTGATTTGAGAAACTGATTTGAGAAAACTGATTTGAGAAAACTCCCTGCTTGGTGGGAAGCCTGCTTCTCCCTCTCCTACTCCCTCTGCTTCTATTCCCTCTCTTGTTTTGTCTCTCTCTGTCAGATAAATAAATAAAATCTTTAAAAAAAAAAAAGAGACTGGATGATAGGAAGAAATAATAATTATTATTATTTTTAGGTTAGATAATGATATTGTTATGTTATTTAGGAGTCCTCAACTTTTAGATATGTAGGCAGAAATATTTACAGATTATGTAATAAAATATCAGTTTTTCCTTTTCCTCCCAAACAATCTAGACTATGAGTAATGGATTCAATGAAACCAGATTGGCCATGAGTTCATAATCCCTGAAGCTGAGCATTAGGGTTAGGGGAGATCATTATGCTGTTTCCTTTACTTTTATATGTTTGAGAATTCCATTATAACAAAGAGAAATATATATGTACATTTACTTTTTAATATAATAATCTCACTTTGGGGAATCTATCCATAGATGTTATCCATGTATGGATGTTTAATGTAGCAATACTAACAAAAAGAAAAAAGATTCTAGAAATAAATTGAATACCCAACAGTGATTTATTGTTGAATAAATTGTGATACCAGGTAGTTGTTAAAAGGAATTTAGAGGCAAACCAATTCACCTTGGATGAGTTTTCAGGAATGTTGCTGAATGAGAAAAGCAAGATGCTCACATGAATGTATGAGACCCTGTTTTTAAAAAAATAAAGGCAGGGCGCCTGGGTGGCTCAGTGGTCGGCTCGGGTCATGATCTCAGGGTCCTGGGATCGAGCCCCGCATCGAGCCCCACATCGGGCTCTCTGCTCAGCAGGGAGCCTCTTCCTCCCCACCACTCCCCCGCCTGCCTCTCTGCTTACTTGTGATTTCTGTCTGTCTAATAAATAAATAAAATCTTTAATAATAATAATAATAATAATTTTAAAAATAAAGGCAAAAACTCTATACAGGCACATTTGTATCTGTGTATATGGGAGGGTGCCCAGCAGGGTGTTAACATGGTTACTCAGGGTCGATGGGAGTGGGAAGGTGCTTTGGGTAGATGGTGGAGATGAGGCTGCTGAAAGCTCTAGAAAAACAGAAGGCAGCTGTGATGTGGCCCATGTTCTCCTGGTAGGGTGGGCTATACGACATGATGGGTCATGTGGCCAGGCTGAAATGCAGTCCAGCTTTGCCACTTGCCAGTGGTGTCACAGTGGTGACACCTGCTGTGTGCCCGGCCAGGCCTGTGCACTTGTGACCCAGGGGTAACAGTGCTGCTCCTGCCCCTCAGGGAATGCCATGCTAAAGAAGGAAGGGGAAGGGTCAACGTGTGTAGATATTTTCCACACAGGATGCTATGGGCATATTACTTAACTTTCATGAATCTCAGTTTCCTTATGCATAAAATGGGATTATAATGTCTGATCACAGGGATACTATGAGGATTAAATATGGGCAACATGAATGTAAGAGCATCCTCTTGGGCCACTTTCCTCTTAACACACTGTGATTGTTCCTGTAGATGGGAAGATGGGTAGTGAGAGTGGCTGAGGAGGGGGAGAGTTGTCAGTCAGGGAAGATAAGTCTGAGAGCTAAGGCACATAAGAGTAAGGTCAAATTTTATGATGGTTTCTGGAAAGGAAACCAGAAGAAAGGAAGTAAATGTATCTGTTTAATCATTCATTTGATTTTTAAAATTATGTTCTGTTAGTCACCATACAGTACATCATTAGTTTTTGATGTAGTGTTCCAAGATTTATTGTTTGTGTATACATACCCATCCTCCCACGCTCCTCCCCTCCGAAACCCTCAGTTTGTTTCTCAGAGTCCACAGTCTCTCATGTTTCATCTCTCCCTCTGATTTTCCCCCCTCACTTTTCTTCCTTCTCCTAATGTCCTCTGTGCTATTCCTTATGTTCCACCATATGGGAAACCATATGATAACTGACTTTCTCTGGTTGACTTATTTCACTCAACATAATCTCCTCCCGTTCCATCCATGCTGATGCAAAAGTTGGCTATTCATCCTTTCTGATGGCTGAGTAATACTCCATTGTATATATGGACCACATCTTCTTTATCAGCTCATCTGTTGAAGGGCATCTTGGCTCTTTCCACAGTTTGGTTATTGTGGACATTGCTGCTATGAACATTGGAGTACATGTGGCCTTTCTTTTCACATCTGTATCTTTGGGGTAAATACCCAGTGGTGCTAGGGTAGCTCTACTTTTAATTTTTTGAGGAACTTCCATACTGTTTTCCAAAGTGGCTGCACCAACTTGCATTCCCAACAACAATGTGAGGGTTCCCCTTTCTCCATATCCTCTCCAACATTTGTTGTTTCTTGCCTTGTTAATTTTTTCCATTCTAACTGGTGTAAGGTCATGTGTCAATGTGGTTTTGATTTGAATTTCCCTCATGGCTAATGATGATGAAAACTTTTTCATGTGTCCCTTAGCCATTTGTATGTCTTCATTGGAGAAGTAGTCTGTTCATGTCTTCTGCCATTTTTTGACTTGATTATCTGTTTTTTGGGGTGTCAAGTTTAAGAAGATCTTTTTTTTTAAAGATTTTATTTATTTATTTGAGAGAGAGAGACAGAGTGAGAGAGAGCATGAGAGGGGAGGTCAGGGGGAGAAACAGACTCCCCATGGAGCCTGACGTGGGACTCAATCCCAGCACTACGGGATCATGACCCAAGTTGAAGGTAGTCACTTAAGCAACTGAGCCACCCAGGTGCCCAAATTTGAGAAGTTCTTTATAGATCTTGGATATCAGCTCATTGTCTGTAGTGTCATTTGTGAATATATTCTCCCATTCCATGGGTTGCCTCTTTGTTTTGTTGACCGTTTCCTTTGCTGTGCAGAAGTTTTTATCTTGATGAAGTCCCAAAAGTTCATTTTTGCTTTTGTTTCCCTTGCCTTTGGAGACGTGTCTTGAAAGAAGTTGCTGTGGCTGATGTCAAAGAGTTTACTGACTATGTTCTCCTCTGGGATTTTGATGGATGCCTGTTCTCACATTGAGGTCTTTCATCCATTTTGACTTTATCTTTGTGTACGGTGTAAGAGAATGGTCGAGTTTCATTCTTCTGTATATACCTGTCCAATTTTCCTAGTACCATTTATTGAAGAGACTGTCTTTTTTCCATTGGATATTTTTTCCTGCTTTGTCAAAGATTATTTGACCATAGAGTTGCAGGTCCATATCTGGGTTCTCTGCTCTGTTCCACTGGTCTATGTGTCTGTTTCTGTACCAGTATCATACTGTCTTGGTGATCACCGCTTTTTAATAAAGCTTGAAGCAGTCACTTAATTCACTTATATTAGACATCAAAGAACAGAATATACCAAGATCTGTGTCCCTTTAGAGGTTATAATCCAGAAGGAGGAGATGGACAACAGACATTAAAAGGATGAAATGATACTGTGTGACACATTAGAAATTCCTCTGGGGGAAAAAAAAGAAAAGCAGAGCAGAGGGAGAGTATTAGTTTCTAGAGGTGCTATAACAAAGTATCACAGACTGGGTGGCCTAGGCAACAGAAATTTATTGGCTCACAGTTCTGGAGGCCAGAAGTCCAAGATCAAGATGATGGCAAATCCATGTTCCCTTTGAAGGTTCTGGGAAGGATGTGTCCCAGATGTCTGCCCTTGGCTGGTGACAGCACACCGTCAGTCCTCACATGGCATTCTCCCTGAAGGCATGTCTGTTTCTGTGTCCAAATCTCCCTTTGTTTTAAGGACACCAGTTTTGTTGGATTAGGGGCCCACCCTACTCTAGTAAGATCTCATCTTAACTAATTACATCCACAAAGACCCTATTTCCAAATAAGGTCACATTCAGAGCCACTAGAGGTTAGGACTTCTGTGTCTGAATTTACGTAACAGGAGGGGAGGTTGAAGTGCCCAAGAGGGTGGATGAGCTAGTGTTAGAGAAATTTGTTGAGAAAGGGACATTGGAGAGAAGGCTTGAAGGAGGTAGAGAGGGACCATGTGGATATCTGTTGAAGAGTGCCCCAGGTAGAGAAGACAGCCAGCACAAGGGTGCCATGGTAGGAGCATGCCTGAGATTTTCCTGGAACTGCAGGAAACCAGTGTGGTTGTAGCAGAGTGTGAGGCGGGGAAGTGGGACACGAGGCCAGAGAGCATCAGGCCCAAGTCACATGGCTCTGGAAGGCTGGTAAAGGATGTTAACTTTTACTTTGAGCATAACAATTGCAGGTTCTGGTCAGAGTACCAGAATGTGGATGGGGTGGAGTCAAGAAGTCACAGCTGTGATTCAGATGGGATATAACTGAGGTAGAAAAGAGCCATGTCCTGAGCAGAGGATTGGGGATGGGATCTGGTGCACCAGAAAAGGGATTGGCATGGTTAGCAGGCCTCAGTAAATATATGTAATTTAAATGCTTTTCCCTTATTGCATATTTAAAGGATCTAACAAATACACAATGGATGGAAGACTCTCCATAAAGGTGAGCTTCTTTCCTCTCTCTTCCATCCTGGGGTCTAGCCTCCTCTGCACCCCTCTCACCATTCACTCATCTTAAACTCTATTGGCTCCTTAATCTGAAAAGAGGGCAAATGGTATTGGCTTCAAGAAGTGAATTGTAAATGGTCTTCTGAGGAATCACAAATATTTGAGGCAGTGCCTTTGTGTCTTTGTGGGGGTAAAAGAAATGATAATTGGAGAAACTCCCAGGTATCCCTGTCTGTTCCTCCTACCCCTGCTCCATTCCCCACTTCATCAAGAAAAAAATCATTATCTATGGTTTGTATACAGGGGCTCATTAAATAGTTTTACTTTAAAACAAACAAAAAAGATTACTGCTTCTTGAAAACAATCCATTTCTTAGAGGATTTTTTTTTTCTGAGATATTTAAAACCCTCTAAAACCAAAAAAATGAGTCTCTAATGGTAGAATTATAGATCCTGGTTCTGCTTCTTTTGGTACAGACAGACTTTCTGACTTCATCAAATAATAGTATGAAACAATGATCACTGATATTTTCTGAGGCTAAACTTGCCCTCGTGTAGGACGCTGCCTGGAAATTGTGAAGAATGATGCTGTGGGATAGTTAAAGACATAGGTTCATGAAACCAGAGTCTGTTGCAGCTTGGAGAGCTCTTCACAATATTCTTATTGCAACCTTCTCATTTTATTAACAACTCAAGAAATGTTGACTTGGCTGAAATCATCCAGTCACAGATGGGTTTAGAGTCCAAGTGACCCATGTTCCAAGTCTCCATTTTCTCATTACACTCCTGCTGGAAGGCAGGTGTGTTCAGACTAGGATAAGGAGTACCGCAGTACAGCTGTTGAAACAAAGGGTAGACAAGAAATGTGTACTGAAGCCATTTGATGTGACATTTACTGTCCCTGAGAGTTCAGGGTTTATAAGTTCCACTGCATTTAAGACCCTTTTAAAGTCTCTAATTACTCATTTATCTGATGTTACAGAAACAGTCTCCACAGATCCAGACTGACAGGTAAATAGCTTGTTGAGAATTTATTTAAAATGATAAACTAACATAACACATCTTGAGAGAATTATGAAAAGCACCGCAGTTCATGACAATATTTCTTTTGTAGTTATTATTAGCTGTGCCCTTGTAATTTTCTTAGGAAGTGTTTCATTTCTTGATCCATGAACTACCACACTGTAAATAAACCTGCAGTTCCCACAGGGACAAGTAGATCAGAGCACCTGGTGAAGGGTAAAGAAAACAGCTGGGGGGTTTCCCACATCTGGTTATGAATCCAACATCTGCCTCTTGGATTTGTCTTACTTTGGGTAAGCACTTTAGCTCTCCATGCCTCAATGTCCCCTTCTGTAAAATGGGAATTACAATCATACCAACAAGTGTTAGGATGGTTGTGGGAATGAAGTGAGTACAATCTGTAGGCATCTGGTATCATGTCTGTCTCATGGCAGGGGCCAGAGGGTGGACACTCTGTCAGGAGGCAGGATAGAGCTGTGCACTGCACTCCAAGTGTGGTTCCAGACAAGTAGCATTGGCATATCCAGCTGGGGGCACACTGGGGCCGCACTGGGCAGCTTTTGAGTAGGCCAGGTTGGGGTCAAATTTCAGTATAGTTCCTAACGAGCTATGTAGTTTTGGATGAACCACTTAATTTCTCAAAGTTATTGTTGTTCATCTGTGAAATCAGAAGGATGATGATAGGTGTACCTTCTTTATGGGCCATTTTACATATCAATGAGATGCTTCAGAATCTCCCACAATGACTTGTGTGTGAAAAGTCACCATTATGATTTTCCAGAGACTGTCATCCGGAGCAGCAAGCCTGTGTTAAAGAAAACTAATATGACATTTTGGGATAAAGAAAGATACATTCCATTCATATTTTCAGTTTCTAACACAGTGTTGGTCAAAATGCTCTTCCATGTATCTTTGAATTTTTCTCTGCATCTGTGTTTTCTCCTTTATTGATTCTTAATATTATAATTTTGTGCTTTCTCTCTTTCATGCCTCATTAGGCTGCCCAATGATGTATTAGTTGTATTGATTTTTTTCCCCGAAGAACCTGCTCTTAATTTAATTCTACTATTTGTTGATCACAAATTCATTGTTTTTTGAGTTTGTATTTTTCTTGATCTCTCAACTTTTTATTTTATTTGAATGCTTAATTTATTTTTATTCTTGTTTGTTTAATATAAGTGTTTGAGGTTGCAACTTTCCCTATGGGTACAATTTTGAATGTATTCCAGTTCTATCTGGTAATGTTATTTTATTTTTTAGATATTTGACAATTAATAATTTATCTGTTACCTTTGACCTAATAGTGAATTAGGAGAGATGTTTCCCCCTAATTTCCAAGTGTTTGGCTTTTCTATGTTTCTATATTTGTTATTTATTTATTGTTGTATTGTATTGCAATCTTAGAATGTATTTCTTTGCATTCTAACAGCTTCTTGGAATTTATGCCTCAGAGATGATAATTTTTGTAAATGCACCATAACAACCTAGAAAGACATAATCTTAATTATATTGTTCACATATTTTATATTCTTACTTATTTTCATATACTTGATCTATCAGGAACCTAAAGAGGTATCTTAAAACCTTTTATTACTTTCATATTTTTGTTAATTTCTCTTTTTATTTCCTATGGTTTTACTTTACCGGTGTTGATGTTTTGTTATTTGATTCTTAATGTTTCATGACAGGATTATCTCCGCTGTGGATTGCATCCTTCATCATTGTAAAGTGACCGCTTCTACCCCAACATGGTGTTTTTGACCATGAATTCAACTTTGTCTAATAATTGTGATCACAATTCTTGTCTCCATTCAGGCTTCTGTTCTAGGTTAAGAAGCTGGTCTGGGGAAAGGAGAAGCTGGT
This sequence comes from Meles meles, assembly GCF_922984935.1. NCBI lineage: Eukaryota > Metazoa > Chordata > Mammalia > Carnivora > Mustelidae > Meles > Meles meles. Next base: position 1,218,692 of record NC_060069.1, read on the forward strand.
TTGGGGTATGGCTGCCCATCCTTCTCTCAGCTCTGCCTACTTGTTTCTCCATGTGGTGGAGGAACAGCCTCCCACAGGAGGCCATGTTTCTCCTCTGGCTTACCTAACCCCAATGTCTCCATCTCTTCCAAGGGACAGCCCTCCAGAACCCATTTGCTGATGTTTCAAATTTCCTAAGCACTGGGGAGTAAGAGACAGACCCTGAGTCTTGGATCCCTCTCACTATAGTGGAGACAGTCAAAGGGAGAAGTCACAGTGTAGAATAACAAGAGTTACAACCAATGTTTCCTCTCGTCTATGTAAGTGGATGCTGTAGTCCAGTCTTCCTGAGGAGGTGACACGGATCACATATGGTTTGGATAGGAATTCACAGGCAAATGGCAAGGAATATGTGGACATTTGAGACAGAGAGGATGCAATGATCAAAGGCAGGGAGATGGTATTTATATATCTGTTTCACAAAGAGGGTAGTAGAATTTCAAAGAAGTGAAGTACTTGACTCAAGATTTAAGTTAGTAGGTAACAAAATCAAGATTTTTTTTTTCTCTTTGGTTATCTGGGTTCTATTTTCTCTTTCTTTCTTCCTTTTTTTAAGATTTTATTTATTTATTAGAGAGAGAGAGAGAGCAAGCAGGGGAAGAGCAGAGGGAGCAGGAGAAGCAGCTCCCCACTGAGCAGGGAGCCCAACATGGGGCTTGATCTTAGGACCCTGTGATCATGATCTTAGCTGAGGGCAGATGCTTAATGAACTGAGCCACCCAGGTTCCTCCAGAATTAAGATTTGAATCTAGGTTTTCCTGACTCCAAATTCTGTGCTCTGCCCACCTCAGTGTACCACTTGCCCAAACATCATTTCCCTTCATTGGTATCCCATTTCCTTTTATTCATCATGTGTTTATGTTCCTAAGTTATCACACTTTCTTCTTTAATAACAAAGCTTTCACACAGAGGAGCAAATGGTAGACAACAGTTTAATGTCTGAGCCACTTTCTCTCTGAAGACATCTTTATCTTAATAAGATTAAAATTTAAAAAAAGAAAAATTAAAATAATACAACTCCAGGACTGGAATTCCATTCCTTGTGTAGAGAAGGAAATTTGGGGATATGTAGGTGTCTGTCAATGCCTGAGAAGTTTCAGCACTTGAGCTGAACCAAAAACTGGCTATACCTTCTGCATCCTTCTTTCCTTCCTTCCTTCCTCCCTTTATTCCAACTCCTTTGTATAAAGGAGTATCTGACTCATCTCTCTTTTTTTTTATTAATATATAATGCATTATTTGTTTCAGGGGTACAGGTCTGTGATTCATCAGTCTTACACATTTCACAACACTCACCACAGCACATACCCTCCCCAATGTCCATAACCCAGGTACCTCATCCCTCCCACTCCCCTCCCCTCCCCTCCAGAAACCCTCAGTTTGTTTTCTGAGATTAAGCCTGACTCATCTCTTTAGAGACCGAACCCATGAAGTTGCTGTGGACCTCTGGGAGGAAGCTGCGGATAGAGGACATAGGCTTTAGTGGTGAAAACAAACCTTTGCTCAATTTATAATTTTCTAAATCAATTCCAGTTCATGTCTAGGTTCTTCCTTCAATTTTAAGTCTCCAAATTTAAGTCTCCTCTTTCTGGAGTCCTATGCCCTCCCTGTCTGAAAAGAGTTTTGAGTTTTTGAGAATGCTTAACTTTCCAGTGTCAGGAGGACGCCTGCTTCTTCTTGCTATGGACCTCAGAGTCTGTATGAGTTTCTTCCCTAAATTCATGCTGCCCATTTCAGCCGTCCCTCTCCTGTCCCTTTGATGTGGAAGGCACTCTGAGGCCCCGAATCTGATTTTCCATTGCTCCAGGGGTGCATCTGCAATGTACAGGTGGGGATGGGAGGGGCCTTCCCTGTTATGGGCCTTGCCCAGAGATGGTCAGTGAGAGCCTACTTGCTCATAGATATTTTATTCTGTGGCTCAGTCTTTAGTGAGTTCTGCTCATTCAGCATTGGTAGACAGTTGCATATTTACCCTTGAGCTTCCAAATTCCAATGGTTGTTGCTTTGAAATTCTGGAATTCCCTAACACTTGACAGAACTATTCTGTGTTTACTCATTCAATCAGTCCAACACACACACACACACACACACACACACACACAAAGACACACACACACACCCCATCTTAGAAAGCTAGAGTGTGGCCAGGATATGCTAGCTGCTCTAGGAAATGTAGAAATACAGGCTCTTTATCCTATCACTCAGTTTATACTTTTACCGACACTGAAAGTGTTTTTCAAAACTAAAGTCAGGGTATATGGTAGGGCACTTAGGGTTTTTGTTTGCTTACTTTTTAAAGATTTATTTATTAATGAGAGAGAGAGAGCACAAGCATGGTGAGGGGCAGGGGCAGAGAGAGGGGGAGAGAGAGAATTTCAAGCCGATTCTGTGCTGAGCAGGACCCTGAGATCATGACCTGGGCTGAAATTAAAAGTCAGATGCTCAATGGACTGAGCCACCCAGATGCCCTTGGTTTGGTTTTGAAGTGAAAGAATGTTGTATCAAAACTTGCTTACGCAGAAAAAAAAATTTTTTTTAGCTCATTTAACAGAATCATCCAGTTGTAGTTTCAGACTCAGCTGAATTTAAGGACTCAGTTTCTTTCCACATCTCAGCTCTGCCTCTTTCTGTCTTTACTGTAATCTCAGGTTTCGTGTGGTAACATGATGGTGGCAACAGATCTCAAACTCTTTCCTTCTCACAGTTTAAATCCAGAAATGAAAATACCTGTCTCTTTCCCAGAAGCACCAGCCAAGACTTTTGCTTTTTATTGGTTCTGGCTGGGTCGTGTGACCATTCCTAAACCAATGGCCATGGCCATGGAAGTGCAGTGTGGTAATTGGCTTAGACTCAAGTTATGTGTTTGGCGGTGGAGCTGAGCATGGGCTGAACCTACTCAGAGGACCTGGTCTCCCTGTGGGAGGGGGTCCTTCTCCAGAGGGAGACAGTGGTTAAGCGCAGAATGGCAAGTGGATGATGGGGGGCGGGGGGCAGAACCTGGAAATACTCACTGCACCTGATCTGACCAACATTTTTGAACTTCTAGACCTAAAACAAGATTGAGGCAAGTAATATGATGCCAGCATATTGTCATTTCTGGAACATATTTTTGTGCAATGACAAGTCTGTCACAGAACATCAGTGATTTATGGTTACTGAACTGCTACCTCAGTCCCTATGGTCTTTATAATTATTGGGTAATGTCTCCCAAGCAAAACTAGCAAAGAAAAAAACAGTGTCTCACCCAGTTTATATATTGTTGGCAATTTTAAAAGAGGTTGTTTTGAAAACCTATTTATCGTATGTGCCGAGAACTTATAAATTGCTTTCAACACTTTCCAGGGAAGTGTGAAGAGCACTGAAGGCTGCCAACAAAATGCCAAGTCAGCCCATTGACAGAAAAAGGAAGAGAAACTTTTGGAAAAGACATTATTGTTTCCCATTAGCTTACTTTCCATCTGAATCTGAGCAGCTGACCTGAGGAGGGAGGTAGGGGAGGGTAAAATCATGAAATGCTGAGGAAGCCCTTTACTAATGGTTTCAGAAGGAGAGAGGCCACCTTCATCGTTGTCTTCTAAGGGAAACACCCATAGCTTCAAAGATTTTGGAATGCTTCTTCTTGCAGAGGAAAACTTTACAGTATGAAAAAGAGACCTTAGCATAAATTTCTTTGGGCATCTTTTATTAACAGACTCAGACTAACCAAATGATTCCCCAAAAGCTCATCAAATTTCCAAGAAGGCAAGCAAACTTATTAATCATGAAATATTCATTATTATTATTATTGCACATATTTTAGAATGAACAGAGAACAGCTAATTTGTTCCAGGACGGTAATCTGATCGTGTTGGGGAGAGAGACATGCCACATAGACCAGAAAGCAGGACAAAGGATGAATGAATATAGGTAACTAGAACCCATTCAACCCATGAATTCCTATGAAAAACTTCTGTTCCAGTAGATACAGGGTCTCACAAACAACAGAGCGATAAACATCCTTGCATGTTTCTCCTTGTCCTTGCTTGGACTTCTGTAAGAGTTTCTTCCAGGTGAGTACTAAGATATGGGGCTGTTCTCATCAATCATATCTGCTATGTGCCCCTTCAACATAGCAACCTCATATACTCTTCTCTTAGCCAGCCAGTAGATAGTAATTGTTTCATTCTTCACAATAATTGGGTGTTTTATCATGACATCAAATCTTGTGTCCCCCTGAGAGGGAAATAAGTAGAAGCCTGTGAATGTTGAAACTACTGGGGAAAAAAAAAAAAAGGTGTTTTCTTATTTCAATGTGCAATTCTCTGATTAGCAGTGAGGTCAAAAATTTCTTTATATACTTCTCAATAACTTGGGGTTCCCTTCTTGCAATTTGACGACATCTATTGTTTATGTTTTTTAGGGTTTTTTTTTTTGCCTTCTTGTTGCTGATATAATAGACAGAATAAAGGTGAAGGATATGTGTGTAAATCACAATTTTTTTAAAGATTTTATTAAGTGACAGAGAGAGAGAGTGTAAATCACAATTTTTTAAACCATTGTCCTATTGACATGGGCCATTTTCAGTTTGAAATAAAGCAGGATGTTTATTATTTGAGAATGTACCAATATAATTCACCATTGCAAAAGACTAACACATAAAGAAATTTATTCATCTCAGTAGATACAGAAAAAACATCTGACAAAATAAAATAACACATGATGAAAACTCTCCGAAAGCTAGGAATAAATGGAATTTCCTCAACCTGATAGAGCATTTAGGAAAACCTGCTGTTAACATCCATATTTAATGGTAGAAAATTGAATAATTTCCCTTTAGGCTGGGAAACAAGGGAAAGCATGACCACTGTTACCACATCTATTTACCATTTCCTAGAAGTCATAGCCAGTATAATAAGGGAGGAAAAAAGAAATAAGAGGCACACAGATTGGGAAAGAAATAAATTGTCTTTATTCACAGATGACATAATTGTCATCTAGAAAATCTTAACAAATCTATAAAAAAAAAAGCTATTAGAACAACTAAGTAACTTTATGGGTTTCTAGGCCAGAAGGCCAATCTACAAAAAGAAATTGTATTTCCACATATACTAGCAACAAAAGCATCAGACTTAAAATTAATAATGCCATTTAAAATAACATCAAAAATATAAAATCATTAAGGAAAAATATGAAATATTTAGGGAAAACTTTTAAAAATACACACAAAATCTGTACATACTAAATATATTTTTAGTATACAGAAAAATATTTTCTGAGAAAAATTTTTAAAGACTTAAATGACTTCCAGTTTATGGTTCTGTAGTAAGGATCTTGGACATCTCTGCTCTGTCCTAAAATAAATTAAAAGCTGAATGACCAAAAATCAACAACTCTTCTTAGATCCATTAGAGAGGAAGAAACAGGGCAAGGTACTACCCCCAAGATTGGAGAGACAGACATGTGAATGCAGGGAGTCACAGCAGGAAGTCAGAACAGGGACTAGTGTTGAGGTAGGAAACTCTGAACTGCGACTGACAAATTGCTGGAGCTAGTTGTGGACAAGTGTGAGTGTTAAAAACTATAGGGGGATCTAGTCATGAGGTGGATACCATAATTCTGTGAGGTTTACCTCTAGGAGCTGGACTAGTTTCCCACAGTATATATCTAGGAAAAATACCCTTATGATTTTGGCAGGCAGAAGACAAAAGGAATCTTTTTTTAAAGTTTTTTTTTTTTAATATTTTATTTATTGGACAGAGAGAAATTACAACTAGGCAGAGAGGCAGGCAGAGAGAGGAGGAAGCAGGCTCCCTGCGGAGCAGAGATCCCGATGCGGGGCTCGATCCTAGGATCCTGGGATCATGACCTGAGCTGAAGGCAGAGGCTTTAACCCACTGAGCCACCCAGGTGCCCCTCAGGTACTCTGTTCTTAACAAGGTGTACCCTCAGGGGAAACTAGTTAATCAGAGCTTAACTCGAGGGGTTATTTATCAGACTGACTGGGGGAAAAGGAAATGACTAGTTCTAGATGGCTCTAGCAATCTTGTCCAACCTAAGGTGGGGAAGAAAACAAAACAAAAAACAAACAAACAAAAAAAAACAAAAACAAAAATTGAGAAACTTGTGTGAAGTTCATAGTCCAGAGGCACAGGCTCATTGAAAAACTAAGACCTAATCATACGACTATGGAAAGATTTCCCTCCCATCAAAACTCACCACCACATTTCTAAAGGCCTATTTACAACAGTTTCTTTTACCAGTACATCACATTCAGCTGTCAAGAAAAAAGAACAAGGCATACCGAAAGGTAAAACACAATTTGAGAGATAGAGTAAGCATCAGAATCAGACGTGTCAGAGATGTTGGAATTATCAGACAAGAATTTAAAACAATTATGATTTATTACATGAAGGGAATCTAATGGATAAAATAGACATAATGCAAGAACAGATGGTGTATGTAAGTGAGAGATATAAGTCCTAAGAAAGAACCAAAAAGAAATGCTAGAGTTGAAAAACACTGTAAGAGAAATTTAAAATGTTTTGATGAGCTTATTCGTAGACTGGGTACAGCTACGGAAAGAATGTCTAGCTAGAGGATATTTCAGGGGAGTCCTTCAAAACTGAAAAGCAGAGAAAGCAAAGACTGGAAAAAACAGAACAGGACATCCAAGGACTATGGGATAACTACAAAAGGTATAAAATGGTAATGGTAAATGGTAAATATCAGGAAAGAAGGGAATAGAAAGAAATAGAAAAAATATTTTAAATAATAATAATTGAAAATTTCCCCACATTAATGTCAGACATCAAACCACAGATCGAGAAAGCGTAGAAAACACCAAGCAAGATAAATGCCAAAAAAACTACACATAGGCATGTTATTTTCAAACTAAAAATAAAAGATAATGAAAAATTCTGAAAGAAGCCAGTGGGGGAAGAAATCTTATTTGTAAGGGAACAAAGATAAAGGATTACATCTGACTTCTCAGAAATCATGAAGGCAAGAAAGTGTAGTGAAATACTTAAAGTATTGAAAAAAAAAACTAATATAGAATTCTGTACCATGTGAAATTATCCTTCAAAAGTGAAGGAGAAATTAAGACTTTCTCAGACAAACAAAAATTGAGAGAATGTGTTGCCAATATACCTACCTTGCAAGAAATGTTCAAAGAAGTTCTTTAGGGTGAAGAAAAGTAGTATCATTCACTAACTTGGATCTATATAAAGTTAGGAAGAATACTGAAGAAGTAATACACGAAGGTAAAATAAAAACTTCTATTTTTCTTATTCGTACTTGATCTAATAGGCAACAGTTTGTTCAAAATAATACCAACAATGTATTTGATTATGCATGCTATGTAATGTGTGTGTATATATATATATATATATGCTCATGTATGCATAAAAAAAGAGCTAAGAAATGGAGTAATATACTATGTTTATGAATTTGAAGTCTCAGTATTATTTAAGATATCAATTCTCCAGAAATTGGTCTGTAGATGTCAACCAATTCCAGTCAAAATCATAGCTGGTGCCTTACAGCTTCTTTCACAAGCTGATCCTACAGTTTTTATAGAAATTCAAGAAGCCTAGAATAGCCATAGCCATTTATGCAGAAAAAAATAACAGGGGAGAATGCACAGTTCCTAATTTCCAAACTCAATAAAACTACAATAATCAAGGTAAGATTTGGCATAAAGATAGGTATATAACAATGAAATGGAAGGAAAATTTCAGATGGACACATACATACATGTCCAATTGATTTTCAACAAGGTGCTGTGAAAATTCAATGGAGAGGGCGTCTGGGTGGCTCAGTTGTTAAGCAACTGCCTTCAACTCAGGTCACGATCCCAGGGTCCTGGATCGAGCCCCACATCGGGCTCCCTGCTCAACAGGAAGTCTGCTTCTTCCTCTCCCACTCCTCTTGCTTGTGCTCCCTCTCTTGCTGTGTCTCTCTCTGTCGAATAAATAAATAAAATCTTTTAAAAAAAAATTCACTGGAGAAAAGCTAGTCTTTCCAATAAGTAGAGTGAAAGCATTTGGATAGTAATTTGGAAAGAAAAATGAACCTTCATCCAGACCCTCATATAATATACAAATATTAACTTAAAATGGATCGTAGTATCATGTAGAAGCTAAAACTATAAAAATTCTAGAAGTAAACATAGAAAATGTTTGTGGCAGGCTTAGGTAAAGATTTCTTAGATAAACACAAAAAAGCAGAAACTATAAAAGAAAAAAAGTGATAAATTAGACTTCATGGAAAACAAATATTTATGTCCTTTGGAAGACCCTGTTAAGAAAATGGAAATGCAAGCCTCAGACTGGGAGAAAATATTTGCCAACCATATGTTGGATAAAGGACTTGTATCCAGAATATTTAAAGAGCTCGTGGGGCACCTGGGTGGCTCAGTTGGTTATGTGTCCAATTCTTGATTGTGGTTCAGGTCACGATCACAGGGCCATGAGATCAAGCCTCATGTTGGGTTCCACGCTTGGTGTGGAATGTGCTTTAGACTCTCTCCCTGCCATCTGCCTCTGTCCCTCCCCCCTGCTCTCTCTCTCTCAAAATAAATAAATTTTAAAAATATTTAATAAAAAAATAAAGAACTCTTAAAACAGTATTGGGAATCCAAGCAACCCAATTAAGAAAAAAAAAAGGACAAAGATTTTGTAAGACTCTTTACCAAAGAATATACAGGTATGGCAAATAAGCAAAGATAATTAAAATCAGTTGTCATAAAGGACATTCAAATTAAAATATGCTTGAGATACTCTGACACATACATTAGCATGACTAGATTAAAAAAGACTGGCAATGCCAAGTGTCAGAGAGGACGTGGAACAACTGGAGCCCTTGTAAATTACTAGTGGGAGAGAAAAATGGCGTTGCCACTTTGGAAAATTGTTTGGTATTTTCCTCTAAAGTGAAATATACATCTACAGTGTGACCCAGCCATTGCAGTTCTAGCTATTTATCCTAGAGAAATAAAAACATATCCTACATAAAATATTTTTACATAAAGTTCATAGCCCCTTTATTCAAAGTAGACAAAAATTGGAAACAGCAGAAATGTCTATTAATAGGTGAATGGATAAATAAATTGTGGTATATTCCTACAGTAGAGTACTACTCAGCAATAAAGAGGAACAACCTATGGTAGATGCAAGAACATAACTGAATTTTAAAAGCACTATGGTAAGCAAAAGAAGGCAGGCTCCAAAGACTATATATTCTAAACTTACATTTTATGACATTTTAGAAAGAGCCAAAGTCTAGAAACAGGATGCAGATCAGTAGCCTGATGCCAAAAACTTTTCAACTACATGGTCCACTTACCTGGAGTTTTTTCAGTAAATACAGTAGAGTACTATAAATATATGTTCTCTTTCATATGATTTTCTTTCTTTTTTTTTTAAGATTTTATTTATTTATTTGACAGACAGAGATCACAAGTAGGTAGAGAGGCTACAGAGAGAGAGGAGGAAGCAGGCTCTCCAAGAAACAGAGAGCCCGATATGGGGCTCGATCCCAGGACCCTGGGATCAGGACCTGAGCCGAAGGCATAGGCTTTAACCCACTGAACCACCCAGGCGCCCCTCATACGATTTTCTTTTCTTTTTTTTTTTTTATTTTCAAAGATTTTATTTATTTATTTAATTTATTTTTTAAAAGATTTTATTTATTTATTTGACAGAGAGAGATCACAAGTAGACAGAGAGGCAGGCAGAGAGAGAGAGGTAAGCAGGCTCCCTGCTGAGCAGAGAGCCCGATGCGGGACTAGATCCCAGGACCCTGAGATCATGACCTGAGCCGAAGGCAGCGGCTTAACCCACTGAGCCAGTCAGCGCCCAAAGATTTTATTTATTTATCTGACAGAGAGATCACAAGTAGGCAGAGGCGCAGGCAGAGAGAGAGGAGTAAGCAGGCTCCCTGTTGAGCAGAGGGCCGGATGCAGGGCTCCATCCCAGGACCCTGAGATCATGACCTGAGCCGAAGGCGAGGCTTAACCTCGCCTATTTTAATTTGAATGTCCTCGCATATTTTAATTTGAATGTCCTTTATGACAACTGAGCCACCCAGGTGCCCCTCATATGATTTTCTTAATAACATTTTTTCTTTTCTATAGCTTATGTTTTTGGAAGAACACAGTATATGATATATATAACATACATATTTTGTATGTTATATATATCATAAACTGTTCAACTGTTTATGGTATTGATAGGGCTTATGGCCAACCTGGACTATTAGTTCGTTCCGTTTTAGGGAGTCAAAAGTTATATGGGGATTTTCAACTGTGTGGGAGTTGGCCCTCCTAGCCCCCACCCGCACTGTTCGAGGATCAGCTGGATGTCTTGGCTGTGGTGGTAGTTATCAGATCGTATACTTTTGTCAATCACACTGTTCATTTGAAATGGGTGACTTAGTAAGTTAGACGAAAATAAATCTGATTTTTTAAATTGTTGTAGCACCTGTTGTGTTGGTTACAAAGTTTTCATGTTGTCACACAAGGGATCAGTTCCCAGAGCGCTGGAGAGCCTGGGTTAAGGAGGTGGTGGGGTATGGTGAGGAAGGGGAGCAGCCTGGACTGCCCAGGTGCTGGCAATTTTGAAAGGGACCCACTTCCTCTAATGCATTTCAGCATCCTTAGCACATCACAGAAATGTGATGTCACATTTCTTCCTGTTGGAGCCCCCCTCAGCACCTTGGGGTCCACATTTGACAGCACAAGTGAAACTCCCAGTGTCCATCTGGTGAAGAAGTAGTGGGCTGCAGAGCAGACGAAGAGAGTGGAAGGGAAAATATCACTGTTTTGTCCAGGGGAGAGAACAGTGGTCTAGGAGTTAGACCGGAGAAGCACCTGCCTCTAGGACTTGTGCTGACTCTCTGATGTAGGCCCCTTCCTCTGTTGACAGACTGACTTAACCAAGGTTGGCTGAGCATTTTCCTGCGCCTGGCCCTCTGTGATCTACCAGGGCTCTGGTGGGACTCACATTTGTTCCTCACTTCAAGATTCTCACTGCCCAGGAGGAAAAGCAGACATGGGCAGAGGTCACTGTCATAATGCATTTGGTGAGGGCTGTGATACAAGGATGTGTTCAGGAGGGAACGGGGGCCAGAACTCTTGAACCTCGGCACTTTCACCTATTAAATGTGGGTAACAGCAACAGCAGCCTCCCAAAATCATTGCGGGGTTTAACAAATATCTAACCCTGCATTTCCAAACTCCACATTGTTCATGTTGCATAAGGAAGCAGCAGTCACAGCATGAATCTGTTCTCTTCTATGCCCTGGCTAGCTTACTTAGCTCCATCTTTCCTGAATGGAGTACGGCTTGCGTCTGCATAAACTAATCATAATAATGCCACCAGGTGTTGTGCAAACATTATACAATTTAATCCTCATAAACCTCATGGAGGATCTGTGCCATTAGCCCTGTTTTAACCCAGGAGAAAAGCAAGGCTCCTAAAAGTTATAGACTTGTCAGAAGTCACCAAGCCAGTGAGCACTGACTCTGCTGGAAGACAGACAGAAACACAGGACTCTTTGACTTCTTTTTTCCTCTTCATTATCCTCCTGTTGTTTTCAAGGATCACACATCCAGCTGCCTGCAGGAGCCAGGTCGGTGATGGGGAAGAGGGAGATAGTGTCAGACAGGAGGATGAGACTGTGGAGACTGAGTGGTGGGGGATGTACCCTGTCTAAATTCGCAGTTCCTCAGCTCCAACCAAGTTTTGCCAAGCATGAGTTCCAGCTCCATGTGACCAGCTCCTCTGGTTTTCCAAGAGAAGCAGAAATCTGAATCCAAATGTTAACTCAACAGTAAAATATCCTGATTTTTAATTGTTAAATACTTCTAAAATTGACAAAAATTTTGCATTGGGCACCTAACTAAGCACATTGTAGGTGAGATAAAGTCCCAAAATTTTGTAACATCTGGTCTGTATAATGTTATTTTAATGTAAGATTAAGAACTAAAAAAGGAATTTTGCCATAGACTATATTCAGAGATGTGGCATATTGTATCAGATTTTTGGATCACATCCTACTTTAAACCATCTTTGCTGGTATATTAGGGTTTTCCAGAGGAACAGAACCAATAGGATGTGCGTGTGGGTGTGGGTGTATGTATGAAGAAAGAGAAAGATTTATTTGAGGAATTGGCTCATGAGGTAACAGAGACTCAGGAAAGAACCAGTGTTGCAGTTTGAGTCTAAAGGCTGTCTGCTGCAGAGTTCCTTCTTTCATGGGGGAGGCCTTCAACTGATTGGGTGAGGCCCACCTGCACAACAGAGGACTTTGTGCCTTATCAAAGCCTACTGATTTAAGTGTTAACCTCATTCAAAACCATTGTCACAGAAACCTCCAGAGTAATGTTTGGCCAAATATCTGGGTATTGTAGCCCACCCAAGCTGATACATGAGATTAACTATTGCAGTTGGTAATTTACTTATTATTTCCACTATGCCCAACCTAGTCTGTGATACATATTCATAGGGGTACAGTTTGTAATCAGAACTTTTGCTGAGAAGTCATTTTGCATCCTTTGTTTTTTATATAGTATATGATCATTTTTATTTATTCTAAAAATCTGACAGTGTACTACAATGAGTTTTGCTAGTGAAATGCCCCAGTTTATCCACTGTGGTAGGTGCATTAGGTGTAGTCAAGGTTCTCCAGAGAAACAGAGTCAATATCTGTTCTGAATATAAGATATAATATAGTATAATATAATATAATATGCTCTGAAATAAGAATATATAACATGATGAGAATAAATAAGTGAATAAAGATATTTATTTTAAGGTATTGGCTTTTGTGTTTGGGAGCCTGAGAAGTCCTTGATCTATCTGCAAACTGGAGAACCCAGGAAGGCCAGTAGTGTAGTTGGAAGGCCTGTGACCCCGAGAGTCACTGGTATAGATTACGGTTCAAGTCTGAAGGCCTTTAATGGAGAAGTAACTTCCTTTGGGGTCTGGAGCCTGATTGTCTGAGCTGTGATTAACTGTCTAACATTTGGGTACTATGTTCCATATGCATTGTTTTAGAATACAACCCAGCAAAACACCTAGGGAACAGAGAAATGGGGGAAACAGCCTGTCTTCCAGTCTCTGCAGCCCTATTACAATAATTTTTGAGGGGAAGGCTGAAGTTAGGTTATTTGCTACTGCTTGGAACAAATTTATCAGTATAGACCTCTGGGTTAAAAGCTAAGAAGCTGATGATGTTGAAGGCTAAAACTTTTGAGTCAATAAGTGAGATTTTACCCAGCTACAAGTCTATGGGTAGTATTTGATGAATGGACAGAATGCCTTGATTTGCATGCATATTATAAGCAAAGAATCCCTCATTTATTACTTTATTTACTTCAAGGGGGAAGTTCCAATTCAAGATGGTGTCATAGGAAGACTCAACTCGTGTCCTCCATGAACACACCAAATCACACCTATTAGTAGAACAGTTCCTCCTAAAGAAGACCTGAGGGCTGACTGAACAGCTACAGAATGACCAAAGCCAGAGAGAATGGCAAGAGAACAGCCGGAGAGATGGACAGAGACAACAAGGAAAACCCCCACCCCCAGCGCTGCAAATGGCAATAGGGAGGGATAGCCCTGAGGGATCAGGAACAGATTCCTCACTCCTTGGGCACAGAAAACAAAAAAACAAAAAACAAAAAAACCTGTGGTTTAAAAGCGCAACTTGAGCTGTGTTCCCATATGCAGCATGTAGGAGGTTCCACTATATCAGAAACAGAGGGGTGTGCTGGAGACTGGAATTCCAGCTTCTAGCCCTGGCCAGCTTTCTAGGTGTTAGGGACGTGAAACAACCCACTCTTGCTCTCAGCATCCTCGTCTCATGAATAGGAGAGTTTCCTGGATGAGTATTTCTTGCTGCTTTTTTGGTTATATACTCTTCGATTGACTTTTCACATGTTAATAATTTTGTAATATCATTGTTTACAGACAAAAATGAATGGCAATTCAGTCTTTCCTCTAGCATGGTCAATTCAAATTTCCTTTTTATCATTGATAACTCTAGAAATGTCTTTTGACTTCATAATTTATTTTTAGAAATGTCATGTAAATTTTAGGATTGTTGTCACACTTCGGAAATATTCAGTTAAGTTTCCTCCATATG